>NC_091998.1:14879170-15204060 GCF_044704955.1 Pristiophorus japonicus | reverse complement strand
CACAAAGATAATATCCAACTGCAATTAGTTACCATCTCAGAGTCAATATGTGACACGATCCACAGTGGGACAGAATTTGCGGTGCCTTCGACAGTGTATGTTGTCCTAATCCTTCTGTTTGGGCTTGTGCCTGCGCGAAAACCCAGAACTTGCAATGTGTCAATGTACGCCCCGACAGATCTACCGAACCGACTGAGAAATATCGCTGGAGCAGAATTGGTCTAGTTGCCCACCTCATGCCCAGCAACTGCCCACAAAACTCTTATGGTTGGTAACAGCCGGTGTAGAGCCTACTTTCACCAGCGCAAGATTATCATCAAACTTAAATAAAAAAATGCCAAATAAAAAATAATGTATAAATACTTGAAATTTGTTTATGTATTATTATTTTTCAAAAAATGTAATTTTTATTGTATTTGGTGTAATTAAGGGACTTTTGATTAAATTTGAAAATCAGAACATTTATATTTATTAGAGTTATCTAAATTGTTTAATTATTTGTGGATTCCGTTGCGAATGGAATCCTCCTTTCTCATTGGAGGACCTGGCCCATGTGATCCCAGGGACGCTTCCGAACCACCTGTGTCCCTGGGAAGGGTGGGCCTTTATGCAGGCATACGCTTGGAGGCCCAGGGCCTGAACTCTCCATAGCTGTGACGCCAGGTGGTAAGTTTGGAAATATTCCACAGGTCGGATGTACTCTGCTGGTATGCCAGAGACTGCAAATTCAGGGCCAATGTATTTGAAAACGGATAGGAAAAAGAGGAATACAACATATTTCACTGTTTATAAAGTAAAGCATTTATTTAGTATCGGACACTGTACCTGTAGTCCTTATTAGACTATTTTGTTGTTTTCTAACATTATCAGTGTTGTATAAAAAAAGAGTGCCTGGTATTTATCATTGTCCCAGAAATGTTTCTAAACACTGTACACACCGTGAATTACAGTGGAGTAAAGTTTCTGTTCTGGCAGCCATTTTGCACGCAGCAAGATGCCACAAACCGCAATGAGATGAATGAGTTCAATCTGCTTATGCTGGTTGAGGGAGGAATGCTGCCATGGGGAACTCCTGGCTCTTTTTCTGGAGGCAGATGTAAATAAAAAATGTGTAGTCATTCAATATATTGCTTCCCCTTAAAAAGAGCTTAATTAAGAACTAATAAATCATTCCAAATCCCACAAATGGATAAATAGGAATTAGAGAATCAGAAGTCAGATCTAAATAAAGTAAATGCTGACACTATTAAACTATTTTCCACAATCACCCCTGTAAGGTTGTAGAGCTGTGGAGTCTGGAAGTCTGTGTTCCAAGTTTACACTGAACGTGCGAGGTTGCAGCCCCTGTTCCACTATTTGAAGGTGCTTCTCCTCAAATTCTGGTTGCACTTCAGTCCCATGCTCCTCATCTTTAGACATCCTGTGCGGAGGGGAGCGGGCAGGTCAGAAGGCCTCTTCGTCGGACTGCTCCTGGGCATGGCCAAGGTGGCCAATAACAGATTCAGGCAGCGGGCGGTCGAGGGGGTCTTCCTGCTTCTCTTCCATGGTTATGTTCAAGCCAGGGTGTTCCTGGAGATGGAGCACACGGTGTCCACCAGTACGCTCTCGGCCTTCTACGAGAGGTGGGCGCCAGATGGACTGGAGTGCATCATCACCCCCGGCAACCAAATTTTAATTTGATCCGTTTAATGTTAAAAATTTAATGTGTCGGTTTTAGTGCCCCTTTAAGATTTATAGATTCGACTTAAAATAGTTGTAGAGCTGTTGAGTTGGGAGTGGCTTAGCCACTCACATGATGTTCACAAGACTCAATAAAACCCCAGTTAGTTGTGTCTAGGTCATCCACGATGAGGTATGCAGTTGTGAGCCTGGTGGATGAACTGGTAATGTGTAGTGTGATTGTTAAACCTTTGCTAATAAACCAACTAGTTCTTATAATAGCAATGTGTTGCTATGAATTCTTAAGCAAAGAACCCATGAAGCAAATATATTACATCCCCCAAAAAGAAACACAAACAAATGATTCGATCAACAGCATTGAGACATCCAAATTAGAGTCTATTGTCTAATTGGCCTGCCTAAAAACTGCACGCAGGGGAATGTAGTACAGGTGCAGCAAGTCTTTATAAAAGAACTTTTCTGATTGGAAAATATATCTCGACTGTAATAACCTTGCTTAGTTAAAGTTGGGCATTACATGGCTAAGTTGAACAATCTTGAATTTATACCACACAATAATCCAAACTGATCACAATCCAAAAGGTGTACCAATGCAAATGTTTTGAAAAAAGTGTACAAGTCCTATCGGAGTCACAAGGAGGTTCCGAGCAGAAATCCGGCTTCTGAATAATGAATGAAACACCTGTTAGATTCGGCAACAGTTTATCAGGCACGCCATTCTGATGGTGCATTAGATTTTTTTCTTCTGATGTTTGGTAGTCCCATTGCACCCTGAACTATTCCAACATTAGCAGGTCTCCTGCCATGAATGATTCATCATGAATCAGTTTTCACAAAGGCAATAAACCATGCAAACATCTGTTCAAAATGTCACTTTCTGGTCATTCAAGCTGAGTTTTAGGAGGAATAATAAGGTGTACTGTGTTTAACTATGTATCACTCCAACAATTATGCACAGGGCTGCATTAATCCGAATTAACCAATTTTCAAATACATGTACCCCAATGAATACTTCATGTTCAATAATAACCCTCCCTCACAATCTGTCTCATAATAGCATTTGTCAACAGTTTGATTTTGAATAGCATCTTGTTGGTCACTCACAAATCATTTGTATTTTTATTGACAAATTAAATGAAACTAAATGGAGGGATTGTTGAGTTGCGATGGTAGTTCTTCCAATATTGATCATATATCAACAGCACACACTTCCTACAAGAGTGATGCTTGCCTCCTGCAACACTTTGCTGTCCTGCTATTTTCATCATGTTCTGTTACACTTTTTGGTCACAATTAATCTTGCTATTTTTTTAAACCTTTAAGAACATAGGAAATAGGAGCTGGAGTCGGCCAAATGGCCCCTCGAGCCTGCTCTGCCATTCAGTAAGATCATGGCTGATCTTAAACCTCAACTCCACTTTCCCGCCCAATCTCCATATCCCTAGATTCCCCTAGAGTCCAAAAATCTTTATCTCAGCCTTGAACATACTCAACGACTCAGCATCCACAGCCCTCTGGGGCAGAGAGTTCCAAAGACTCACCACCCTCTGAGTGAAGAAATTCCTCCTCATCTCGATCTTAAATAGTCGACCCCTTATCCTGAGACTGTGACCCCTGCTTCTGGACTTCCAGCCAGGGGAAACAACCTCTCAGCATCTACCCTGTTAATCCCTTCAATGTACCTCTGTTTGGCTCATTCTTGACACGAGATACTTCTCACACTCTAGTCCTCCAGTTGCCTACCCGTGATTTGCTCACTTGGTCAGCTGATGAATGTGCAACCTTGGTCATTCCTCCTCTTTAACCTCCTGAGGCTCGTTAGAAGCTATTCAGCCTCGAAGCAGCCACACGTCTACTTAAATAAGTCTCCAGCAACAGCACTTTATTTCTCTTCAAACACTAAGTGCTGTCTAAAAACACAACCCACAATTTGTGTTTCTTATTTTCAGACCAATGCCCAACAGCCATACCCACAACGAAACCAATTATTCCTTAAGCTCCTTCCAATAACTGCAATAATGTTTGTTATCTAAGGACAGCAAACCAATCATCCTTCCACCCACCTGGATAGCACAAGTGAGGGAAATGAGAGCTAAGAAAGCAAAGCTACCTTTATACAACTTGGAGGGTTTTGAGAAGGTCTAATCACTGTCGAATGGACACACACTTTTGTCGTTTAAAACATAGGAACGTACAGAAGAAAAGGCCATTCAGCCATGAACACTATTGACTGGGTGCGTTTCCTTTATTATGGCCTCTATCCCACACATGCAATCCACTAGAGAAAGTCCTTCACAAATATTCTGATCCCCCAAATTTAAAAAACTCTTAAATATTAATCCATCCTATTTTTTCAATTCTAGCTAGCTATCCCCCAGACACTATTCCTGCCCCCCCCCCCCCCACCCCCCTCCTATTGCCCTGCAGAAAATTGTGACCCTTCAAGGATTTGATCGCAGTTTAGCCACAATTAGATTTTAGTTTATATAACTCTGGGTCTAACTCTATCTCCAGTTCATTTGGAGACAACTTTTGAAAACTTGTGTCACGGCCACAGAAAGCCATTGCTTGCCTGCATAGCTAGACTAAACGCAGTGTCCCAAATGGGATCTGACCTGAAGCATAACTTCCCTTGGTATTCCATCCCCCTAGGGATAACGGCCAACATTCCAGTGGTCTTTGATTGCTTTTTTGTACCTATCTCCACATCTTCTCACTTCCAACACACAAATAGCCCGTGGGGTGTACAGGATTACAGTGGTTCGATACTCACCAACCAATATTGATGAACTGGGTCAGGGGGAGGGGGGGCGCAGTTAGACACATGAGGTGCAGAGTTCAGGAGGACTGTCATTTAACATTAAGACTGTAGTGGATTGGGTTAATTAAAATCCCATGGGAGAGTATAATATTTTGAATTACTGTACAGTTAGAACTAGTATCAAAGCCAAGGCCCCATCTGCTCTCTCAAGTGGACAAAAAAGATGCCATGAAACAATTTCAAAGAAGAGTAGGGGAGTTAACCCCGGTTTCCTGGCCAATATTCATCAATCAACATATTTTTTTTAATTATCTGGTCATTATCACATTGCGGTGCGCAAATTGGCTTCTGCGTTTCCCACATTACAACAGTGACGACACTCCAAAAGTACTTCATTGGCTGTAAAGCGTTGAGACATCTGGTGGTCGTGAAACACGCTATACAAATGCAAGTCTTTCTATTACCTCACACTCATTCATGCCACAGATTTTTAGAATCATGCTCAAACTTAAAACCTCCTAGACTGCCTACAACTGGATACTGGGAATTGTGTGTGCCTATAATCTAGCTGTCGCATTCAGATAACATGATAAACTGCAAGAGTGAGGTTCACAGAGTCTATAATCTGTCCACTACAATTCCATTACTGCCTTGATTCATCCCCAGATAGCTGGGACATTTTTTTTAAATAGCAGATAAAGCAAGACCTTGCAGGCATTGTACGGTGCCGTTCACAGCCTCAGGACATCCCCAAGTGCTTCGCAACAAACAGGTTACTTTTGGAGTGCGGTCAGTGTTGCAATGAAGGAAACGCAGCAGCCAAATTGCGCACAGCAAGCTCCCACAAATTGCAATGTGATAATGACCTGGTTTTGGTGGAAGGATAAATGTTGGTCAGGGCACCAGGAGAACTCCCTTGCTCTTCTTAAAGTGCCGTGGGATCTTTGATGTCCACCTGCCAGGCAGACGAGGCCTCAGTTTAACGTCTCATCCGAAAGACGGAACCTCCGACAGTGCAGCACTAAAGCGTTGGCCGAGATTACGTGTTCTAGAAATAGGGCTTGAACCCCCACAACCTTCTGACTCAGACAAGAGCGCTACCACTGAGCCAAGACTGACAATGTATTTACCGTTTGAATTGACAGTAAAAATGTAGCCCACTGCTGTGCGAGCAGAGGTTTCCAGTGCAGATGCTGACTGGCAGTGTGCCCCACGTCCTTGATTCATGGATGTTCACATAAAAAAGATACGAGCAGTTTATGATGTCCTTACTGCAGGTTTATTAATAACCTACTGTTAATTCACAGTGAACTCTATGCTCCACGAACAGTGAGCAGAACAAACTATCCAATTGCGCCAAACTAAGTATTGCATGAAAATATTAAGCCGTGCAATTTTTCTTGAAGGCCAGACAGCACAAATAAAAACTAGGGCGGGAACTGCATGCATCTTTGCAATACATTCCTGAGCAGCCCTTTGCTATTTATTCAGAGCATTTGTAAATGCAGCATTGAGACTGGCCGCGTTCGGTGAGCTGGATTTTCGGGTCCTTTGTGCTCCGGGATTCGCCAGATTTTGACCCTCCGCGGCGAGAAATGGGGCGGGGAGATCGTTTGCGATCCTCGGGTCGGGTTTTGCGGCAGCGGTTTAAAAGCACCGCCGGGGAGAGGCGCGCCGGGAGTGCAACGCCTCTCGTCGCGACACCGGCAGGAGTCTGGACTCGCACCCGACCCCGTACTCCCCGAGAGGCGTCCCGCGATGACCGCCCGGGAAAACACAGCGCTCCAGCCCTGCCAGCGGCGGGGGGTAGATAAATGGCAAAAAAAGGTAAGTTCCAGTGTTTATTCTTTTATTTTTGTAGCGATGTGTGTTGTGGTGGTGTGGGCAATGTTTTTTGAATGTTTTTGTGATTTCCGCACCCCCCCAAGGCCTCTCTTGGAGCGCTCCCAGCCCCGCACTTTAGTTGGCGAGCTTCCCATTTTTGTGCCACGAAAGTTGTACAATACCTCCCTTTGCGCCTGGCGCAGGACCCAGATGGCAAAAATAACTCTACACAGTGCAAACGTTAACCTGGCGGTCACCTTCCCGTCCAGCCTCTGTTTTCGCCCCCAAAATAACTGTAATATATGTATACCCTGTGTATATACTATGCTGGTACCACTAGAGGGTGAAACTGTGGGAGGCCCAGGCAGGAGCTGTATAAAAGGCTAGTCACCATGTGGTGAAGGCACTCTGCAGTTACAATAAAGAGACTAAGGTCACAGCAGTTCAAGCACAGCACTAGGCCTCGTGGAGTTATTCTACAGATAAGTAGAGACATATTAACAACAAAGCCAAAAATCCAGCCCAAGTTCAAATTGACTGACGACAGAATGACCAAGATGAGGTTGCTATCAGATACGTGATCACAAATACCTGTCAGTCAACCTGCGCCTTCAGTATGGCTGCAGAGTTGGACACTGAGCACCAATTTTGACAATCCACACAAGAACCAGAAGTGCCAGTACAAGCGGCAGAGCCAAGAGATGGACGGGAGGCCACTGGAACGAGCTAGGCAATTGAAAGAGTCAACCTCGGGTTCTCACCCTTCGGAGAAACCCTGCTACCTGCAATCTTCAGCACCTATAAATCGAAGTCCATTCCATCAAAACTGTTTGCAGGGGAGGCCATCACAGTGGAGCTTGATCGCTGTCCCTGCACTAAATCTACACACACCCCTTCCAGCAGGGAGTCACGGAATGGAGATCAGAAGCAGGAACCCAAGTCGATTACCCCCCACCCCCTCCCCATAACTCAGGGACTCTTCAGCGGCCCACTGTCATTGCGGCTTTAACCAGCTCCACAGCACAAACCCAGAGATTGAATCTGGGTCGAGCCTCATCGTGAATGTCTTGGTACCCCCCCTGTGCTTACCCACTGAACCATCAGTGGGCTGTAACTGCATAATCAATGATCCACATTTAGATTTTGTAATCATAGAAATGAAATGAGAAAAAAAAAACATGTAAATCAGCCTTAAGATAGATAACACCTAAATGTCACTCACGTCCCACTGGGGAGATTGAGAGACAGTGACAGCCCATAAACAATCTCTGCTCTTATTTCAGTGACTGAGTGGCCTGGTCTAATATGACAGATTGCAAGTTTGCACATCCTTGCCGTGATGCTGGTTGTGTCTTTGTCGATGCTTTGATAAAATCGCACCTTTAATAATCATTGTAAGGTTTGCACCAGAGCCGCACCTGACAATCAACTCGAGGCTCCTGCACTTGTTGTAAAGTCGATACCGTGGGTCCTGAAACTGTGCTGGGTTTTACCGACGCAACGCCACATTGAAAGTTTCCTTTCTCCCGGTGGGATCACTAATAGATCCATCACAACACGTAAACAAACTGCTCAAGGGGTTCTTTTCTTATTTCTTTGCGGGGGACTAGGCGAATGCAGTGGTTTAAACTTTAATTTATACGTAATATAATGCCTCAAGGTGCCTTGCAGAGATGCAATAGACATCTAGTCAAAGAAGGGGAAATTAGGAGGTGATTGATCAAAGAGATGGTCTTGTAAAGAGGGTCTTTAAGGAGGCAGAGAGGTATAAAAAGAAAAGACTTGCATTTATATAGCGCTTTTCACGACCATCAGACGTCTCAAAGCGCTTTACAGCCAATGAAGTACTTTTGGCATGTAGTCACTGTTGTAATGTGGGAAACGGGGCAACTAATTTGCACACAGGAAGCTCCCACAAACAGCAATGTGGTAATGACCTGGGGTTTTTTGTTATGTCGATAATGACCAGATAAGCTGTCTTTGCTATGCTGATTGACCCTCCTGTATGGCTCAGAGACATGGACCATGTACAGTAGGCACCTCAAATCGCTGGAGAAATACCACCAACGATGTCTCCGCAAGATCCTACAAATCCGCTGGGAGGACAGACGCACCAATGTTAGTGTCCTCAACCATGCCAACATACCCAGCATTGAAGCACTGACCAGAATTGATCAGCTCTGTTGGGCAGGCCACAGTTCGCATGCCAGACACGAGACTCCCAAAGCAAGCACTCTACTCGGAACTCCTTCACGTCAAACAAGTCAAAGGTGGGCAGAGGAAACGTTACAAGGACATCTTCAAAGCCTCCCTGATAAAGTGCAACATCTCTACTGACACCTAGGAGTCCCTGGCCAACGACCGCCCTAAGTGGAGGAAGTGCATCCAGAAGGGCGCTGAGCATCTCGAGTCTCGTCGCCAAGAGCATGCAGAAATCAAGCACAGGCAGCGGAAAGAGCGTGTGGCAAACTAGTCCCACCCACCCTTTCCCTTAATGACTATCTGTTACACCTGTGACAGAGACTGTGGTTCTCGTATTGGACTGTACAGCCACATAAGAACTCATGTTAAGAGTGGAGGCGAGTCTTCCTCGATTCTGAGGGACTGCCTATGGTGATGATTATGATGATGGAGGATTGAGGGATAAATAGTGGCCAGGGCACCGGGGATAACTCCCCTGCTCTGCTTTGAAATAGTGCCTTAGGATCTTTTACGTCTCATCCGAAAGACAGCACCTCCGACAGTACAGCACTCCCTCAGCACTGCACTGGAGTGTCGGCCTAGATTTATGAGCTCAAGTCCCATGGAATGGGACTTGAAACCACAACCTTCTGACTCAGGAGGCGAGTGTGCTACCCACTGAGCCACAGCTGACACGCTAGGGAAGTTTAGGGAAGGGATTCATGAGATTGGGGCCAAAACAGCTGAAGACACAGCTGCCAATGGTTGGGGGGAGGGGGGGAGCGGTGGGGAGGATGAGTGCCCAAGAGGCCAGAGTGAGAGGGACAGAGAGTTCTTGGGGGAGGGGGTGGGTTGTAGGGCTGGAGAAGGAGCTAGGGAGGGACGAGGTCAACACACCATCTTTTCACCGCCAAGATCTGGCGTGACATCTAGCCCAAGGTGCTGGGACAAAGGTGTCTTCTGTAAAGCACCAACATTGGATGAACTTGGAGTCGTCGAAATCCAACCCCTCGATAGACAGGATGTCCATAGCACAAAGCTGGTTCCAATTCAGCATTAGTTCATGCAGACCTGGCACAACTCTGGCAAGAGTGGCAAATGGAAATGTTACACCAAGTCGGCAGAGGATGCGAATAACGCATATTAATGGGGAGGTGTAGGGGGAGCTTTATCCTCATCTAACCCAAGATAGGCTGAGCCTATCTCAAGGCACTCAAAGTCCTGAATACCAATGTGGAAAAGTTACTTTCTCCCTCAGCAGCTACAACCCTCAACTTCAATGAATTATAGAAAGTAATCTTTCCAGGATGTACTTCTTCCATTCCCTGGCCAAGAGCTTGGTGGCCACGTTCAAAAGCTTCACCAACATCACGTTGAAATTAACCACAGATGTTGATTACAAGAGTTAATTGCTTATCAGTTTAAGGGTAGGCGTATAGTTTCTATCTCTCGTTCAGTCATCACCTGACGGGACTGGATAGTTTAGATGCGGGAAGAATGTTCTCGATGTGGGGAAAGTCCAGAACCAGGGGACACAGTCTTAGGATAAGTGGTAAGCCATTTAGGACTGAGATAAGGAGAAACTTTTTCACTGAGTTGTTAACCTGTGGAATTCCCTGCCGCAGAGAGTTGTTGATGCCAGTTCATTGGATATATTCAAGAGGGAGTTAGATATGGCCCTTATAGCTAAGGGGATCAAGGGGTATGGAGAGAAAGCAGGAAAGGGGTACTGAGGGAATGATCATCCATGATCTTATTGAATGGTGGTGCAGGCTCGAAGGGCCGAATGGCCTACTCCTACACCTATTTTCTATGTTTCTATGTTTCTATGATGAACTCCAGCAAAAAAAAATCACAGGAGCCTTAAGACAGACTTGGATTTATGCAACAGCTCAGCAGTGTATCGGAAACATCTCCGAGCTTGTTACCTCTCTGCCCTTGTTACCAGAAAGGGCAACCACTGCTGTTCTGTCGGCAAACACAGCAACCAACTTGGCTCACTAGGTCCTGTAAACAGCAAAGAGATGAACGAGTTAATCTGATTTTGGAGGTGATACCCAAGGGAATAACAAGGAGAAGAACTCCCGCTCTTCTTCAAGTCCAAACATTTAATGTCACCCGTAAACACTGGAACAGACAGTCAGGGTCTCAGTTTTACATCTCGAAGGACATTGCCTCTGATATTCAGCACTACCACTAAAGTATCAGTCAACAGTCTGAATCAGAAGGTTCTGGGTTCAAGTCCCACTCTAGGGACTTGAGCGCAAAAATCTAGACTGCCACTCCAGTGCAGTACTGAGGGATGCTGCACTGTCGGAGGTGTCGTCTTTCGGATGAGACGTTAAACGGAGATCCCGTATGCTCTCTCAGGTGGACGTAAAATTTCCCACGGCACTATTTCAAAGAGGAGCAGCGGAGTTATCTTAGCCCTCAATCAACATAACAAAAAACAGATTATTTGGTCATTATCACATTGCTGTTTGTGGGAGCTTGCTGTGCGCAAATTGGCTGCTGCGTTTCCTACATTACAACAGCAACTGCACTCCAAAAAGTGCATCACTGGCTGCAAAAGTGTTTTGGGACGCCCGGTGGTCATGAAAGGTGCTATATAAATGCAAATCTTTCAATTACTTTTAGAGAATGCAGAGCTTGAGCCCACAATCTACTGGCATTGAGCCAAGCTGACACATAGTAACCTCACAATCAATTTTTCACACTTATTTTACACGTTAACTTCATAATCAATTTTGATGCCATACCTTTTTTTTTTAAATGTAACACACAATCAGGCTATAAGAAATGTTAAGAACATAAATTGCAAGATGAACATAGCTTATTCAGCCCACCAAAGCCCATTCCTCCAGTATTCAAGTGCTCAGCCCCAAAAAACAACTGTGCTTTGAATGTCACAAATATTGATGTCTCTGTTACATATCTGGAATAATCTTCCAGGTAAAGTATCACTCTTTACAGGAAAAGGCTCCTTCTGGTATCCTTTCTAAATTTAGATGTCACTTAGTCTATTTTTAATGGCCTGTGTGATCCTGTTGACACACTAGGCTCCAACTGGACCATGGAGATGCTACCCTGTGTTGCATTTAAATGCGCGCATTTACATTTTAAATCATGATTATAAGAACATCGAACAAGGTGCAGGAGTCGGCCATTCGGCCCCTCAAGCCTGCTCCACCATTCAATAAGATCATGGCTGATCTTCGATCTCATTCCCGCACTATCCCCATATCCTTTGATTCCCTTAATATCCAAAAATCTATCGATCTCTGTCTTGAATATACTCAAAGACTGAGCCTCTACACCCTCTGGGGTAGAGAATTCCAAAGATTCACCACCCTCTGAGTGAAGAAATTTCTCCTCGTCTCACTCTTAAATGGCCGACCCCTTATCCTGAGACTGTGGCCCCTGGTTCTAGACTCCCCAACCAGGGGGAAACATCCTCCCTGCATCTACCCTGTCAAGCCCTGTAAGAATTTTGTATGTTTCAATGAGATCATCACCTCTCAATCTTCTAAACTCTAGAGAATATAGGTCCAGTCTACTCAAACTCTCCTCATAGACAATCGCCCCAGGAGGAACTCTCCCGAACTTCAGTCAGGGCTGGGCAGTTTTGAATTGCAGAGGAACTTTAGCTGCATCGTTCCATTCCCCATCAGTGCGATCCCTGTGTCAAGCTGCAAGTGGCTCGGGCACCGACTCCGTCAGCTATTTGTCACTCTACCTGATCCTGGCTACGTCAGGAGGACTTTCAGAATGCAGTTCATGCTTTAGGAAACTCAACAAATATATCCTCTAGGGGGCTGGGGCCAAGTTAGGATCACTCCTGTAGAAAGCAAGGCTGTCTCACATTATATTGCAATGACACTGCTGGTAAAAGCTTTGCAGCTTCATAAAATGCTTCTATGAATGCCTTCTTTGGGATGCAATCGCTGAAAGGGAGAGTTCAATGTCTGGCAGCTCGCAGATTCGAGCAGGAAACTGCTTATCCAAAGCTCTATCACCTGTAGCCCAAGCACAAAGCCAGCAATGCACGTTAACCACTCGCTGGGCGACTGGATATTCTGGGTCACAGAGCGCTGATGGTTCCCAGTAACCCTTCCAGCGGGCAGCGGGGGCCCGTCAGTTTTGCTCAGGGGAGGAACGGAGGGTTCGCGGAATCACCCCCGACAAACTGCAAACCATCGCCATCCAAAGGGTGCGGGGCTCCTCCGAGGGGGGTGGCTGTATTGCAAAGGTTTGCCCGTATCGAGTTAGCACAGGCCAGCCCTCACCTCAGACCTTCCACCGGCAACAGTGCTGCACTGTCGGGGGAGAGAGAGAGAGAGAGGTGGGGGGTACAGGGTTGGAAATCAGGACAAGTGTCCCAGGCTCAGCGCGCTGCACTTTATCCTCAAATCCATTCAGCACCCAACCCTCCCCAGATATTAAATTGTTACCAATTCACTGCTCACTTCCTTCACCAACCTTCTACCCAACACACACAACCCAGAGCTAGCTGACAGCAAGTGGCTTAGCTCATCACTGCGAGCATCTTATGAAAATTCAAACCATATAGGGGTGTGTGTGTGTATGCGTGTGTGAGAGAAGGAGCGAGAGAGAGAGAGAGAGTTAACGACTGAGTGAGTGTGAGAGAGTTAACCATTCTCACTATTTTAAATCCACTCAATAAACTGGAGATGTGTCTCTCCCAATACAGCTCGTCCCCTATACTCACGACTCCTAGTGGATACAGGCAGCATTTTATTTCCCTCCTATTAATTTTTTTCCCAGGAACTAATAAAAAGGAGAAATGCGAGCTCGGTGCAACCTGTTAAATGCAGAGACCCTGCACTGGGAGGGGAGAGAGATCCCAAAAATGAGAATTAAAAAAAGGTGGCGGGGGGGGGGGGGGGTGGAATTAATGAATATTAAAAAGTGCAACAGCTCCAAAGCTCCCCGAGCAGCAGCAGCGAGCGAGCTGGTTACGAGGGAGCCCGGCTCTTACCTTGCTCTTGAGGCCGCAGTGGCAGCACACGGTCCACAGGTACTGGGAGGTCCGCCACACCAGGATGATGAAGAGCCCGCCGAAGAAAGTGACCATGGACGAGGCGAGGAAAGCCCACCACATGCGCTGCTCGCTGCTGTCACACACCGCCTCGGCGTCGATGGGGATGATGACCGGTTCCATGTTCAGGACGGCGGAGTCACGGCTGGACGACGCGTTTCCCCGGGCCATGGTTAGCATGGAAAGCAGGATGGCAGCGAGAGGCAGCGATGCCTCTCCGCCCAGCCCAGAGCCATGGTGGCTTGACAGGAGATAGAGAGAGGAGGAGGAGGGGGAGAAACAGCAGAGAGGAGGAGGAGAGACAAATGCGCCTGTCCTTAAGAAAAATGCAATTATATTTTTTTAAATAAAAGAATCTCTCCTCGTCCCTGCCTGACTCCTCTGTCAAAATAACATGAGTAATCCCCGAAAGCAAATCCCGTTTATAATCCGAAGAAGATGCAGTCGGGCAACTGTTTGCAAAGCAATGCCCCTTCTCCCGGCCGCCTGACTTATGTGCAAGATTATTTATAGACTCTCTCTCTCCCGAATATGATAATGCTGTCAGTCGCTTCTTCCCTCTCCTCTCTCTGTTTGTCTCTCCCCAAGACCCTGGTCAGGGAGCAGGAGGAGGGAGCAGGAGGAGGGAGGGGAGGTATCTACTCAGGAGGCGTCCACCAACATTTTCAGTGACAGTTCCTGCCACCAGGATCCGGGCGATGTTACAGGTGTAATATTATTAACAGAAAAGGCGGAGTCCGGAGCCAGAGATGGGCAGGCTCCTGTGGTGCTACTGCTATGGAACCCACCCCTCTCCCCCAGAGCTCTCCCACCGGTTGCCACACACACACACACACACATACACAGTGTGAGAAGGAGCAGAATTATCAGCTTGTGGCAGTGACGCATCTCACCACAGCCACTGGCACACTGCTGGTCGGAATAATCCCGATTTATCACCCGTCCCCTTTTTAAAATTCTATTCCCCCCACCTCCTCCCAATTAAATTAAAAACAACCCCTCCTCTCTCACCCCACTATTTCTGCTTTTGCAGTTTCACCTCAATGCAATGCCATCCTTTATTTAGAATGCACACAAATATCTCGCTTCCCCCCGCACCCCGCGCTGCTCATTCCCTTTGTAAAATAAAAATGATACAGGGCCACCTCACTTTTACAGCCGGTAGGATTTAAGAGGGGAAATGGCGAATTGCAAAATGCGAGGAGCTGAAGACAGTTCCTGGCTGCTGTTACCTATTGATTTCCCAATAATCAGAAGGTAGTTATGATAAAGAGATCTAGGCATCGTGACTGGGCGCTCAGTTTTGCGATATGTGACTGTTCTGTGACGTGCAGTGAAACAGACAGGCCCTTACTGCTTCAATAGAAAGGGACTATCGATTGGTTGCAGTGCATAAATATAATTCGGCGTCTCCTGCTTTTTTTTTGGGGGGGGGGGCAATTAATTTGCATCACACCTCCAGTATTGTTTGAGTGTTTCAAGTATGGGGGAACCCGACCAATCTCTCAGTACACAAGAGCTTCTGTTGGCGAAGTGGAAGATTCTGCTACTTGTGTGCGTGTGCGTGTGTCTGTGAGTTCAGGCACCGTATCGCGGGCAGATGACACAAGATTGCTAAAATCAATGAGACACAACCAGCACCGTCTCACAACACCAGCCTGCACAGTGTCTCCAGGAATGGCTCCATTTTAACCCCTTCCAGTGACCGCTCGTCTCCCCCTTTTTTTTTTGCAGAGATGGAGAGATATTCTGCCAGCAACAGAAGGAATGCACTCGCCTTTAGCGCAAGCTGCCAGGGTTCAACCCTCAGCCTTTGGAGTGGGAGCTCTCTCGGCCTCACCGGCGCAAATGCTGACAAATATCGCATCTAGGAATCCCCTTTATCCTCCCTCCTGCCCCCAAAATGATCAGCGCACTGCTTCCCGGGGTGGAAGTCTCCTGGCTCGGCGATATCCAAATGTGCATCTTTTTAAAAAATCAGCCGCACTTTCCACAAACGTGGGGACAGGGTCGTCATTTTGCCAGTTTGTGGAGCTTATACCATTGACATCAACCGTCAGGATCATTCAGAGCGACGCATTGTACTCTTCGAAAGTTTGTTGGTAAATTTTTGCTTTCGGCATAAAACCCAAAAATTAGCTGCCATAGCCTAAAACAAGAGATCAACACAAATTATTGACGCGCAATTACATTGAGTCAAAGTTGAGTAATAAACGGTGACTGAGAAATCCATCACCCAAAATATGGAAATTGCATTTAGAGTTATTATTAGAGTCAGAGTCATTACGGCTCAGAAGGAGGCCATTCGGCCCATTTCAAGTGCAAGCCTCTGAAACCAAAACTATTTACTAAATGATTTTGTAATTAATATTTGGATCACTTAGTTCTAGCTTAGTAATGAATTGAACGGTGTTTAAAAATCAAATCAAACTTGCAATTTGCCAACCAGCGCAGTATATCTACCGCCCTCTGGTGGCTGCGGTTGCGTTTTACAGCCGCTATAGAAGGAAAGCTTGCACACCTGAAACCTCACCTGGCTTGTTCCCTCAACGGATGCTGCCTGAACTGCCGAAGGTTTCCAACTTTTTAGGTTTTTTGTTTTACAAAAATGAAGCATTGTCCCAATCTCCACGCCCAAGACTAACAACATAAACTCATTTTGCAAAGTCAGAATGCATTTTTAAAGTAAGGATTTAAATGTAAATACTGACATGTACTCAAGATGCAATTTCCAGTTTTTCAATTTAAAGAATTTATATTTTCGAAAAATAATTGAAATTAGGGGCAGCATTCTCCAGTTTCTATTTGGCTCCTGCACAACTTTCAAATTTCAGTCTTTTGGACCCGCCCACTTTAGGCACTGCTGGGTGCCTGCATTGTAGAAAGTAAATAATTAAAAATAATGCATATAAAGGCTATGATACCGGTTCACCCTACAGGCGGCATTATCACGATGCACATAAGAATTAGGAGAAGTAGGTCATTCGGTCCCCTCGAGCCTGCTCCGCCATACAACAAGATCATAGCTGATCTTCGACTCAACTCCACTTTACCGCCAGAAATATATGAAATGGCATGAGAATGGAGCCTGGCATATGTTGAGGCTGTGGTTGTTGTGCCATTTTCATGTTTACGCACGGGCAAAACAATTTTACACAAGTGACAGTTTACATTGGGAGTCAGGTACCAATCGGACTCCTGAAGCCATTAAGTAATGTGACTCCAGTCTGGAGTGAAGCCAGGTTTAACATTTCACAGCTGGCCGGTGGAACCTACTGGGCACTTTATAAACTTAGAATCAAGCCTCGTGAACAATTTGAGAACACAGATGCACCGCCCCACTACCTCCTTATATGGAAGGAAAGCAGTGAAGTTGCAATATTCTACACGTAGGAGGCAGAATAGAAGTCACTGCCCACAGTATAATTCCAGTTTTGCCAGCTGTGCTTGCCATTCTATGTCGGAGTGTATTTTTATTTACCCAAACTTTATTTCAGTGCAGTCTTTTGGACCCACCCATTTTGGGTATTGCTTGGTGCCTTCATTAAGTAGAAAGTAAACAATTAAGAATAATGGGCATAAAGACTGATATTTCCCATTGTAGGTTGAACCAATGTACATAAGAATTAGGAGCAATAGGTCAAACGGCCCCTCGAGCCTGCTCCGCCATTCAATGAGATCATGGCTGATCTTTGACCTCAACTCCACTTTCCCGCCCGACCTCCATTTTATTCGTTCATAGTATGTGGGTGTCGCTAGCAAGGCTGCCATTTATTGCCCATCCCTAGTTGCCCTTGAGAAGGTGGCTGTGATCCGCCTTCATGAACCGCAGGAGGGCAGTTAAGAATCATCTGCATTGCTGTGGGTGTGGAGTCACCCAGATGGGCTAAGGATGGCAGATTCCTTTCCCTAAAAAAAGGATATTAGTAAACCAGATGGGTTTTTGCGACAATCCAGTAGTTTCACCATTACTGATAGTAGCTTTTTAAATTAACATTTAAATTCCCCAGTTGTCATGGTGGGATTTGAACTTACCTCTCTGCATCATTAATCCAAGCCTCTGAATTACTAGTCCAGTAACGTAACTACTATGCTACCGTACCCCTCAATGGGCCCAAAATTCCACATTGCCATTACTTCGGACTAAAAAAAAAACGGCTTTTAATCTGAAATAACGACAAAAAAAAGTCCGAAGTTTCGCCAAAATTATTTTTCATTTTGGCGCAGTGCACAAACACCTGGTTTTGGAGGGTAGAGCTAATTTTTTGCGCCAAAAAAGTATGGCCCATTCTGCGCATGCCCAAGCATTTAGGTTTCCAGGGTACCCTATGGATCAGTTCCTATGGAGTGGAGGGTAGCCAATGTAACCCCACTTTTTAAAAAAGGAGGGAGAGAGAAAACAGGGAATTACAGACATCGGTAGTGGGTAAAATGATGGAATCAATTATTAAGGATGTCATAGCAGTGCATTTGGAAAGAGGTAATATGATAGGTCCAAGTCAGCATGGATTTGTGAAAGGGAAATCATGCTTGACAAATCTTCTGGAATTTTTTGAGGATGTTTCCAGTAGAGTGGACAAGGGAGAACCAGTTGATGTGGTATATTTGGACTTTCAGAAGGCTTTCGACAAGGTCCCACACAAGAGATTAATGTGCAAAGTTAAAGCACATGGGATTGGGGGTAGTGTGCTGACATGGATTGAGAACTGGTTGTCTGACAGGAAGCAAAGAGTAGGAGTAAATGGGGACTTTTCAGAATGGCAGGCAGTGACTAGTGGGGTACCGCAAGGTTCTGTGCTGGGGCCCCAGCTGTTTACACTGTACATTAATGATTTAGACGAGGGGATTAAATGTAGTATCTCCAAATTTGCGGATGACACTAAGTTGGGTGGCAGTGTGAGCTGCGAGGAGGATTCTATGAGGCTGCAGAGCGACTTGCATAGGTTAGGTGAGTGGGCAAATGCATGGCAGATGAAGTATAATGTGGATAAATGTGAGGTTATCCACTTTGGTGGTAAAAACAGAGAGACAGACTATTATCTGAATGGTGACAGATTAGGAAAAGGGCAGGTGCAAAGAGACCTGGGTGTCATGGTACATCAGTCATTGAAGGTTGGCATGCAGGTACAGCAGGCGGTTAAGAAAGCAAATGGCATGTTGGCCTTCATAGCGAGGGGATTTGAGTACAAGGGCAGGGAGGTGTTGCTACAATTGTACAGGGCCTTGGTGAGGCCACACCTGGAGTATTGTGTACAGTTTTGGTCTCCTAACCTGAGGAAGGACATTCTTGCTATTGAGGGAGTGCAGCGAAGGTTCACCAGACTGATTCCCAGGATGGCGGGACTGACCTATCAAGAAAGACTGGATCAACTGGGCTTGTATTCACTGGAGTTCAGAAGAATGAGAGGGGACCTCATAGAAACGTTTAAAATTCTGACAGGGTTAGACAGGTTAGATGCAGGAAGAATGTTCCCAATGTTGGGGAAGTCCAGAACCAGGGGACACAGTCTAAGGATAAGGGGGAAGCCATTTAGGACCGAGATGAGGAGGAATTTCTTCACCCAGAGAGTGGTGAACCTATGGAATTCTCTACCACAGAAAGTTGTTGAGGCCAATTCACTAAATATATTCAAAAAGGAGTTAGATGAAGTCCTTACTACTAGGGGAATCAAGGGGTATGGTGAGAAAGCAGGAATGGGGTACTGAAGTTGCATGTTCAGCCATGAACTCATTGAATGGCGGTGCAGGCTAGAAGGACCGAATGGCCTACTCCTGCACCTATTTTCTATGTTTCTATATGTTTCTAACACGAGGCACAATGGGAGGGAAGGAGTCGTTTCTCCGGTTCCCGGGCATGGGAGGAAGGTAATGTAGAATGAGGGCTGCTTTTATATAAATTGTGTAGAAGGAGCTTTACTCTGTAGCTAACCCGTGCTGTACCTGCCCTGGGAGTGTTTTGATGCTGACATGTGAATTCCCCGTCCAAGCCGCCAGACTCTGCCGATGGCTCACAAATGGCCCATCGTGGTTGCCCCTATCTCTGGCCAAATGGCCCATCGTGGTCCGCCCCTATCTCTGGCCAAATGACCCATCATGGTCATAGTGTTTTATCACAGTAAATATTAAATCCTAAAAATAAAACAAGTTTTTTTTTATAATGAAGTAATTCAAAGATAATATTGCATCACTACATTCAGTGGGAACATAATAAACAGATCAACACAACAAATCAATCCGAAGCCCCTGTTAACGCCGATTTCGATCGGACTTAACTTGGTAAGGTAAGGTTTTAAAAAAAAGGAGAGTGGTCCTTAAAAAAAATCCTTACTGGCGAAACTCGCAAAAATGGCGTTATGGGTGGGTTTGACCGAGTGACTTCAGAAAAACGGTACTTAAAAAACAGGTAATTATCTGTTAAGGACGGCGTTATACCATTGCAAAATTAAGTTAGCTGCAAAAAAACACTGTTAGCTCAGAAAAAATGGAGTTAAATGGCGAATTTTGGGTCCTATATCCCTCGATTCCCCTAGAGTCCAAAAATCTATCTTGAATATACTCAGCCTTGAATATACTCAATGAATCAGCATCCACAGCTGTACCAGCACCTCAATAGAGTGAAATTGCATTGCAAAATATTAGTAACATGGAGAAAAATTCATTATGGAAGTGGAGCGTTAATCAAGTGCTCCACTTCCTTCTTGGAGTGCTAAAGGAGGCGGGCCGGGCGTAAACCTCAGCAGCGCTGCACACTGGGCCATCGTGCTGTCAGGCACTCCATTTTGGGTGCCGGGCTGCAAGCGCGGTACTATGCTGCCCGAGTGGAGACGAGGGGGAAGCGACATTGAAATGCATCAGCGCTACTCGGAGCATCCGCGTAACGCTGCCAATCGCACCCCTGGACCGCGCGAGATTGCGCGCCACTTCCTCAGCGGGTTGGTAAGGGCAATCCGCAGCTGGGGCGGGACTTCTGCACTGGGCGCAGGAAGTACCGCCCCAAGCAGGTAACTGCCCCCACTCAGGGCGGGGGGGGGGGGCAATTTCTCCCCCTTAGTTTCTTTGCCAAGTCACAGTTGTCACTGTACGGAGTGCAGAGAGAAATTAACATTTTATAGTCAAAGAACTCATGATAAAGAAGCAAAAATACTAAGGATGCAGGAGAGGTACAAAGTTACAGGAAATGTCTAATGCAGTTATCGTGTGCAAAATACAAGCTTGACTAAATTTGCGAGCAGTTAGCATGGGCCGTGTTTTCCAATTGGTGACATTCAGGTGTGAATACTTCACAGCTGGCCAGTAAGAGCAGACAGAGGAATGGAGTACAAGAACTTGAAGCATTCACAGTGGGAAAGTCAATGCTTATGTTCCAACTAGTGAGCATTTCATTGGCGAGCTAAAATAATCTACTTTGCTGGGACTTCACAAGTAGTTTGCCTACATAATAACAATTAGTGCACTTAAGAGTCAAACATAGGATTATATCGGATATGCGGCACAGAAACAGGCCATTGGGCCCAACCAGTCCATGCCGGCATTTATGCTCCACTCGAGCCTCCTCCCATCGTTCCTCATCTAAATCTATCAGCATAATCCTCTATTCCCTTCTCCCTCATATGCTTATCGAGCTTCCCCTTAAATGTATCGATACTAATCACTTCAACCACTCCCTGTGGTTGCGAGTTCCACATTCTCACCACTCTTTGGGTAAAGACGTTTCTTCTGAATACCCCATTGGATTTCTTGGTGACCATCTTATATTGATGGCCTCTCGTTATGCTCTTCCCCACAAGTGGAAACGTTATCTCTGCATCCACTATATCTAAACCTTTCATAATTTTAAAGACCTCTATTAGGTCACCAGAGACTCCTTTTTTCCAAGAGAGAAAAAAAAAAGAGACCCAGTCTGTTCATCATTATCTGATATGTATACCCTCGCATTTCCGCTATCATCCTTGTAAATCTTCTCTGCACCCTCTCCAGTGCCTCTATATCCTTTTTATAATATGGTGACCAGAACTGTACGCAGTACTCCAAGGTTCAATACAGGTTTAGCATAACTTCCCTAGTATTCAATTCAAACATCGTGAGGCACTCAGATGGTTTAACATTGTGATAAGGTGCGATATAAATGCAAGCGTTTACAGTATTTTTGGCACAACACATCTTATTTGCAATGTCGTGATTCTAACCAGTTACCTTCAAATGTGATTTTACTGCGAGAAGTCGTAACACATTGGATTGATTAAGCTGGACTGTCCAGAGTAGACAGCAGTGACTGATTGGCTTTTTAGCTTTATGGCACATTATGTTGGTCGTCACGCCACTGTATAAAGAAGGATTTCTGCTGTGTTACGAGGCTGTGCCATTAAATGACAACAGCCTGGGTGGGGGGGTCACATTTGACCAGCTCTTTCAACGTGTATTCTGAGATGACTATCTTTGGAATAGGACAAAAGTAATTCGTGGTTACATTGCAGAGTTCCTGAGGGTAACTCAAATCAGATCTTTAGATCGAAATTACAAACCTGCATAAATGTGTTCGTTGATTAAAATCCATTTCCTTGGAAGACATATTTGGATTTAATTGAAACAAACTAATGAGCCATTTACTTGATGCAGGCTTATTTATGCTAAAAAGATAATATTCGGTATTATTGACGTTTAAGATGGTAAACACCAACAACAAATGATCGGATGAAAGACACGTCAACAGACAGCAGTGTTCCCAAAGATGCCCCATTGCAAAAAGCACTTCCAAGAGGTTCCTTCGTTTATGCCAATCAATCCTCCCAACTCCCTAAATCCCCACTCTGTCCATGACTTGAATCCTGCTCCGTAGCTGAGAGAGTACAGGGTGCTCCCTACAACTCTCTTATGCACTAGATAGGTCACAGTTACATTTGTTATCTTCATAGGTCAGTAAAAGCCCATGGAATCCAAGGGGAAAGTGGCAAGTTGGATCCAAAATTGGCTCAGTGGCAGAAAGCAAAGGGTAATGGTCAACAGGTGTTTTTGTGGCAGTTTCCAGTGGGGTTTCACAGGGCTCAGTACTAGGTCTTTTGTGGTATATAATCAATGATTTAGTTCTGGACATTTGGTACATTTGCACTTCCCATTAGTGCCCCTGGAGCCAATATTTGCTGATACTTAATCAGTGTTAACACTGGTTCCTAACTATGTCAGCTATAAAAGGTAAAGGACTTTCGGATGGGACGTTAAACCGAGGTCCCATCTGCCCTCTCAGCTGGACGTGAAAGATTCTATGATATTATTGGAAGAGCAGGGGAATTCTTCCAGTGTCCTGGCCAATAGTTATCCCTCAACCAATATCAGACTATCAGGTCACTTATCGCATTGCTATTTGACAAAGCCTCCTTGACAAAGTGCAACATCCCCACCAACTCCTGGGAGTCCCTGGCCCAAGACCATCTCAAGTGGAGGAAGAGCATCCGGGAGGGCGCTGAGCACCGAGTCCCATTGCCAAGAACCAGCAGAAACCAAGCGTAGACAGCGGAAGGAGCGTGCGGCAAACCAGACTCCCCATCCACCCTTTCCTTCAACCACTGTCTGTTCCACCTGTGACAGAGACTGTCGGCCTCGTATTGGACTGTACAGTCACCCGAGAATTAATTTCTAGTGTGGAAGCAAGTCATCCTCGACTCCGAGGGACTGCCTATGATGACGATGCTGTTTGTGGAATCTTGGTCTGCACAAATTGGCTGACATGTTTCCCTACAACAGTGACTAAAGATCAAAAATATTCCCTTGGCAGTAAAGCACTTTGGAACGTCTCGATCAGAAACATGCTGTATAAATGCAAGTTCTCTCTTTTCTTGGAACTATCTATTGTTAACAAGGTTCCTGAGCAGCTACATTCTCAGCATGTTAATAAGCAGTTCCTTCAAATTCCACATTATTGCTGTTATATATGTATACCTGTACTTACTCTATACAGCCACCAGAGGGCTCATTCCTTGGAGTCCCAAGGGATCCCATAATCCCTTGGGAGCACAGGTATTTAAGGAGGCCTCACAAGTTAGCGAGGCACTCTGGAGACCTGCAATAAAAGACTAAGGTCACACTTTACTTTGAGCTCACAGTGTTCAGTCTGACTCTTTCTCCATACATAACAATTACTATCTTGTGAGATTAATTTCCTGCACACACGTACAAGTGGCTAGGGATTGGGATGAGGAGAAGAGACAGTGCAGCGCTCCCTCAGTACTGCACTGGGAGTGTCAGCGTGGATGTATGTGCTCGACTCTCCTTGCGCCCAAAAGATCCAGCTTAATTTTTGCCATCTGCTCGAAGGCCTGCAAACGAGGGCAATTAGCAGAAACTCCCAATGGTGATTACTTCACCTGGACAACATGGTCACAATGTAATTTGCACTTAAAATTCCATGATCTTTGCCACCGGTTACACCGATTTTGGGAAATTACGCCGATATTATTAGCGGGATCGAGCGGAAACTCCGAGCCGTGGAGTTTTCTGGGAAAAATAAATATTTTCCAATTTTTCATCTGATTATAAAAATCTATCATAAGAGCTTTTGGTCAACAGGGCAATTTTGTCCATTATATTTGAGTTCTTGATTACTGACCCCTCCATAGGCCAGCCAAGTGTACTTGTGTAGATGCACAAAGTCTAAGTGCACATCTGCACACATCGCAGATGAAGTTCCTCGGATATTGCTGCTGTAGCTTTGGCGAAGTTGCGTGAAAGCTCTGTTTACATTCAAACAGGATTTCCTCTGAACATCTAAAGTTTTGGCAGCGCAGTGGGAGAAGACCCAAGGAAATTCCACCCCAATAGAGTCCAAGCACGCACACACATCGCGCGCACACAGCCAGATGTCAAGTTCCCCATGAACAATTCCACTGGATAAAGCTAAACAAAGCAGAGTTAATTTAACTGCAAATTTGGAAATGCACCGTATCTAAATTATGGCTACAGCCATAAAACGAAAGTGAAGGAAAAACAAATATCACTGGATGAGTGTCAGAATTCACATATTGACTCCTAAAATACCCACTTCAATGCTAGAATAAAGAAAAAAAAATGAATAGTGGTGTGTGGCCTGTTATCATCTCATGGTCTTGAACTGTATTTGCTAAACCAAATTCACAGACTCAGCCTTTATAAAACTGGCCAGAAAACAAAGAACTGTGGCCCATCTCTTGGCAAGTAATCAATAATCACCACATTCATTATACAATGAATGGAGAAATAAAGCCAGAGTTAAACGGATGTATGAGCACAGCTTCTAAATGCTGGATAGCAGTTTTGCTCCTGTCCGTCCCTTAATTAAGGCAGCTACGTCCTTAAGGAAAGGCTATGTCCTTTTAAGGCGATTGGGTCGATGCAAAAAAAATTTTTACGCAGCGAGTGGTTGGGTTCTGGAATGCACTGCCTGAAAGGGTGGTGCAGGCAGACTCAATCTTTCTTTTCTAAAAAAGGGAGTAGGATAAGTATCTGAAGGAAAAATATTTGCAGAGCTATGGGGAAAGTGTGGGGAGGAAAAATGGGACTAGCTGAGAGTTGGCACTGGTTTGACGGGACGAATGGCCTTTTTCCATGCTGTAACCTGTTATATATGTAAACTCTGTACAGCCACCAGAGGGCTCATCTCCTGGAGTCCCAAGGGATCCCATAATCCCTTGGGAGCACAGGTATTTAAAGGAGGCTTCACAGGTTGGAGAGGCACTGCAATAAAAGACTAAGGTCACACTTTACTTTGAGCTCACAGTGTTCAGTCTGACTCTCTTTCTCCATATACAACATAACTATTCTGTGATTCTATGATTGGAATGTGAATTAGAGCCTATACTAATCTGCAACAGTAGTTCAGGCTGTATACATAGCCTAGTGGTGTGATATTTCTGCTCTCGGTGATGAGGAGACATACTCATCCCATGTATTCTCCTATAAACACAGGTAGTCACGCTCTCCTGCTGGCACAATGGGATAATGTACAACCCTGTGTAATACTTAGCTGTGAAGACTGGAAAGATAACAGGACTCTTGACAAATTTCCATGGCATCCTTCCACAGGGACCATGCTAAGCATCACTGTATGGTTTCTAATGTCAGTATATTTGCTTCTATTTGCTGTGATTGGAGTTAATTTTCAGCTCTGGGCTATGTTAAGCCAAGCAAGGCAAAGGATAATGATGCCGGTATCAGTTCCCACTGAACTTAGTCTGCTTATAGAAACAGTCATCAAACAATTTACACAAGGGAAAAGACATTGTGGAAAAACCCAAATTGCAATACTGTGCTGTCTTAATAAGGAAGCTAAACTTGCCTGATAATTGCAGTTTGCTATTCCCTTAGGTGACCAGTTCTCACTTCTGCTGGCTTCCAGTTGCCTTGGCTGGCTAATGAAATAGGTCAGACAGGTTACTCTACACACAAAAAGAGCTGCAGGGATATCGTCGAAAGTTACAATTAGAACCAAAAAGAAAACAGAAATGAAAAGCAGAACATTGTCCGATTTTGCATTTCCATCTTCTGATATAATGGAAGAGGTTGCCCCAGCAGCAGGCATGTCAGTCGGGAAGGAGAGTCGATGAACAGAAATGTTTGGCTTGGTGAGCACGACATAACTCATTGCAAGAGACAAGCAATATTACCGCTGCATTCTTTGCCCACAATTAGAGGGAAAGACAACAGTTGCACAAGACTTTGGTGAAATTGTTTTTTTATTTAATTAATGTCAGCTGTGGCTCAGTGGGTAGCGCTCTCTTGACTCGGAGTTAGAAGGTTGTGGGTTCAAGTCCCACTCCAGAGACTTGAGCACATAAATCTAGGCTGACACTCCAGTGCAGTGCCGAGGGAGTGCTGCACTGTCGGAAGTGCCGTCTTTCGAATGAGATGTTAAACCGAGGCCCCGTCTGCTCTCAGGTGGACGCAAAAGATTCTATGGCACTATTTTGAAAAAGAGCAGGGGAGTTATCCCTGGTGTCCTGGGCCAATATTTATCCCTCAATCAACATAACAAAAAAAAAAAAAAAAGAGATTATCATATTGCTGTTTGTGGGAGCTTGCTGTGCACAAATTGGCTGCTGCGTTTCCTACATTACAAGTGACTACACTCCAAAAGTACTTCATTGGCTGTAAAGTGCTTGGAGATGTCCGGTGGTCGTGAAAGGCGCTATATAAATGCAAGACTTTCTATCTTTACATCCTTCAAGACATGGCTACGGCTTTAACAAGGCATGTCAGTGAATTCAAATTAGACGTATAAAGGAGCACACAGCTAATTAGGATCCAAGCAGTATAAGAACACAAGAAATAGGAGCAGGAGTCAGCCATTCGGCCCCTCGAGCCTGCTCCATCATTCAATAAGATCATGGCTGATCTTCGACCTCAACTCCACTTTCCTGCCCGATCCCCATATCCCTGGAGTATGATCAGAATCCATGAGCAGACCATCCGGCTAAAGGTCACCACCAGGATATCGTTCACATCCCACATTGAAACAAAGCAAAAGAAACTAAAAAAGATTCTAACTGGGAACGGTCTTGTCCTGTAGTGTGGAAGTTTGTCTCCTCTAGATCACGTCCCACACAGCCCCTTTATTCATTCATGCAATCGGTTTCAAACATACATTTGCTAATTAAAAATGATAAGGAGAAAGGCAAGCTTTGTTCTATATGTAAACCTGTAAATACCTTGTTTAACCACCAGAAGTCTCATCCCCTGGAGTCCCAAGGGATCCCACAATCCCTTGGGAGCACCTGTACATAAGGAGGCCTCACAGGCTGGAGAGGACTCTGGAGACCTGCAATAAAGGACTATGGTCACATATTACTTTGAGGTTACAGTATCTGGTCAGATTCTTTATTCAAGACAGAACACTTTTAATGTTGAAAGGGTATTAAATTGACGTGCAGAGTGATTCCATTGATGGCACCATGAAGAGTTCCCCATAGGTTTATTTATTCTCAATTGTGACATCCTGGAGATACTGGGGGTGAAATTGGACTTGGACATGGGTGGAACAGGGGACAACAGGCCGAATTGCAAATGCTTACCAATGCAACACCGCTTGTATTGCTTCCCGGTTATGTCCAATTTCACCCCAATGTCATGACATATGGCACAAATTGAATAAAAAGGAGTTAAAAACAGAAAATGCTGAAACTACTCAGCAGGTCAGGCAGCATCTGTGGAGTGAGAAATAGGGTTAACATTTCAGGTCCATGATCTTGTGTCAGAACTGGAAACAGTCAGAGATGTAAAAGATGTTTAAGCAGGTGTATTGAGACATTTAATTCTGAGGGTCCTTAAAAGGTAGATGCAGATAGGACGTTGCCCCTCGTGAGGGAATCTAGAACTAGGGGCATAGTTTCAGAATAAGGGGTCGCCCATTTAAGAGGCTGATGAGGAGGAATTTCTTCTATCAGAGGGTCATGTATCTTTGGAGTTCTCTACCCCAGAGAGCTGTGGCGGTCAAGTCATTGAATATATTCAAGGCTGAGATAGATGGATTCTTGAACTATGGGGGAGTCAAGGGTTATGGGGAACAGGCAGGAAAGTGGAGTGGAGGCCAAGATCAGATCAGCAGACTCGAGTGGCCATAAGGCCCTGCTCTTATTTCTTATGTTCTTATGTGTAGGGGGTGGGAAGGATGGAACTAAAAGAGAAAATCTGTGATTGGGTGGAAGGCAGGAGAGATTAAAAGCCAAAAGGGATGATGGTGCAAGTCAAAAGGAGATGGTAATGGGACAAGTTAAGAAACAAAGATGAGGTAAATGGGAATGGCAGAATTATCAACAGCTCCCATGTGAGAGAGAAAAGAAATAGGGGTCGGGGAAAATTGTTTAACTCAAGGCTGAGTCTAGAAGGCTGAGTCTAGAAGGCTGTAAAGTGCCTAAACAAAAGATGAGGTTTTTACTTGATTTCCAGCATCCGCCATATTTTACTTTTTCGTGTTAAAGTGAGTTACTTCTCTCAAAGAACTAGTGTGTTAAAAAAAAAACACTAGCCTTGAAAATAGGGAGAGGGAATTGGATCAGCAAAGAAATCCCATTGATTCAAGACCAATTGGCTTTCTAAATCCCATTGAGAGAGTGATGAATGGTCTGTGATGTAACTCAGTGACAGATCACTGAAGTGAAAAAGCAACAGAAACTGAAAATTCTCAGGCCGATGATGACGACATTCTGCGGGGTTTGAAGTTTGTCCTTTGCACTGTATTCTTTGCAGCTAACAGAAGTCGAAGACTCCATCCCAATGCTGTCACGTTAGAGCAGTCCTTTAATAAGCATGGAAGACCTCTAACCGAAGAGCACTGCAGTTCTGCGAGTGAGTTTGCTGCAGGCGTGAAAGGCTGCCGGGAATTTAAAATCACAGGTGACATTCCGTTTAATTCTACAAGCTACTAATCCTCTGAAGAATCTCCTGTATGACTGCAGAATATTCAACTCCAGGCACTTTATTCAAGTGTATTTCACATATCAAGTATCATTTCTGATTTTCACACGTATCAAATAACAGTCCTGTGGGTAAAGAACTTACTTATCCAAGAATGTGTTTGCAAAGTCGTTAAAACCATCTAACTAAAAGCATAGATAGATGGATATTTTAAATTGGTACATACAAAATCATTTCACTGAAGGCTGGCTTTAAAAAAATATATATATAGTTTTGCAGTTAACTTCTGATGCACAAGTTATTTTTTGCAGATTAATTGTTTTAGAGTACCCCTATGCTGACATGTATTCGTATTTCTGCTCGCATCTACACCAAGAGACCTGCCACTATTTGTGATCACAATAAACATCACGTGAAAGATGACTAATTGTAATCCAGTCAATGAATACTGCTGCTGTTAATACAATAAGTTGTGCAGGAACAGAAAAGCAAGGAGTGTACTGGTTCTCCTTCACCACAATGGCAGATGTTAGGAAGGTTAATGAATAGGATTTAAAAACAAATCAGTAAAAGGATGTGGACATCACTGGCAAAACCAGCATTTATTGCCCATGAGAAGGAGGTGGTGAGCCTCCTTCTTGAACTGCTGCAGTCCGTGTGGTGAAGGTGCTCCCACAGTGCTGTTAGGGAGGGAGTTCCAGGATTTTGACCCAGCAACGATGAAGGAACGGCCGATATATTTCCAAGTCAGGATGGCACGTGACGTGGAGGGGAACTTGCAGGTGATGGTGCTCCCATGCGCCTGCTGCCCTCACCCTTGTCCTTCTAGGTGGTAAAGGTCGCAGGTTTGGGAAGTGCTACTGAAGAAGTCTTGGCAAGTTGCTGCAGTGCACAGTTGATGAACAAAAAATTCCTAAAAAGCAGAGCAAAAAAAGACAAATCAATAATGTCACTATTATTTGCCCAGAAGACCCAAGAGTCAAAAGGTAAAGGCAACAGTTACAGACTCTGGTGAAATGGTTTCAAAAAGTGGCATCAATGTGATGTCAGTATTTTGGAACCCTCTGTGCGTAGAACAGTCCTTGGGAGAAAATCCAACATTTATCAGATCACAACACTTGCTGTCAATCTGGTTATATGCACAAACCTGTGTGTATTTTTTGATTTTCAAAATGATTGATAATGGTATTGGAGAAGGAGGGGTTTTATAATAGCTCAGGCAGGGACTGCTTTATACTTTGTGCAGGTAGAAGTGTTATGTTCAGAATAACTCCACAAGACTGTATTGTAAGCTCAAACTGTTGTGATCTGGGTCTCTTTAATGTGACTCCAGAGTGAGGAAGCAGCCTGGTAGATCGATGACCTTTTATACCTGCTTGCCCAGTGTGCACAGGTGACCCCTAGGTCTCCCACAGGTGTGCCCTCTGATGGCAAGTTTTAAATATTGGTGCGGTTTACATACATAAATAACAGACAAGAATGCAGTGTTCTCCCAATGTTAGACAACAATGAAGTTCAACTCAAACTGGAAGAGGCAGTCCCACAAAAGAACACCTGCCCCACAGTCATATTTCAGTTTATTTGACATTTGTGGGATGCGCCAACTGATTCAACTGCTGAATTGCTGGCAATGTCGATGGTGTGGACTCTTTTCCATAAACTTGGTTTACAAGCCGACAGAAATCTATTTCCTGGAGAGCTGTGAAGAGCTGTCACTGTCAGGTGACTGCTGCTCTTATTCATTGACTGCAAGTTGGAAGTACTTGTAGCGATGGCTTATTTACACAAGTGATTTGATAAATAGCTTTTTAAAAATAGACGTTATCACTCATTTTAAAAATGTCAGGGTTGCAAATACTTCTTGCTTCGAGAGCTGCCACAAGTGTGCCATGTTCAAGCCTTGACGACAATTGTTCCTTGCTTATATCTGGCTGTACAGAATTGAAACATCAAGAATGGAGACGTCTATTCATCGCGCTCCAGAATTTTACAACACAGTAGGCGGCATTTCAGCACATTGCCCCCATGCTGGCTCTGAAAGAACTACCACTTATCTCTTCGTCTGCCTTTACACGTTAGATGTTCATCGATACGATTCTCTGCCCAAGTTGTAAAACACAGTGGCACCTGGGGCTGAAGTAGTCCAGTGACGTTTAGTTTTTCCACTCGGTTAAGAGGATTTTCAAGATGGTGGGCAACTGCAATGAGAAAGGTCTAGATTAGCTTATAATACCTGCTTAGAAACACAAGAAATCCTGAACCAAATATGATGTCTGCCTTACATCATATGAAAAGGATAAACAAGTGGGAAAGTGTTATCCCATTCTGGAGGAAGATCCCCATAAAGAGGAAAAAGACTTGGATTTATATAGCACCTTTCACAACCATCAGACGTATCAAAGCACTTTACAGCCAATGAAGTACGTTTGAAGTAATGTAGGAAATGCGGCAGCCAATTTGTGCACAGTAAGCTCCCACAAACAGCTATAATAATGATCAGGTAAATCTGTTTTTTGTTATGTTGATTGAGGGATAAATATTGGCCAGGACACCAGGGATAACTCCCCTGCTCTTCTTCAAAATAGTGGCATGGGATTTTTTTTTACATCCACCTGAGAGATTAGACAGGGCTTCGGTTTAACGTCTCATCCAAAAGACAGCACCTCTGTCAGTGCAGTGCTCCCTCAGCACGGCACTGGGATGTCAGCCTAGATTTATGTGCACAAGTTCCTGGAATGGGACTTGAACCCACAACCTTCTGACTCAGGAGAGTGTGCTGCCCACTGAGCCACAGCTAACAGGAGGTCTTCACATGCATTCATTGACAAAGCTCACTATCCTGCCCTTTCCCATTGTTTGTCCCATTTGTACAACCAGAGATATCACTTGTATTTCATTGCAACAATACAACTGGAAAGCATTCCCTCCATGTAAGTTTTTCCTCTTACTCCCTGCTCTGACCCAAAGGCCCCAAGTTTCGTCCCGCGGTGAAAACGGCGCACCTCCGGGCTGGGCGCCTGTTTCTCCGGCCGAAAACTGCGCCTAAAAAAAAAAAAAGTCGTCCGAAATTATCGAGCTCGATGTCTGCTTGGCGCAGCGCGCTCTTCGCAGCAGGGGGCGGAGCCTAACACTCATGCCAATTTTCTAAGTAGCAGGGGGCGGGTACAATTTAAATTAGCCTTTGTGGTGCCGGCAACCCTGCGCGTGCGCGTTGGAGCGTGCGCGCATGCGCAGTCTCACACCAACATTGGCACTCGGCCATTTTTAAAAGGACTGCAGAAAAAGTGAAGATTTGTTTCTTGGACCCCTGCAAAGGCTTGTAATTTAATTTGTTTTGATATTTCTGTGTGTGAGGGAGTGCTTTTAGCAGCACTGCTGAATAAATCACCTGCTGAAATCAGTGAGTTCAGCTTTTCACTGCTAAACTTGCAGAACTGGTGCTGCATTGGTGCTTGCAAATTAAGGACTGTGTGTTTGGAGAAATAAGAGTGCCAATTCAACTTTGCAATGGATCAACGTCCACCAAGAACAATGAATTTCTTGCATGAGGAAGTGGAGATATTAGTCAACGTAATTGAGCAGAGATGGCAGGATACCAGCAACAGAGGTCGCATAAAAGTGCCACCAAAAGAAATGAAGAAACGCTGGAACCAAGTTGCAGAAGATTACTGCGCAGTGGTGCATACCAGGAGATCTGGAAGTCAGTGTAAAAAGAAATGGCACGACCTTGGTCAAGTAGCTAGTGTAAGTAATATTTCCCATTTTTAATTTAATCGTAATTGTAACCCGGCTATCTGTATGTCCCACCTTGCAGACTGACACACTGTAAAAAGTTATATTTTACTCTTTGCAGAAGAAATTGGCCCACAACAAAAGGGAGGCAACTCGGACAGGAGGAGGCACGCCCAATCTGCACCCACTGACACCCTTGGAACAGAGGGTAGCTGCTATGATGAGTCGTACGTGGACAAAACAAGCACGCGAGGAAGAGGGCAAGTCCTGAAAATGCATCATGGCCCTTTAAATCAACCTGCTGCCTGGCCTGCTATGTGTGAGAGTACTCATGCCACCCATCCGGCCCCCTCCCTTGCTGTTAAGCATTTGACGGTTCATGTTCTGCAAAATACATATGATGATGATGATGATGATGACAATGCTGCTGCTGCCAACCCTGAGGATCCTGAGGGTACAGAACAAGAACCAGTACAACCAGCTGCGGACGATCCAGACTGGATGATGGCAGCGATGACTGAAATGTCTGCAGGGGAGAGCTTCCAATTTAGTGTTTATGAGCCCCCATCAAGGGGCATCAGAGTTTCAACCCCTAGCATAGGTCTTGGTTCCACCTTCCATGGTCTCGCTTCCGATGTTGCGGGTCCCAGTGGTGTTGCTGGTATAATGCAGCTTTCTACAGTCAGTGCACTACCGTCCCAGCCTGCGCCTCCCTCTCGCATAGGTTCTGGTTCCACCTACTATGGTTTTGATTCCGACGCTTCGGGTCCCAGTGTTGCTGCTGGTATCATGGAGCAGTTTACACCCATTCGTCCAACATCCCAGCGAGTGCTGTCGTCTGGAACACCGAGCGTCCTACCGTTCCAGCCCGAGCCTCTCCCTCTAGTTCTGCCGTCTGGAACACAGAGCGTCCCACAGTCCCAGCCCGCGCCTCCCTGTGTAGTGGTGCCGCTTGCAACACCGAGCATCCCACCGCCTGTGTCGCCCAGTGTAGTGGTGCCACAAGGCAGACCCAGGCAGGGGAGAAGGAGATTGGAGACACGGTCTCCTGAGATGCAGTGTGCAACAGATGCGGCTCAGGTTGTGGCATTGGGTATGGAGACCAATGAGCTTACCCGATCACTCATCGGTGGCGTCAGTACAGTAGGTGAAGAGTTGACGGTCCTGACGGGAGAAATAGCAGTAATGACACGGGAACTTAGGGAGGGAATGTCCGAGGGAGTGCAATCGACGGCACAGGCCATCAGGGAGGGCATGCAAATTACAGCACAGGCCATCAGGGAGGGCCTGGTTGAGGTAGCTGCTGCAATAAGGGAACACAGCCCAGCCAATCAAATGACATCCCCATGAGGAAGTGAACATTCACTGAGATATGGATGAGACATGGTTGCAGCCTTTCTTTGCTGCTTTTGTTCTTGATGTAGCTGTAGTAGCGTTTTTCAAATTGAAATTGTTTTGTAAGTTTTGTAACTTTACAACTTATAAGGGATCTTATGGTTTTTAAGTGATCTTATAGTGTAAATGCTCTCATTTAATTTTGCATCTAAAAAGTGATCTTGAAGTGTAAGTGATCTTAGAGTGTAAAATTTTTTCACATAGCAAGTGTTTTGTAACTTTACAAGTTTATAAGTGATCTTAAAGTTTTTAAGTGATCAAAAGTCATATTAAAAAGTATAGTTTGATACAACAAATATTTTATTAGAGTGACGTTAACTTTTCAATAAAATATTTTTTCATTAAAACTGTTTCATGTTCCATGAACACAACACAACATAGGAACAACTGCAAAGAATAAACATGTCCATATGCAAAAGTGGTCGCAGAGCCCTCAGGCATCAGTAGTTGAAGCGTTCACGGATGAGCTGCTGGCGCAAGTCTCGAGCAATCGTTAAAGGGGCACGATGGACGGCCCTCCTCCGACCTCGTGCTTCGGCATCAGGCACTTGCATGCTTTCCCGATTGTCGTTATCATCCACATCCTGGTCTTCCGTAATACTATCATCATGCACTGGACCCTCACGTCGGTCTTCGGGTTCCACTACCAGCTCCTGCTGCCGCATGATGGCTAAGTTATGAAGCATGCAGCACACAACAGTGAAGTGACCGACAATCTGAGGAGAGTATTGCAACTGTCCTCTGGAATGGTCCAGGCATCGGAATCACTGTTTCAATATGCCAATGGTCCTCTCAATGATGCTGCGCGTCGCAATGTGCGCCATGTTGTATTGACGGTCAGCTTCTGTCCGTGTCACGCGTAGGGGCGTCATGAGCCAGGTGGTCAGGCCGTACCCTTTGTCTCCCAGTAGCCAGCTCTGCCCTTCTGGCTGCTGCTCAAACAGGTCAGATAGAACGCTGTCGCGTAGGATGAACGCATCATGGGTGCTGTCAGGGTATCTCGCATCGACTGACATGATGCGCTGCTTGTCGTCACACACGAGCTGCACACATTGATAGAGTGGAAACCTTTCCTATTTTGGTACTGCTCAGATTCCTCCACAGGTGCTCGCAAGGCTATGTGGGTACAATCAATTCAGCCCTGTACCTTTGGGAAGCCGGCAATCCTGAAGAAACCCACAGCCCTCTCATGGATCGCTTGTGCGGTCATTGGGAAATTGATGAAGTCATTCCTTCGCGCATAAAGTGCAGCCGTGGCCTGGTAAACGCAGGCATGTATTGCATGTTGAGAGATGGCACACGCATCTCCAGTTGTAGCCTGAAACGATCCCGAGGCATAGAAAGAAAGTGCAGCTGTTACCTTCACTTCAACAGACAAGACAGTTGTCCTTCTGCTTCTGGGCTGCAAATCTGCTCTCAGCATCTCACAGATCTCAGTGACAACTTCTCTGCGAAAACGCAGCATTTTCACACAATCAGCCTCGCTCATGTCCAGGTACGAGCGCCTGGTTCGATATTGTCGATGTGGGTAAGGTCTCCTGCCCATCAACCTACGGGCTACGACGTTCCTGGTGCGGTGAGCTCTAATCAATTCTCTCCTATGCAGTGAATTGATGGCAAACCATTGCATAATATGTGGTGTTGACAATGCAGCACCCATTCTGCAAATTTAAATATAAAACTGTCGATGTGGCTGCCTCTCCCTGTCCAAATGGCCTCAGTCCCCCTCACAGCTCGAAGGCTGCTGCTGTATCTTCGGCTGCCGTCGAGCCGCTGACGCCGCCCCTAAAGCGTGGCCAAATGGCCTCAAGCACCATAAAGAGCTGCGTGTGTCAGGTGTTGATTCTTCGGCTGCCGGCCAGCCACTGACATCTCATGGCCGAATAGCCTCGGGTCCGTCCGGTGCTGCTTCTTCGCGGCCAGCCACGAAGAGAATGAAGGCCTGCCTCAAGCACTGCAGCTCAGCTCGAAGCTTGCTGTCGCTGCCGTCGAGACACTGACGCCACACCCCTGCCTGTCTCCAACATGAAAGGCCTGCCTGAAGCACAGCAGCTCGAAAGCTGATGCTATTTCACACAGGTAGGAACATGCTTTATTTAATCTTTTCTTTGCTTATAGATTTTTTATTCAGGTTGGATTTATTTGTATAATATTTGTATAAGTATAACTAAGGATTGATTGTAGAATTTAATGACTTCGCTTCCCCCACCACCCTCCTCCCCCCACCTCGTTCCCTACGCCCAATTTGTAACTTACGCCTGATTTTCTAAAGTGTAGACAAGGTTTTTTCGAGCGTACAAAAATCTTCACTTACTCCATTCTAAGTTAGTTTGGAGTAAGTTTTCACTGCCGAAACTTTGAAAACAGGCGTAAGTGGCCAGACACGCCCCCCTTTGAAAAAAAAATTCTGTTCCAAAGTGAAACTGTTCTAACTGACTAGAACTGGAGCAAACTAAATGTCAAGAATTCCGATTTCTAAGATACTCCGTTCTACACCAGTTGCTCCTAAAAATCAGGAGCAAATCATGTGGAAACTTGGGGCCAAAGAAACCAGAAAAATGAAATGTGTTTAATGTATTATTTTTGTTATAAATCTGCATAAAGCAAAGCTAAATTTAGATTGTTAGTCATTAATTTACAATGTAGTTGGGAGAAGACAAGAAAGGCAATACTTAACAAATCTGAGTAAACTATTGCAAACAGTGCATAAATGGAAACGATAAATAATACAGAAGAGTAAATGCTATGAAAACAACAAGTGCCAATAAATGTGTAATGCTTACTGCACTGTCTGTTCCATTATTAAGTGGTGATCAGTGAGGTAATTATAATGTCTGCCAGAAATACTGAAAGTTACATTTGCGAGAAGGTCTCACTTTTACTTAAAATAAATCAGGAGCCTTTCTCTTTTAGCATATAAAAAGGAACAAAATTTCACACCAATGCGACAGTGTTATTGCTTTAGAAAAGACAATTTAAAACAGCCACAAAGACGGAGAGTTTTATCTTCCAGGTGGAGCTGAAGGTACTGGCTGATGAAATTGGAAAAATGCCAGCTTCATTCCAACAACTTCATTTTTAGTACAAATCAATAATTAAACTCATTCGGGATAATGTCTCAAAGAAAGGAAATGCAGCTGACAAGGCAAAGAGGGGTTTAAAATTCAGACTTAAAATTAATCCCGACAGGTCTGAGTTTAACGCTACAGTCCGGAACAGTTTAATTTTTGAAACCACAAATCATTTGACAGCTCAGGGACGAAAGATCTCCTTTATTTAGAGGCATTGGGGGAGAAATTGGGCTACTTTGCATCTTTCATTAGCGCCCCCGGTGGGGGCTAACGGGGCACAAATGTGTTTGCGACCGCGCGTGGCGCTGTTAGCGACTCCTGCCACTTTGGGCGGGAGTTTAGCGGCGGTGCTATGGCATTGCGCCATGGTTTCCTGCGCCTGGAGATCGTGACGTCATCGCCGTGCGCATCGCCCCGGTTCCTACATTGGGTTTTGCCCCCTGAAGCGGCGCGGAGCGCCAGCAGCGACAGTTTCGGGGGACACGTACCGGGCGGCCGGCCGCTACCGGGGTGAACATTAAAGGCGAGGTGGCGGGCTGCTGAAAAAAAAACCCTCACCTTTTCGTTGCCGCTCTGGATATGGTTTTTTCACGGGGGTCGGGGCCGCGATCGCTTAGCCCGACACTCATGCAGAGCATCGTTGCTCCCTGGTGCTCCAGGTAGGTGGCTTCCCCATTGCTAGAGTATGAAGCTTGGGCCCTTCCCTTTAAATTGAGAGCAGAGCCCTTTGTACGGGGCGGGACTACGTAGCCCAGTGCATAGCGCTGCTGAGCCGTGCACCCCACTTCCACCGCAGGAAGGAAGTGGATCACTTGCTTTGTGCTCCACTTCCTTCCGGGGGCAGTAACCCCAATTTGTCGAGCGGGGCGGGGCTTCCGTGCCTCCTGGATGCCATCAGCCCCCAAACGGGGCGATAATGAATTTCTCGGCCGTTGTCCTGTATGGGACAATAAGTCTGTGCGGAAACACTTCCCAGAGATGTTTTCCTTGCTGTTTAGTCTGCAATGACCAGAACAGATGGTCATTCACCATGATCCAGGTCTCCCTGACTGACTCCAGCTACAGCGAGAGTTAAGAATCAAAGCATTTCATAAACACGCCCTCTGGCCTTGCAGAAACACCCCCAGTAAGCATACTACAACAATAACTTTTAGCTGTCAAATGATTTGTGGTTTCATCAGTCATTGAAAGTTGGCATGCAGATACAGCAGGCAGTGAAGAAGGCAAATGGTATGTTGGCCTTCATAGTAAAGGGATTTGAGTATAGGAGCAGGGAGGTCTTACTGCAGTTGTACAGGGAATTGGTGAGGCCTCACCTGGAATATTGTGTTCAGTTTTGGTCTCCTAATCTGAGGAAGGACATTCTTGCTATTGAGGAAGTGCAGTGAAGGTTCACCAGACTGATTTCCGGGATGGCAGGACTGACATATGAGGAGAGGCTGAATCAACTGGGACTTTGTTCACTGAAGTTTAGAAGGATGAGGGGGATCTCATAGAAACATAGAAAATTCTGACGTGACTGGACAGGTTAGATGCAGGAAGAATGTTCCCGATGTTGGGGGAAGACCAGAACCAGGAGACATAGTCTAAGGATAAAGGCTAAGCCATTTAGGACTGAGATGAGGAGAAACCTCTTCACTCAGAGAGCTCTTAAACTGTGGAATTCCCTACCGCAGAGTGTTGTTGAGGCCAGTTCATTGGATATATTCAAGAGGGAGTTAGATATGGCCCTTACGGCTAAAGGGATCAAGTGGTATGGAGAGAAAGCAGGAAAGGGGTACTGAGGTGAATGATCAGCCATGATCTTATTGAATGGTGGTGCAGGCTCGAAGGGCCGAATGGTCTACTCCTGCACCTATTTACTATGTTTCTATGACCTGCTTTCGAAGGGAGACATTAACGCAATACATTTGTGTTCGAAGTAGTTCATCGGAATTGCATTGAACATAGAACATAAGAATTAGGAACAGGAGTAGGCCATCTACCCCCTCGAGCCTGCTCCGCCATTCAACAAGATCATGGCTGATCTGGCCGTGGACTCAGCTCCACTTACCCGCCCACTCCCCATAACTCTTAATTCCCTTATTAATTAAAAATCTATCTGTGATTTGAATACATTCAATGAGCTAACCTCAACTGCTTCCTTGGGCAGAAAATTCCACAGATTCACAATCCTCTGGCAGAAGAAATTCCTTCTCAACTCGATTTTAAATTGGCTCCCCCTTATTTTGAGGCTGTGCCCCCGAGTTCTAGTCACCCCGACCAGTGGAAACAACCTCTCTGCCTCTATCTTGTCTATCCCTTTCATTATTTTAAATGTTTCTATAAGATCACCCCTCAAACTTCTGAACTCCAACGAGTAAAGACCCAGTCTGCTCAATCCATCATCATAAGGTAACCCCCTCATCTCCGGAATCGGCCAAGTGAATCGTCTCTGTACCGCCTCCAAAGCTAGTATATCCTTCCTTAAGTAAGGTGACCAAAACTGCACGCAGTACTCCAGGTGCGACCTCACCAATACCCTATACAGTTGCAGCAGGACCTCCCTGCTTTTGTACTGCATCCCTCTCGCAATGAAGGCCAACATTCCATTCGCCTTCCTGATTACCTGCTGCACCTGCAAACTAACTTTTTGGGATTCATGCACAAGGACCCCCAGGTCCCTCTGCACTGCAGCATGTTGTAATTTCTCCACATTCAAATAATATTCCCTTTTACTGTTTTTTTTCCCCCCCCCCCCCCAAGGTGGATGACCTGACATTTTCCGACATTGTATTCCATCTGCCAAACCGTAGCCCATTCGCTTAACCTATCCAAATCTCTTTGCAGCCTCTCTGTGTCCTCTACACAACCCGCTTTCCCAATAATCTTTGTGCCATCTGCAAATTTTGTTACACGACACTTTGTCCCCTCTTCCAGGTCATCTATGTATATTGTAAACAGTTGTGGTCCCAGCACCGATCCCTGTGGCACACCACTAACCACCGATTTCCAACCCGAAAAGGACCCATTTATCCCGATTTTCTACTTTCTGTTAGCCAGCCAATTCTCGATCCATGCTAATACATTTCCTCTGACTCCGCGTACCTTTATCTTCTGCAGTAACCTTGTGTGGCACCTTATCGAATGCCTTTTGGAAATCTAAATACACCACATCCATCGGTACACTTCTATCCACCATGCTCGTTATATCCTCAAAGAATTCCAGTAAATTAGTTAAACATGATTTCCCCTTCATGAATCCATGTTGCGTCTGCTTGATTGCACTATTCCTAGCTAGATGTCCCGCTATTTCTTCCTTAATGATAGCTTCAAGCATTTTCCCCCACTACAGATGTTAAACTAACTGGCCTATAGTTACCTGCCTTTTGTCGGCCCCCTTTTTTAAACAGAGGCGTTACATTAGCTGCTTTCCAATCCGCTGGTACCTCCCCAGAGTCCAGAGAATTTTGGTAGATTATAACAAATGCATCTGCTAAAACTTCCACCATCTCTTAATATCCTGGGATGCATTTCATCCGGACCAGAGTACTTGTCTACCTTGAGTCCCATTAGCCTATCCAGCAATACCCCCCTAGTGATAGTGATTATTTCAAGGTCCTCCCTTCCCACATTCCCGTGACCAGCAATTTTTGGCATGGTTTTTGTTTCTTCCACTGTGAAGACCGAAGCAAAATAATTGTTTAAGGTCTCAGCCATTTCCACATTTCCCATTATTAAATCCCCCTTCTCATCTTCTAAGGGACCAACATTTACTTTAGTCACTCTTTTCCCTTTTATATATCAGTTGATAGAGAATTCAAACAGGCTGCATTTAGACAGGCTGTGAAAAAACACAGGCCACATTGCATTAAGTCATCAATCAACTTGACATTTTTGGACCTTGGGTAGCGAGCCAATTAAAACGTTAAAAGACTTTCAATTGAGCCAATAAGGTCAAAGAAGGAGAGTTCTTTTCTGTAAATTGATCCAGGTATAAATACAGCCATTTTGACCATGTGGTTTCAGTAAGACAAAGAAACTGGCAATCAGCCAGCAGCTTGTTACTCTCTGCCAAGATTAAAAAGTTACAACTACAATCTGAGTTCGTATTTCATTGGAAATTAAGAGATCTAACAATTTTGGCACTGCGAACAGGATCGCTGAGGAAAAAAAACTGAATTTTGGACATCGGACCTACATATTGAGGTAAGGACACCTTTTTTTTTAAATCCTCGGTCAAAAGTCTAAATTCGCCTCTCCTTCTACGCGATTCCGAAAGCCTCCGGTTTGCGAACCCTCCGGTTGGTAGTCGGCTCGAGGTTCCATAGACGTCTAAACTTCGGCGGTGTGTTAGTTAATTAATCACCGACCTATTGATCGGCTAGCAGGCCTACGACTCGAGACCTCAGTAAAGAACTCAGTATAATGGCAGCAGGAGATAAGAACAAAGAATTGCCTACAACTGTTAAAGGTGGGCAGGCACCACCTGAAGTTTCGCTAGATTTAATTCTCGAACAGTTGAAAGAATACATAGAGCAACAATTCAACTTATCTAAAACCTGTATTAAGATCGAACAAAAGTACGGAACCTCCAAAGGACAATGGTCCTTGGACGAGATTAAAAGGGTCTGGGGAAAAATGACCCGTATGAAAAATAAAGAGCGAACTAGATGGTCCCTAGCGGTTATGGGCCAGATTCGAAACCGGAATGAAATTATAATGCGTTCCCAACATGATCGAGAACTGACCAGTAAAAAGGATCAATTGCAACTGTTTGTGCACAGCTGCGACAGAAAAAGCTTGAACTTGAAAAGCTGGAAGCGGAAGTTAAAGATCTTAAAGGTGAAATTAAAGAATGGAAAAAATCATTAGGTCAAGAGACAGTAATAGGAAAAGGAAAATGTATTGATCAATTCCCAGGGTACCCATGTTTGGATAAATTAAAAGCGCAAACCCGAAGACACGACCGAGGAATAGATACGGTTTCTGAATCCTCCGACAATACAGTGTCGGAGGATGATGAAGAATTAGGGGTGTGCTTTGCCCCGTTTAAAAAAAAGACAAGTTGCAGTCAAATCAGAAGGGCCTGCGGATGAGGGCGGAACCAAAAAAACAAAGAGAAGGGTATATGCAGAATACTTAGTTCATGCTCTGGCAGACCCAGAGAAAATTGATAAATGATCCAAGGAATTGCCCAATCCAAAGAAAGGGGGAGTAAAAACGTGGGACCAATTGGACCGCTTAAGAAATATACATCAACTTCATCCCTGGGACGGAGTGCAAATTTTGAGCATAATGGTGCCAAAAACACAGGGAAGAAAATTGCACGACAAGGTAGATGAAGCTTTGGGGCAGAATGAGCAAGAATTAGACGCAGGATGGGAGGCGATTAAACACTGGCTGCAAGCCTTCAGTCCAGCTAAGACATACTGAGGAAAAATTGCAGCTTGCCAACAGAAAGGAACAGAGGAGGTCCTGGAGTATGACGAGCAGTTTAGATGCACGTGGCTAGAACATTCGGGTATGAATAATACGGATGAGGAAATGGATGAACAAGCATTTGGACCCCTGAAAGCAGCTTTCGTGGCAGATCTAAAGCCAGAACTGTCCAAAATGCTTAAGGTAGTGTTACCGGACTGGGAAGGTAGAGGAACTACCTTCGCAGCATTGGTGGATCGATGTAACCAATTAGACCGGGATATGGGAGCTAAAGTCCGAGCTGTACAGGCTATGGGATGGAAATCCCAGGATTCCGATAAACAGTTATTAGGAAAATTACCCGGAAAATGTCATTATTGTGGGAAAGAAGGTCACTGGGCCAAGACGTGCAGGGCAAAACAGAAAGGTCGTGGCTGGGGAAGAGGACGCAGCCAGGGATACAATTCAGCCAACAAGCCAGGCTTGTCACAAGATAACAACCTCATAGAAGCATTTAAGCGACTGACAATACAACAAAAGGAGTTACTTGGGATAGCAAAAAACGATTAGAGCCCACCCTGGCCCCCCTCTTCGCACTAATACAACAAAGGGGAGATGGGCTATATATAACTGTGAGGGTGTGCGATAAGGATATGGACTGTCTTTTAGACACAGGGGCGGAATTAACATGCTTACCCCTACAGTATGGAGACTTTTTGCCGTTGGATGGTAGGGCACGTACAGCCTATGGAGTTGGGGGGCCATAAAATGGAAATTAAAAGGACAACACTGGTATTTATAGGGCTGGGTCCACATGAACTAACCACGCCGGTCTGGATAGGCCCAGTAGATCAACCCCTTTTGGGAATGGACGTTCTAATCCAAATAGATTCATCGTTGCATTTCGAGGATGGTCGGGTAACATGGTCAATTAGAACTTTGAAGAAAGAAGAATTGAAGGAACACCCGATATGGGCTAAAGATAAGAACGATTGTGGCCTACTCCAGATGGAGCCTGCGTCATTTACAGGGACCAAGCCTCCATGCACTAAACAGTATCCCATCAGTCCAACTGCCATCGCAGGAATCTTACCGGTTATTCAGCAATTGGAGAAACAAGAGGTGCTTATTAAAACGCATAGCTCCTCCAATAGCCCCGTGTGGCCGGTACAGAAATCTAATGAGACTTGGCGTTTGACTGTCGATTATAGGAATGCTAACCAGTGTATTGATCAAAAAGCTCCTTTGGTCGCAGATCCCTCCACCATTTTTAATGCCCTCAAACCGGAACATAAATATTTCTCGGTTATAGATATGGCCAACGGATTTTGGTCGGTGCCTCTGGCACCGGAGGTTTGACAGTGGTTTGCTTTCACGGTCCAAGGACAACAGTATACTTGGACCCGGTTACCGCAGGGTTTCCACAACAGCCCTACGGTATTCCACATGGCTTTACAAAGCCATTTGCGAGGATTACCTCCCCTGTCATCCACAGTCATCCAATATGTAGACGATATCCTGCTAGCTTCAAACACGGAAGAACAGCATGAACAAGATTTACGAGCTTTGCTGGATCACCTTCGGCTGAAAGAACATAAAGCCAGCATCGACAAAGCACAAATATCCCAAGAAGAGGTTGTATACCTGGGACAAAAGATTTCACAAGGAAAGAGAGAACTTACCCAGGATAGAACTGCAGCCATTCGGGCTGCTAAAAAAACCCACCATTATTCAGGAACGAAGGTATTTTTTGGGATTGTGTAACTTTAACAGAAATTGGATTGACTCCTTCACACAGCTTGCTCAGCCACTGAATGATATTTTAAAGGGGAAATGTGCCTCTAAAGAAGCCATCACCCTCACTAAAGAACAGCAAGAGGCCATCCTGAGTTTGAAAAAAGCTTTGTGTTCGGCACCGGCTCTGGGAATCCCCGACAGTGGTAAGCCATTTATCCTGTTTGTTCATGAGAAAGAAGAATATATGACAGCTATACTGACACAAGAACATGGGGATCAGCAAAGACCTATTGGCTATTATTCGGCAAAACTGGATGCGGTAGCCCTCAGATGGGGAAGTTGCCTAAGGGCCATGGAAGCTACATGTCGAGCGGTAATGATCACTGCGGGTCTAGTCCTCGACCAAAAGCTGATTGTCAAGTGTCCCCACACCGTACATGCTTTGCTGTCTATGAACAGAATGTCTCAGGTGACAGCAGCAAGATGGACCCGCTGGACAGCAGTTTTGGAAGCTCCTAATCTCCATATCATCCGGACCAGCCCGGTTAATCCCGCAACTATGCTCCCGATGTCAGAATCGAGGGAGCAAGAGGGGGGAGAATGTGAAGAGCATGACTGAGTGGAGATTTTAAAAGAAACAGAAGAAGCAGCCTTAGCAGCAGAGGAGCCTCTGCACAACCCAGACCTCATCCTGTTTACAGATGGTTCCTCCTTTGTTGACAATGAGGTAGTGGCAGAAGGATGTTTACCCTCAGGAACGTCAGCACAACAGGCCGAGTTACGGGCCGTCAGAAGCATGTCGAATAGCAGAAGGACAGACAGCTAATGTCTACACAGATTTGTGTTATGCTTTTGGAGTCGCTCACAACTTTGGTCTGTTATGGCGGAAAAGAGGATTCCTCACTGCTGCTGGTACACCTATCCGAAATCGAAAAGAAGTCCGAGACTTACTGAAGTATCCCATCCTGAAGTGTAAGGCCCACACCAAGGAAAATACCACAGAAGCACAGGGAAATGCCCTAGCCGACCAGGCAGCTAAAGATGCCGCCTCACAGGGCGTTCCTCCAGAAGAACCAACACAGATGTGCAGATTGAAAGCACTCAGGACTCTGACACGAGACCTTCAAACAATGCAAGGCGAGTGCTCCCGAGAGGAAAAATGGACATGGATTGAGGCAAGAATTAAGCTATGCGAAGATGGTGTCTGGAGTCAAAGAGTTACCGACAAGCCAGTCGCGCCACAAGCGCTTATGCTTTTTTTAGCCCAACAGATCCACTCGTGGGGACACTTGGCCTCACAACAGATGACGGCACGGTTCCAGAAGAGCTGGTGGGGTCGGGGATTTAAAAAACATGCCCAGCTGGTAATAGACCACTGTATGGTCTGCCAGAAAAATAATTCTGGACCCATCATGGTAATGCCCCAACTGAGGCCCCCTGCCCCTGTCGGACCATTCCAGCATCTGCAGGTTGATTATATATCTCTTCCTTCATGCCAAGGATACACTAACATTCTTGTCATGGTCAACAGATTCTCTAGATGGGTAGAAGCTGTCCCAACTAAAAGAGCCACAGCTAATCACACTGTAAAGGTCTTGTGTAAGAATTACATTCCCTGATGGGGAGTCCCGAGTAGCATTGACTCAGATCAGTGGACACACTTCACAGGTGCTGTCTGCCAAGAAGTCTGTAGGTTACTGAACATTACGTGGGATTTACACTGTCCTTATCATCCACAATCATCAGGACAAGTAGAGCGAATGAATCGAACTCTGAAACAACGGCTTGCCAAATATCACCAAGAAGGAACACCATGGCCCCAGGCACTACCAATAGTGCTATGTAGCATTAGGGCAACCCCGAACAGAACTACAGGTCTAAGCCCATTTGAAATTATAATAGGAAGACCCATGTCGCTGCCAGGAACTATCGATCTACGGAAAGCTGATGTTCACTTAATGAGTGACACTTTGTTATCATACTGTCAGAACTTAACCAATGCTATTAGTTCTGTTTCCCCGACAGGTATCTGCAGCTTGGGGTAATCCACCCGAAGGAGGACACGACATCATCCCGGGAGTCTGGGTGTATGTGAAAAAGTTGCATAAAGAACCTTTGGGTGCCAAGTGGGAGGGACCTTATCAAGTGTTATTGACCACCCAGGCAGCTGTTAAAGTCCAAGGAAAGAAAGCCTGGATCCACGCTTCACACGTTAAATGAGCACCCGTAACTGAAGCTGAAATCTAATAAGGACAATTACTTTTTGCGAAAATGTATAAATTTACTGTAGTATTGATTGTAGGTATTCTAGGCATAGGCCTACTTCTTACTAGCCGACCCTCTGCACCAAAGGGAAATAGTAGGGTAGCAAGGGAATTACATGTAAATACCTTTTACTTTTATATTGTTTGTTTATGTTGATTAAATGTTGTTGCGACCAGGCTGCTGTAGCTGCTGTCCCGCAGGCGAGACACCTTGCAGGTCCCAGCAGACCGTCTGTACGTGGCACAGGTGTATGTTATGCTTAAGGAAAGGTGGTTTACTGGTTGAATTAAGATATTGATTTGGATTAAATTGGAATAAGGTTAATTAACCTACTAAAACCAGACTTCCATTGTGGCCACGATGGAACTCGGGTTGGTGTAAATTTGTGTGGAAGCTACTAGTCCAGACATGTGGCGAAACACATCAACAAATTTTAGAAGGAAACTCTATTAACATGTATGAAATTATTTTGTAGAATGTTTAACCAGTGATACCTGATGTTTTATGATTCAGTTTGTGAAAGAATCAAAGGGGGGGATTGATAGAGAATTCAAACAGGCTGCATTTAGATAGGCTGTGAAAAAACACAGGCCACATTGCATTAAGTCATCAATCAACTTGACATTTTCGGACCTTGGGTAGCGAGCCAATTAAAACTTTAAAAGACTTTCAATTGGGCCAATAAGGTCAAAGAAGGCGAGTTCTTTTCTGTAAATTGATCCAGGTATAAATACAGCCATTTTGACCATGTGGTTTCAGTAAGACAAAGAAACTGGCAATCAGCCAGCAGTTTGTTACTCTCTGCCAAGATTAAAAAGTTAAAACTACCATCGGAGTTCGTATTTCATTGGAAATTAAGAGATCTAACACAGTAAAAGCTTTTACTATCTGTTTTTATGTTTTGCACAAGTTTACTTTCGTAATCTATCTTTCCTTTCTTTATTGCTTTCTTAGTCATTCTTTGCTGTCGTTTAAAATTTTCCCAATCTTCTAGTTTCCCACTAACCTTGGCCACCTTATACGCATTGGTTTTTAATTTGATACTCTCCTTTATTTCCTTGGTTATCCATGGCTGGTTATCCCTTCTCTTACCGCCCTTTTTCACTGGAATATATTTTTGTTGAGCACTATGAAAGAGCTCCTTAAAAGTCCTCCACTGTTCCTCAATTGTACCACCGTTTAGTCTGTGTTTCCAGTCTACTGTAGCCAACTCTGCCCTCATTCCACTGTAGTCCCCTTTGTTTAAGCATAGTAAGCTCGTTTGAGACACTACTTCCTCACCCTCAATCTGTATTGCAAATTCAACCATACTGTGATCACTCATTCCGAGAGGATCTTTTACCAGGAGATCGTTTATTATTCCTGTCTCATTACACAGGACCAGATCTAAGATAGCTTGCTCCCTTGTATTTGTGTTTGTATTTGTATTTGTATTTGTATTTGTAAATATTCGCCCTTCAAATGAAATGAGTCATTAATAAAATCTTTGTTTAGGATTTGTATAAATGATATAATCATGCATTGATTTAACTACAATTGTTGGCATTGTATGTCTCTTGTTTATGTTAATTGATTGATGTTGGAACGATCAAATAAATATAAAATTTGCTGGGAAAGTAAAGATGAGTTTAATACACACATCTTTATTAATTAGCAAATGACACAGCAATTATCTCACGAGGAAGAGATACGCTGCGAGTTGAGAATTGCCACAAATTGCTGGACGATTGACACACTGTCATTAGTCTCGTGAAAACAAGTATGCTCCATCAACTTCCCTGTGAGTCAAGATAGAACTGCATTTGCGCTGTTAAAAGGAATTAAACTCCCTGCAGGAAATTAGGGCTGGTACACAACATAAGGACTCTTGTAGCGACGAGATTTACATTTCTGCAATGCCACTCCGCCTCTTTGGCCCAGAAAGGGAACAACTGAATGTGGACTCTTATTCCTGCAGTAGTAAATTGAGAACACAAGATAAGAAATAGGAGGAGTAGGCCATTCAGCTCCTCGAGCCTGCTCCACCAGTCAATGAGATCATGGCTGATCTGATCTTGGCCTCAGCTCCACGTCTCTGCTCGCTCCCCAGAACCCTTGACTCCCTTATCGTTCAAAAATCTGTCTATCTCCACCTTAAATATATTCAGTGACCCAGCCTCCACAGCTCTCTGGGGTAGAGAATTCCACAGATACACGACCCTCAGAAAAAATTACTAAATGTTTAAATCTTGCTTTTCCTTTCCATCTCTTTTTTTCCCTCTCTCTTAATCCAATCTTTCTTTCGCTTTATTTCTCTATCTTTGACTCTAATTCACTATTGCCTTCTCCTCGCTCCAGTTTATTTCCCCATCCTTAAGTTTTATTGGTTAAGGTGATAGATGGAATCAACAGTCTTTTTCCAAGGTCCCAGATGCCCCATTGGCCTTACACTTCCAGCAACGTACTTTGCAAAAAATTGGAGCTGAAGGGTGTGGGGAAAAAAAATTCTAACAGGGAATGCTGCAAGATGCAACCAATTCCGTCCGGGCCAATGCAAGAAGAGGGTAACATGGCAATCATACATTAGCTGGAGATTTCTGAATTGAACCTGGAACATGGATATTTATTTTAACCTTGCCAATGTTGCGTTGCAGTTGGAAAGTACAGATAGGACTGGTCTGTTTCTATGATAAAGGCGGGTCCTTTGGGCAATTCAAGTCAACGGATGCTATTTGGCAGATAATGGCAAACGGCCATAAACTGAACATAATGCAACCGGACGAAGATCTTTGTGTTTTAGTAGATGGTGAAACAGTTACTGGCACTTAACACAGTGTCTGAAATGGCTTAAATCCAAGACAAGCCTAAGCAGAGAATGCTGCCAGATAGAAATTCCATGCAACCCGATTTTGCTCAATGACATGACAGTTCACTATGACAAATAAATGCTGCAGATCATTAAAAGCAGAAATATCCAGAATTACTGGTATTGTAACATGCACAACTTGAAAAGATCACTCATTTCCATGTCAAACCAACAGTTTGACTTGTATATCAAACTAAATTGCAAAACAACCCAAGTTTAATTAACTCAATGGTCACCTTGACCTCAAAGACAGACAACGTGCCAATTGTCGTGAAAATATATAGTTGATGCCATAACTTCTTATCTCAGATAGCTGTATCAAGGACGTGTGATTGGGGCACCAAATGCATTTCTCTGCAATTAACAAAATCATTGCCAAATGCCAGCTTGAGAATTAATAAGCAAAATACATCACACTGAACAAAAGGATTTTATGGTCTGAAAAAAGTTTTGAATTTCCAAATAGATTTCAGCAATATCCTGCACTGAAAAAGATCATTTTCCACGGAAGGAGTGGTCAGAGTACAAAGTGGTCTTCCCAGCCAGCACCTATTTCATGTCAGCACTGGTTTGAAGAATGGCCAACGGAGCCTGATCTCATTTCTCAAAATATCGATTTCTGTCCATTTTTATGGATACCATCTATCACGACTTTAAACATGGCACTAACAGATCGGACAGCATTCCTACAGTTAAGGCTATTTGATGTCTACTCTTCTGCATCCTCTCAATTCTTAGCTTTTTCATAAAAAGCTTAGTCTATAGCAGCAGGAGGTTCGGCGATGGTTTACCAATAGAAACATAGAAAATAGGTGCAGGAGTAGGCCATTCGGCCCTTCGAACCTGCACCACAATTCAATATGATCATGGCTGATCATGCAACTTCAGTACCCCATTCCTGCTTTCTCTCCATATCCCTTGATCCCTTTAGCCATAAGGGCCACATCTAACTCCCTTTTGATTATATCTAACGAACTGGCCTCAACAACTTTCTGTGGTAGAGAATTTCAGAGGTTCACAATTCTCTGAGTGAAAAAGTTTCTACTCACCTCTGTCCTAAATGGTTTACCCCTTATCCTTAGACTGTGACCCCTAGTTCTGGACTTCCCCAACATCGGGAACATTCTTCCTGCATCTAACCTGTCCAATCCCGTCAGAATTTTATATGTTTCTATGAGATCCCCTCTCATTCTTCTAAATTCTAGTGAATATAAGCCTAGTCAGTCCATTCTTTCTTCATAGGTCAGTCCTGCCATCCCAGGAATCAGTCTGGTGAACCTTTGCTGCACTCCCTCAATAGCAAGAATGTCCTTCCTCAGATTAGGAGACCAAAATTGTACACAATATTTAAGGTGTGGCCTCACCAAGGCCCTGTACAACTGCAGTAAGACCTCCCTGCTCCTATACGCAAATCCTCTCGCTATGAAGGCCAACATGCCATTTGCCTTCTTCTCCGCCTGCTGTACCTGCATGTCAACTTTCAATGACTGATGTACCATAACACCCAGGTCTCGTTGCACCTCCCTTTTTCCTAATCTGTCACCAGTCAGATAATATTCTGCCTTCCTGTTTTTGCCACCAAAGTGGATAACCTCACATTTATCCACATTATACTGCATCTGCCATGCATTTTCCTACTCACCTAACCTGATGATCTGCAACACAAGCTAGACTTTGATAAATGGACTCTGACTCAAACTCACAGCTGAAAGCAGTATCAAGCCACCTATACTTCCTTATGTTCCTATAATTTTAATAAGAAATAGGAGCAGTAGAAAATCATTTGGCCCCTCGAGTCTGCTCCGCTATTCAATAAGATCATGGCTGATCTGATCTTGGCCTCAGCTCCACTTGCCTTGCTTGCTCCCCATAATCGCTCAAAAATCTGTCTATCTCTACCTTAAATATATTCAATGACCCAGCTTCCACAGTTCTCTGGGGCAGAGAATAAATTTCTCCTCTTCTCAGTCTTAGAATAAGGGGCCGCCCAATTAAAACTATGTCCCCTAGGAGTGGAAATATCCTCTCTGCATCCACCTTGTTGAGCCCCCTCATTATCTTAGATATTTCAATAAGATCACCTCTCATTCTTCTAAATCCAATGAGTATAGGCCCAACCTACCTTCATAAGTCAACCCCCTCATCTCCAGAATCACCTAGTGAACCTTCTCTGAACAGCATCCAATGCAAGTATATCCTCCCTTAAATACAGTGACTAAAACTGTACACAGTACTCTAGGTGTGGCCTCACCAATGCCCTGTACAGTTGTAGCAGGACTTCTCTGCTTTTATACTCTACCCCACTTGCAATAAAGACCAACATTCCATTGACCTCCCTGATTACTTGCATACTAACATCGTGTTTCATGCACAAGAACCCCCAGCTCCTCCTGTATTGCAGCACTTTGCAATTTCTCTCCATTTAAATTAAAATTTGCTTTTCTATTATTTCTGCCAAAGTGGACAATCTCACATTTTCCCACATTATACTCCATCTGCCAAATTTTTGCCCACTCACTTAGCCTGTTTATATCCTTTGCAGATTTTTTGTGTCCTCCTCACAAATTGCTTTCCCGCCCATCTTTGTATCATCAGCAAACTTGGTTACATTACACTTGGTCCCTTCATCCAAGTTATTAATATAGATTATAAATAGTTGAGGACCTAGCACTCCAATTGTTGCATTACAAGACAATCTTCAATTTGCATCCAGAACCAAGTGCTGTGTACTTCCAAACCAAATTCATACTCATCTGCCTACTTAACACTTGACCTCATGCAACATGACAGCATTTTGTTTATATAATCCAATTCTCCCAAACAAAGGAATCATCAAACAGCCAATTGAAACACAAGTACCACTTCAAAAAAACAACCAATGAAAGGTTACACCCATAATATTACAGCGATCTCATTTGTCACTCAAACTAGTACTTGCAAAAAGAAAATCCCAGTTAATAGCTAACAAGGCAAAAATCATAATTTAGTACTGGCCCAGTCACTCACTCCACTTCAGGCCAAACTCCGTCATCTCACTGAGCTGCCTTTTCATTCAACTGGCCCCTGACAATATGATTCACTTCACAGGCATCAAATTAGTTCTTTGTGATATGCTAAAAGGATGAAATATAATTGATCTGAAAGGTTAATTCTGTTTCTCTCTCTCCACAGATGCTGCCTGGCCTGCTGAGTATTTTCCAGCATGTTTGGGTTTTTTAATTGCACTTTTCCAACAACTGTAGTATTTTCCTTTTGTTTAAGATTTGACTGTCCTGCCTGATCTAGTTGGAATTAACTTGGAGAGAAGGTTATTGCCTTGGACTGAATGCAAATCTGACGTACAGGTCAGAATTCTCCTTACCTTGGTGAGACCGGTGTCCGTGGCAAATCGCAACCCCACTACTAGCTCCATCCCACTGTACAAAATGAACTTACCTTAATGGGGCCTATTAATCCTGCTCAGCTTGTTACCCAGCCCAATGAGATGGAGCAGGTCTGGTGACATCAATCATGATGTGTTTTAAGCCGGGATCCTTAAAGGGACCCTGGCCACATTATATTTTAAGTTCAATCTAACATAGTGGGTGTTGAATCTTTTACTGTACTATAATATCATAAACATTTCAGGGCCCAGAAGAGCTGAGAGCCCAGGGGCAGCACAGGCCAGCCCACACTGCGATATGTGTGTGCGCACTGGGTCCGTACAGCACAGCTAGTCTCCAGTCGTCCTGGTTAACCCTTGCCACTGGACCAAGACCTAGCTCAGTCAAGCCCTTGTGGTGGATGGTGTGCAACGGTCACCCCACGTTAAAAAAATCCACGCACAGGCATCTTCCGCCCTCTCAATTGGAGTTCAGGACTGGAACATCGGGTCCTTCATTGAAACACCTGTGAACTCGTGGGAGCAAGTCATCCTTGTTCAAGGGACCGCCTACAATGATGATCATAAAAATATTCTGACAACAAAATATTTAAATAAATTTATTAAGTAATATGAAGTAATATGACTCCATCTATAAATATTATCAAGAAAATGATTTAAAAAGTACATTAATTGGAAAGCCATTGGTGCTTTAATCACAAATCTATAGTGTTATGTATGTAAACCTGTAATTACCATGCCTAACCACCCGAGGGCTTATCCCCTGGAGTCCCAAGGGATCCCACAATCCCTTGGGAGCACCTGTATATGAGGAGGCCTCACAGGCTGGAGAGGCACTCTGAGATTTGTAATAAAGGACTAAGGTCACACTTACTTTGAGCTTGCAGTATCTAGTCTGACTCTTTATCTAAGACATAACATATAGACTTTTGTATCGGTAGCTAGTACAAATAAAAGGTGCGTGTGCAAAGATAATACATGAAATTAAGCAGATTTTAAATGTAATTGTAAAGGGGTGGATTTACAATCTTATGCAAGTTCAGTGGAAGAACTGCAGAATCCCTGACAAACAGTGTCAGTGATGCTTACGGTGTGTTTCTGGGATTTCTGCAGCTCTTCTGTTTAGGTTAACAATGGAACAGTGAGGGAACCTCTGCAGAAATTCACCCGAAAGAATCAGACTGAAAAATTAAATTAGTCATATTCAGGGACTGAAAGCACATTGAACCATTGGAATGAATGATGAGAATGATATGATTACGGTTGATGACTTGATTTAATGTGTAACCGGATAATCACAGAATACTGTGAGAAAAACCTGACCTGAAACAGCACAAACATTTATTTAAATGGTATATATGTCATTTTTATAGTGCAGATCAATACACTGCAATTACTGTTCAGCTGGAAGGCAACAACCAAGAATTTCAGTAATAAAAATAACTTTTACCAGTAGCTTTTCAAATAGAACAGAATCTCCGTCAATTTGTTAGCTGATGTAATCAACGTGTTTTTATTTTGGTTTGTTTTCCATGCTGTCAGTAATCAGCTGGAGCAATGACCACGGAACTCCCGCCTCAGGTTGACAGACGCGGTTCCCCAGCTATGTGAATCCTGTGGCCATGCAGGGAAATTTAAAAAGTAGGGGAGAAAAGGCTCTTAAGTGCCTATAAAGTACCTTATGATGATTTCAACTGGGTGCCCCCACCGCTACAGGTCAGATCGGGTTGGCTCCACGCTAAAAAAATGCACCTGTGGGAAAGGCGCTTGGAAGCAAGATGACAGCGGTTTCCCGCGCGACCCGTCCCCGATCGTGCCCGATACCACCACGGAAAGTTCAGCCCATAGTCTCAGTTAGAGAAATTAAACTTCTCTTGTATGTCAGCTGTGGCTCAGTGGGTAGCGCTCTAGCCTCTGCGTCAGAAGGTTGTGGGTTTGAATTCCACTCCAGACACTTGAGCACGTAAATCTAGGCTGACACTCCAGTGCAGTGCTGAGGGAGTGCTGCACTGTTGGAGTGGCATCTTTTGGATGAGACGTTAAAACAAGGCCCCATCAAACGTAGCCTGAGTGTACAGTCCAAAATTTCAAGAAAAACTGGTGCCAGTTATATACATTAGCATTTGCATAAGAAAGAAACAAAAAAAATTGCATTTATGACCACCGGATGTCTCAAAGCGCTTTACAGCCAATGAAGTACTTTTGGAGTGTAGTCACTGTTACAATGTCGGAAACATGGTTGCCAATTTGTGCACAGCAAGCTCCCACAAACCGCAATGTGATAATGACCAGATAATCTATTTTTTTTTGTTATGTTGATTGAGGGATAAATATTGGCCAGGACACCAGGGATAACTCCCCTGCTTTTCTTTGAAATATTGCCATGGGATCTTTTACATCCAATTGAGAGAGAAGACGGAGCCTCGATTTAACGTCCCATCCGAAAGACAGTACCTCCGATAGTGCAGCACTCCCTCAGCACCACACTGGGAGTGTCAGCCTAGATTTTTGTGCTCAAGTCCCTGGAGTGGGATTTGAACTCACAACCTTCTGACTCAGAGGTGAGGGTGCTGCCCACTGAGCCATGGCTGATACTAAGAGAAAAAAAACCCAGAAGTGGCAGAGGAAGCTGCATGGGTGAACTCAATCTTAGGGAGAAAGACATTCAGGAACTCCTTACACTTGGAATTGGAGAGGAGCGTGGAGGAGGCTTAGATTACCCTGGTCCTCCAGGATGATCTTGAAACAGGCGGTTTTGGCAGCGATGAGCGACACGTGGTAGAGCTCAATATGATTAAGGGAAAACTGGCAGTTGATGGCCAGTGCAATTGTGGGCCAGTTGAAGAAATACCATCAACGATATCTCCGCAAAATCCTACAAATCCCCTGGGAAGACAGTCGCACCAATGTTAGCGCCCTTGTCCAGCCCAACATCCCCTGCATTGAAGCACTGACCACACTTGATCAGCTCTGCTGGGCAGGCCACATTGTTCGCATGCCAGACACGAGACTCCCAAACCAAGCGCTCTACTCAGAACTCGTCTACGGCAAACGAGCCAAGGGTGGGCAGTGGAAATGTTACAAGGACACCCTCAAAGCCTCCCTGATAAAGTGCGACAACCTCACTGACACCTGGGAGTCCCTGGCCAAAGACCGCCCTAAGTGGAGGAAGTGCATCCGGGAGGGCGCCGAGCTCCTTGAGTCTCGTGGAAACCAAGCGCAGGCAGTGGAAAGAGCGTGCGGCAAACCAGTCCCACCCACTCTTTCCCTCAACGACTGTCTGTGCCACTTGTGACAGGGACTGTGGTTCTCGTATTGGACCGTACAGTCACCTAAGAACTCATGCTAAGAGTGGAAGCAAGTCTTCCTCGATTCCGAGGGACTGCCTATAATGATGATGGCGCCAGTTACACTTCATGTTGCAACCCTCCGACTTGAGAAGGGTGGGAAGAATCATTGTCAGTGATGCCCTGTGCCCAGTAAATCACACTGCATTGTTAAATATTTATCCCTTTCTAAGATAATGAAACAGACTCCTGCTAGTTATCAGCACAACCAACCCTTCTTGTTAATAAGGTGCAACACGATTGGGACTCAATCAGAATAAAAGATACTAGGACAGTTTCACCAACTCCTGGATGCAAGCTTTGGGATTGCACAATTCTAAGTTTCCTTCAAAATAAACACAGTGGGGGAGAGATTTGGTCGGCCCTCTGTTGTGGTGTTAATCCAGGCCAAGTGGTATCTTTAGCGTCTTGAAAAAGTTTGCGCCTCGCGCCCTGAAATTCTTCAGAATCGGTCAAAGAGCTGACGGGCGCTAAATCAGCCGTTACACACCAGGGCTGGAGGGGGGTGGGGGGGCAATAACAAAAGTTTGCTTGGTACATTTTGCGGACCCACTGCCCATGTGCCGAACTCCGAATCAGATCCCGGGAAAAGCCGAGTCTTAAAGGCGCGGCATAGTAATGCACCCGTTAAAGTTTTCAAAATCACTTCTTTCCAACCTGTACTATTATGCCTGTCTGCCGCTGCAAACTGGGAGGCTCACGCACCGTGCTGTGTGTAAACGTTGCACTGACTGTGAGCTCCGAGGGAAGCGCTTCCTCATCCCTTTAAGTAGCCGCCAGTTAACGACACTGGAAGCTTGTACTGACTGTTTTTCCAGAAGTTGTTATTGGCGGGTGCTCAATGAGGCGCACACGGCGAATTTACCAACCGGGGCGCAAGCCTGGGCATTGCACCAGGAATACGTCACGATCGGAGCGACCGTCAGCAGCCGGGCGCTAATGGTTTGTGCCCCCTGTGAGCATCCAATGAATTTTCCATCGGGGCGCTAAAAACTGTGCGCCCAGTCACTAAGCTCTAACGCTCGCATAGAGAACTGGTTGGCAGACAGGAAGCAGAGAGTTGGGATAAGCGGGTCCTTTTCAGAATGGCAGGCAGTGACTAGTGGAGTGCCGCAGGGCTCAGTGCCAGTGCTGGGACCCCAGCTCTTTACAATATATATTTACGATTTAGATGAAGGAATTGAAGAAATTTGCAGATGACACTAAACTGGGTGGCAATGTGAGCTGTGAGGAGGACACTGAGAGGCGGCAGGGTGACTTGGACAGGTTAGGTGAGTGGGAAAATGCATGGCAAATGCAGTATAATGTGGATAAATATGGGGTTATCCATTTTGGGGACAAAAACACGAAGGCAGAATATTATCTGACTGGCAGCAGATTAGGAAAAGGGGAGGTGCAACGAGACCTGGGTGTCATGGTTCATCAGTCATTGAAAGTTGGCATGCAGGTACAGCAGGCGGTAAAGAAGGCAAATGGTATGTTGGCCTTCATAGCTAGGGGATTTGCGTATAGGAGCAGGGAGGTCTTACTGCAGTTGTACAGGGCCTTAGTGAGGCCTCATCTGGAATATTGTGTTCAGTTTTGGTCTCCTAATCTGAGGAAGGATGTTCTTGCTATTGAGCGAGTACAGCGAAGGTTCACCAGACTGATTCCCAGGATGGCAGGAATGACATATGAGGAGAGACTGGATCAACTGGGCCTTTATTCACTGGAGTTTAGAAGGATGAGAGGGGATCTCATAGAAACATATATGATTCTGACGGGACTGGACAGGTTAGATGCGGGAAGAATGTTCCCGATATTGGGGAAGTCCAGAATCAGGGGACATAGTCTTAGGATAAGGGGTAGGTCATTTAGGACTGAGATGAGGAGAAACTTCTTCACTCAGAGAGTTGTTAACCTGTGGAATTCCCTGCCGCAGAGAGTTGTTGATGCCAGTTCATTGGATATATTCAAGAGGGAGTTAGATATGGCCCTTACGGCTAAAGGGATCAAGGGGTATGGAGAGAAAACAGGAAACGGGTGCTGAGGGAATGATCAGCCATGATTTTATTGAATGGTGGTGCAGGCTCGAAGGGCCGAATGCCCTACTCCTGCACCTATTTTCTATGTTTCTATGTTTCTATTAACGCCCACTCTGGCCATTAACTGAGGCATTAGACAGCCGAAAATCCAGCGCAGTGAAACTGTGCCTCTCCAACAAGTCACCAGCCAAGGCATAACTGTGTGGAACTCCACAACCAATGGCTTTCCACAACCAAAGCAGTGCGAGTAGAGAACATGTCTAGCCAGCCTGGCCAACCTGCTCCCAGAACTGAGATACAAGAATAATATCAGTATTAACGTCCGTGTACGTTCTGTATTCTACAAGGTGTGGGAAAAATCTGTCCTCTGATTTGCCTTTCCCCTCTATTAGACTTGTTAATGTTTCCTATTCGATTCTTGTGGTTCCCCATGGGAAATATTAGCCAAATGATCTGGTTGGTAGTAAACTTTATTATTGTAGAAAAGTAGTTTACATGGTAACAATTTAGAATCACCAAATGTTGTCTGCGTTGTGGTTGTACATATAAAAATACAAATACGGCATCTCTTTTCTCTGAAATTAGTTGCTCAATTGCATATTATTACTCGCAAATATATGAATCTTTAAGATTAAAATGCACATATTAAAAACCTAAAGGGTGGATTAAGAGATTAAGAGTGTAATACACAACCAAGATAATGAAAAGAGAGTGTGCATTTGACTCAATCACTGTGAAACAAGTATACGAAAAACCAATTGTACTCAATGGACCAAATGCCTCCTTCTCTGCTGCTCAATTCACGGATTCTCTGATTCTATGAACCAGGATTAGATGTGTGGCTGGCACTCGGTTTACTCAGGGCCAGACAATTGGAAAAATATATAATGTAGATTGATCTAGAACAAAAGAGGCAATAGAACCACGTTGCTAAAAAAGAAAGGATATCTGGTGACTATTGCATTTGAGTGGCACATGGCTCACAGTTACAAGTCTTGACGATGAATACAAATAAAGACAGTGGTCCCATTACTAATAATCACACAGCGGTTTAAAATGCTAACACAGTTAGCGGGTCGTGGTTGACCCATTTACTTTCTATTTCAATCTTGGCCGACTATTTATCCTTGCTCACAGCAACAAATCAGAGCAATGAAAATAACAAGTTAACTTCCTAATAGAGATCAGATAACCACAGGATTAGCTGATCAAAGCAATCTCAGTAACGACTATATTTTCCATAAATCTCTCTCTCTCTCCTCTACACTCTCTCTCTCTCTCTCTCTCTCTCTCCCCTACATCCTCTCTCTCGCTCTCTCTTGTGTTTCTTGTGTTTTTTTCCCGCTTTTTATATCCAGCACTGCAGGAGTTCCTCAGGACAGTATCCTTGGTTTAACCACCTTCAGTTGCTTCATCAATGACCTTCCCTCCTTCATAAGGTCAGAAGGGGGGGATGTCCGCTGATGATTGCACAGTGTTCAGTTCCATTCGTGATTCCTCAGGTAATGAAGCAGTCCGTGCCCACATGCAGCAAGACCTGGACACCATCCAAGCTTGGGCTGATAAATGGCAAGTAACATTTGTGTCACACAGTGCCAGACAATAACCGTCTCCAACAAGGCAGGATCTAATCACCTCCCCTTGACATTCAATGGCATTACCATTGTCAAATCTCCCACCGTCAACATCCATAGAAATACTGTGGCTACAAAAGCAATTCTGTGACGAATGACTCACCCACTGACTCCCCAGAACCATCCACCGCCTACACGGTACAAGTGATGGAATGCTCTCCACTTGCCTGGATGAGTCCAGCTCCAACAACTCTCAAGAAACTCAATACCATCCAGGACAAAGCAGCCGCTTGATTGGTACTCCATCCACCATCTTCAACATTCACTCCCCCTACCTCCCCGCACCAGCACAATGTGGCTGCACTGTGTACCATCTGCAAGACAAACTGCAGCAACTCGCCAAGACTTCTTTGACAGCACCTCCTAAACTCGCGACCCTTTCCACCTAGAAGAACAAGGGCAGCGGACACATGGGAACACCAACGCCTCTAAGTTCCCCTCCAAGTCACACACCATCCTGAATTGGAAATATATTGTCATTCCTTCATAGTCGCTGGGTCAAAATCCTGGAACTCCCTACCTAATGGCATTGTGGAAGTACTTGTTTTGGGAAGTTCAATACATTGTCGAAATCTGCAAACATACTTTAAACTTTTCAGATTCCATTCCTGATTATTGTTGATCTTCAGAGGGATATTGGTTATTTGGATGAAAGGATGAATTTCTCTATAATAAAATATGATGGTAAAACCCAGCCACCTCTGTTTTGCTCTGTTCATAATCAATTTTGAACATGTTGCCACTAGCTTTTCACACGTGGCATGTTAGAAGATGTTCTGCCACTCGAGATGCAGACAAAGATCATTATAATGAAGGTAGGTGATAAACAAGGGCAATAAATGCACTCCCTGTAGATGCAGAAAGTATTTGCTTCTCATGGGTGCTGCCATTGTAACATTGGATAAATATATAAAATTAAGGATATTTATGAATGAGTTATAAAACAAAAGTCATTTTCAAATGGATTTGGATAAATACTTGAAGGAGAACAAATTGCAGGAATATGGTGAAAGAGCGGGGCAGCGGAACTAACGAACATAACTCTTTGCCTCTGGATTATTGCATGTGACCTTTGGTCTTATTATCCCTGTCCATTTAAAATAACCTAACACTTTGGAAGTATGTGAAGGCTTTGGAGAGATTAATTAGAATGGTTCCAGGGATGAGGGACTTCAGTTATGTGGATAGACTGGAGAAGCTGGGGTTGTTCTCCTTGGAGCAGAGAAGGCTGAGCAGAGATTTGATAGAGATGTTCAAAATCATGAAGGGTTTAGATTGAGTAAATAAAGACAAATTGTTTCCAGTGGCTGAGGGGTCGATAACCAGAGGGCACAGATTTAAGATGATTGGCAAAAGAACCAGAGGCGACACGAGGAAAAGTGTTTTATACAACGAGTAGTTAGGATTTGGAATGCACTGTCTGATAGGGCGGTGGATACAGATTCAATGGTAGCCTTCAAAAGGGAATTGCCTAAATACTTGAAGGAGAAAAAATTCCAGGAATATGGGGAAAGAGCGGGAGAGGGGGACTGACTGGAAAGCTCTTTGGCACAGACTCGATGTGCCGATTGGCCTCCTTCTGAGCTGTACATTGATGGTGGGGGAATCGGCGATGGTAATCCAGTTGAATGTCAAGAGGAATTGGCTAGACTCTTGTTGGAGATGGTCATTGCCTGAATTTGTGTGGCGCAAATACTATCAGCCCAAGCCTGAATGTTGTCTAGGTTTTGCTGCATGCAGGCACGGACTGCTTCATTATCTGAGGACTTGCAAATGGCACTGGACACTGTGCAATCATCAACGAACATCCCCACTTCTGACCTTATGATGGATGGAAGGTCATTGATGAAGCAGCTGACGATGGTTGGGCCAAGGACACTGTCCTGAGGAACTCCTGCAGCGATGTCCTGAGGCTGGGATGATTGTGAGGGAGTAATTTAATATTGGCGGTTTTGAGGTAGTAATTTTATAGTGGTGGTTAGCTTATGGTATATTCAAAGCAACAGTGTACAGAAAAAAAATACAGCAAATATTCGAACTTCAAAACATTTCAATGTTCATTGTATTTTATAAACAATGTTAACTTATTCAAGTAATTTAACCATGTTGCATGGTGGCAACCAGTTCATAAGAACATAAAAATTAGGAGCAGGAGTAGGCCATTCGGCCCCTCAAGCCTGCTCTGCCATTCAATGAGATCATGGTTGATCTTCTAGTTCAACTCCACTTTCCTGCACTGTCCCCATATCCCTCGATTACCTTAATATCCAAATTGGCTATTGGTTATTAACCAATCAGTCCATCAGTCTTTTATCATGAATATTTTGACCCATGGTCAGCTTTTCACTGTTTCGTAAGAAAAATCAGCTTTTATTTCCCCCTCTGTAAAAAATTGGCTGACCACCACACCTGAGAGGCACTCTGGAGCTGAACAATAAAGGACGAAGGTCACAGCAGTTAGACTTACACCAGACCGTGTGGAGTCAGTGATTTGTGTGCTACATACACCACATTGGCGACGAGGAAGCGGACGAACTCCACGCAACCATGGCTACTCTGGGCTCGCTAAAGGATTTTACCGTGGGCAATGATTGGGAGGCCTTCACGGAAAGACTCGAGTACTACTTCACAGCAAACGACCTGACGGAGGACACGGACGGAATGAGAGATAAGCGTAAGGCGATATTGCTCTCCAGTTGTGAAGATGAGGTTTACTGTCTCGTCAGGGATTTTCTGGCACCCGGGAGCACCAGGGACAAGTCATACGAGGAGCTGACTGAACTCATTCGTGACCAGTTGAAACCGAAGGAGAGCATCCTCACGGCCAGATACAAATTTTACCATCACTGCAGACCTGAGGGCCAGGATGTCACCAAATATGCTGCGGACCTCAGGAGACTCGCGGCGCCGTGTGATTTTGGCGCACACCTTGACGAGGCATTACGGGACGTTTTCGTTATGGAGATTGGCCACGAGGGCCTCCTTCACAAGCTGTTAGCCACGGAACCCACAGTCACTCTGACAAAGGCCATCACCATCAGCCGGGCACATATGACCTCGACTTGCAGCACCAAGCAAATGATCCACACAGTCTCGAACCCGGCAGTCACTGTCCACAGGATAGCGCTCACCACGGACAAAACTGCAGAACGTGGCTCTGCCCGGGGCAGAGAGCACGGACCTCGGGGTCCTGGAACTCAGAGTCCACTGAGGGGGGCCAATCAAACAGCACCATGCTGGCGTTGTGGAGGAAGCCATGGGGCTCACCGGTGCAGGTTTGCGGAGTATACGTGCAATACCTGCCACACGAAAGGCCACCTTCAGCTTATGTGTAAAAGAAATCGGACTCCCCATGTAGCTGAGGAGATGGGGGATGATCCACCATCCAGCGAGGAGCAGGCAGAAGATGATGAGGTGTTGGGACTGTACACGTGTACTGACGATTCGCCCCCAGTGATAAGGGAAGTAAAAATCAACGGAGTCCCTGTGAGTATGGAAGTGGACACGGGCTCGGGTCCGTCGTTGATAAGTCGGAGAACTTTTGATAAACTGTGGATTAACCCAGCTGCACGACCCAAGCTGGTCCCGGTCACGGCGAAACTGCGTACCTACACCAGGGAACTAATACCTGTTCTTGGCAGAGCGATGGTGCAGGTATCCCACGGGGGCGAGATGCACGGTTTACCTTTGTGGGTCATTGCAGGCGATGGGCCGACACTCGGCCGGAGGTGGATGGGGACGGTCTGTGGGAGCTGGGAAGACTTCACCACTCCACAAGCCGCTGCTCCCCGGGGTGCTGCCGTGCCCCGGGTCCCCAGAGAGCAGCGCCGACCGAGCTGGAGCTGCAGCCTCAATCCCCCCACAGGCAAGCCCCAGGCCTGGACTTAACACAGAGATCCTGCAGCCTCAGCCCCCACAGACAAGCAGCCCTGCAGAGAGGAGCCTAGTTCGGGGTGGGGGGTGAGCCGGCGGGGTGCGTGGGATCCAGGATGGCCGGCGGATTGGAGGGGCCCACGCAGAGGGAGAGTCGGGCGGCGGCAGCAGCTGGAGGTCGGCGGCCACAGCGGCCGCAGGGGAGACGGCAAGTCAGGTGGCAATGGAGGGCATCCGGAGCGGCGGAGAGCAAGATGGTGGCGGCCTCGGTCCAGAGCATCAAAGATGGCAGCACCCAAGGAGAAGCCTCGTGGAATCCTCCTGCATCAAAGATGGCGCCTTAAAAAGGAAATGCACCCGGGAGTCTTAAAAGGGTCTTACCATGTGGTGGTCCCCACAAAGGACGTCTGTAAGGGAGAGCGAGTCTAAAATGAGCTATGTTAATGTGAGATGGCGAATTTATAATAAGAATTAATTTTTTAATGCTGAATGGCCACTGTATTTGTGTAAAATAATGGATATGAAGTACAATTAATGATAAGGGCTAACAAGGATATCAGGGATCCGTTACCAGTCAATAACTAGTTAATGTACCAGATAACATGTACCATACTAACGCACTGTCTATGCCTACCTGCCTTCCGTTGGACAAGTGTGATGTTATGTATTGATGTGTGTATCGTCCTGGTACCTTAAATGTAATGTAAGCACAATGCTACACCACAGAGGGCGCTGTGGTGGGAAACCTGGAAGTTTATGCAACAGGCACTATAAAAGGCTGACCACCACACCTGAGAAGCACTCTGGAGCTGAACAATAAAGGACGAAGGTCACAGCAGTTAGATTTACACCAGGCCGTGTGGAGTCAGTGATTTGTGTGCTACATACACCACAGGTTCAAAAAACCGACGCAAACCACTGGGGAAAATTGAGGGCGGCAGAGAAAAGAAAGTACTTTGGCACAGATGAGACAGATAATTACAAGAGAGACAGCATTTCTTAAAAATTCCTTGATCAATAGATCAATTATCAAAAAATTTGCTTTATGAATATACTTGGCTAACGTCCAGAAAGTTGTAGTTTTGTTGAAAGTGTGAATTTGGCAGTGTGCTTACTTTACAAAATATGAAAATATAATTGTTATTTCACAACAAACTTCTTTGGGTGACGAGAACAGGGAGGACCCTTCACATACCAACAGCACGCAGCTACAATTTAAAATACAGGTGCAGTTTGGGCACACCACCTTGTAAAGGTCCTTGACATTCCAGAAAGGTTTCAGAGAAGAGTACAGAACCAGTCACTAAAGATTCAAAGTTAAGGACGAAAGGCTGGTGGAGCTGAATAAACATTGACAAGTGAAAATAACCAATTGAGAGGAGCCCAATGCTCAAAGATTCTCAGTTTAATTGTTCAATGAAATTAATATTAGTGAGGGAACTGCTTGTCCCAGCAGGTGTACATTGCATGAAGCGGTACGCCTCCATGCTGCTCCCAGGCTGCCACTCACTGCTCCTTTTATGGCCCCGACCTGCCGCTGGTGTTCTCACGCAGCTACCTGTTCTACAATCACTTCTATATCAACCCCACGCTCTACGACTCAAAGGCGGCAATCGGCGGTTAATACCGGTTCAGGGGGCAGCACAAACTGTGACGGCACCGAAGAGTGACATCATCAAGGTCCAGGTCGGTGATTGGAGTGTGGGCAGGTACAGCAGGAGCTGCGAGAGACTGTGGAGGGATGTGATCGGGGCCCAGGAGAGACGTGGGTTCGGGGCCAGGGGCCCAGAGGAAGCACGGGCCCAGCCCACACTGCGATGTGTGTGCGCACTAGGTCCGTGCAGCAGAGCAGGTTTCCAGTCGTCTTGGTTAACCCTTGCCACTGGACCAAGACCTCGCTCTGTCGAGCCCGTGTGGTGGCTGGTGTGCAACGGCCACCACACGTTAAAAAAATCCACACACAGGCATCTTCCACCCTTCAATATGTAGTTCAGGACCTGGAATATTAGGTCCTTCATTGGAACACCTGTGAACTTATGCTTTTTTGGCATGGAAGCAAGTCATCCTCGTTTCGAGGGATTGCCTATGATGATGATGATGATATTGTATTCTCACCTGAAGGAATTTAGTCTAAATGGATCAGAGATAGACTTATTTTAATGGCTTGCGGTGTCTACTGTACATGGTCCATGTCTCTGAGCCATACAGGAGGGCGGGTATTACTACTGCAAGATCCTACAAATCCCCTAAGAGGACAGATGCACCAACATTAGCATCCTCGACCAGGCTAACACCCCCAGCACTGAAGCACTGACCACACTCGATCAGCTCCGCTGAGCAGGCCACATTGTTCGTATGCCAGACATGAGACTCCCAAAGCAAGTGCTCTACTCGGAACTCCTTCACTGCAAACGAGCCAAAGGTGGGCAGAGGAAACGTTACAGCTATACCCTGAAAGCCTCCCTGAAAAAGTGCAACATCCCCACCGACACTTGGGAGTCCTTAGCCAAAAACCGCCCTAAGTGGAGATAGTGCATCCGGGAGGGCGCTGAGCACCTCGAGTCTCATTGCCAATAGCATACAGAAATCAAGCGCAGGCAATGGAAAGAGCATGTGGCAAACTTGTCCCACCCACCCTTTCCCTCAACGACTATCTGTTCCACCTGTGACAGGGACTGTGGCTCTCGTATTGGACTGTTCAGCCACCTAAGGACTCATTTTTAAGAGTGGAAGCAAGTCTTCGTCGATTCCGAGGGACTGCCTATGATGATGATGATGATGATTTTTGTCATGTATCTTACATTATTATATATAACTGTATCCTAACATGCTATACATGACTGTAATAAGATATGACCTGTAACCACCAGCATACCTTACCACCAGGGGTGCACTTGCAAAAGACAGGTATAAAAGGACAGGTCTCAGGCAAGTGCAGCATTCCAGAGCTGTGAAATAAAGGTGCAGGTCCAGAGTGACCTTGACTTCACTACATGCCTCGTGTGAATCTGTACTGAGGGGACATGACTTTACAGTGGCGACAAGTTACGGGATTACAGAATGGTGAACAACGGATCAGATGAAAAGTACAATGCGGGAGACAATTGGGAGGACTTTATAGAAAGGCTCCAGCAAAGCTTTGTAACCAAAGACTGGTTAGGCGACGATAAGGCAGACAAGAGAAGAGCCCATCTCTTGACCAGCTGTGGTTCGAAAACATACGCTTTAATGAAGGATCTGTTGGCACCCGAGAAACCAGCAAGACAGTCGTTTGAAGAATTGAACACACTGGTAAGAGATCACCTGAAGCCAGTGAGCAGCCTACACATGGCCAGACACAGGTTCTACAACTACAGACGCTGTGTGGGCCAGAGCATACCCGACTTCGTGGCGGAACTTCGGAGGTTGGCTAGTTTATGTGAGTTCTCCGATGAACTGAGGAGAGAAATGCTGAGAGACTTTTTCATTGAAGGAATAGGCCACGCAGGCATATTCCAAAAGCTCATAGAGACCAAGAACCTGACCTTAGAGGCAGCAGCACTGGTTGCACAGACATTCTTGGTAGGGGAAGAAGAAATGAGGTTCATTTACAATGCAGGTACGACAACTAACGAAATATCGGAACTGGAAGTTCACAGCACTAAACAAGCTGCTACCCCCACACACAGACAAAACCGGGAGAACAGGCTCTCGACAGCAGGCAGTGGCGCCAGAAGCCATCAAGGGCCACAGGAACGGCCGTTCACACCTCATCAACCCACAATGCGAGCAATCAACTACAAACTGAGAGAAGCTCAAGAGAGATCAGCCAGACGCAGCTCATTCTTTGGGAACACTTTGAACAATGGAACCGGTCTGTGCTGGAGGTGTGGGGGTGGGCACTCATCAAGGGGATGTCAATTTCAGCAGGGTGTTTACAGGAACTGTGAATAAACAGGGCATTTGGCCTGCATGTGCAAAAAAACAGCAGCTCAGCTGGTATACGAATCGGATGGGTCGGAAAGCGGACCAGAAGACGGTGGGGACAGTACCCGGGACACCGATGTACAACGGGTCAACACGATCAATGGCCGCTGCTCCTACAACAGGACGCCACCTATAATGATGAGGGTCCTACTCAATGGGATACCTGTCAACATGGAGCTGGATACGGGAGCGAGTCAATCTCTCATGGGCGCTCAACAATTTGAACAACTGTGGCCGCATAAAAGAGATAGACCAAAACTCACAAGGATCGACACCAAACTAAGGACCTATACCAAAGAAATCGTACCAGTCCTCGGCAGCGCCATGCTCTCTGTCACACACAAAGGGACAGTGAACCGACTTCCCCTGTGGATTGTCCCCGGAGACCCCCCAGCACTGCTGGGGAGAAGCTGGCTGGCAAAACTAAACTGGAAATGGGATGATGTCCATGCCATGTCATTAGAGGAACGGATCTCCTGCTCAACAGTTATAAAGCAATTTGAACATCTCTTTCAGCCAGGTGTGGGCACTTTCAAAGGGGCCAAAGTTAAAATCTACATCCACACAGGATGCTAGACCGGTCCATCACAAGGCCAGAGCTGTACCCTATGCGATGAGGGAAAAGATTGAACACGAACTAGACAGGCTTCTGCAGGAAGGCATTATATCACCTGTGGAATTTAAGCGACTGGGCAAGTCCCATCGTCCCAGTCATGAAGCCTGATGGATCCGTACGAATCTGTGGGGACTACAAATCTACCATAAACAGAGTCTCCCTACAGGACCAGTACCCGCTGCCCAGAGCGGAGGACTTATTTGCCACATTGGCTGGAGGCAAACTTTTCTCAAAACTAGACCTCACATCTGCATATGTGATGCAAGAATTGACCGAGGAATCCAAGCTACTCACCACCATCAACAGACATCGAGGCCTTTTCATGTACAATCGATGCCCATTCGGCATCAGGTCGGCAGCCGCCATATTCCAGCGCAACATGGAGAGTCTGCTCAAGTCCATCCCGGGGACGGTTGTATTTCAAGACGACATACTTATCACGGGCAGGGACATCGACTCCCATCTCCGTAATTTGGAGGAAGTACTAAAGCGGTTGGATCGGGTAGACCTACGAGTCAAGAAATCCAAGTGCCTGTTTCTCGCACCCGAGGTTGAATTTTTGGGCAGAAGGATTGCCGCTGATGTAATCCGCCCAACAGATTCCAAAACAGAAGCAATTCGCCTGGCATCCAGGCCCCGGTATGTCTCAGAACTGCATGCCTTTCTCGGGTTACTCAATTACTTTGGGAACTTTATGCAGAACTTAAGCACGCTGCTGGAGCCTCTCCACGTGCTACTCAGAAAGGGGTACGATTGGTTTTGGGGGGACGCCCAGGAACACGCCTTCAATAAGGCACGCAACCTTCTGTGTTCCAACAATGTTTTGACTTTCTTTGATCCAGGTAAAAAGCTAGTTCTCACATGCGATGCGTCAGCGTATGGGGTCGGGTTCATTTTGCAACATGTCAATAGTGCGAGCAAATTACAACCCATAGCTTATGCCTCCAGGTCACTTTCGCGGGCGGAGCGCGGGTACGGAATGGTAGAGAAGGAGGCGCTCGCGTGCGTATACGGTGTCAAAAAGATGCACCAATACCTTTTCAGGGTCAAGTTCGCGTTAGAAACCGACCACAAGCCCCTCACGTCCCTCCTATCCGAAAGCAAAGGCAATAAACGCCAACGCCTCGGCGCGAATTCAACGGTGGGCACTTATGCTGGCGTCCTACGACTATACCATAAGGCACAGACCAGGCACAGACAACTGTGCCGACGTGCTCAGCAGGCTACCCCTGGCGACCACGGAAGATTCTGACGAACAGACTGTGAGATAGTCATGGCAATCAATGCCTTTGAGTCCACAGGTTGGCCCATGACGGCTCGCCAAATCAGAGCCTGGATGGCCAGCGACCCCACGTTATCCTTAGTAAAAAGATGTGTCCTAACCGGTGACTGGGCAGAGGCTCGCGATGCATGCCGCAAGGAATTAAAACCCTTTCACAGGCGCATGCATGAGCTATCACTACAAGCAGACTGCCTGATGTGGGGCAGCCGGATAGTCATGCCTCTGTGAGGCAGAGAGGCATTTGTCCGGGAGCTCCACCGGGAGCACCCGGGGATCGTTCTCATGAAGGCCATAGCCAGATCCCACGTCTGGTGGCCTGGTATTGATGCGGACTTGGAGCTCTGCATCCGAAGGTGCACCATTTGTGCCCAACTCAGCAATGCCCCCAGGGAGGCTCCACTGAGCCCCTGGCCCTGGCCTACCAAACCGTGATCGCGGGTGCATGTAGACTATGCGGGCTCATTCATGGGTAAAATGTTCCTCGTAGTTGTAGATGCATTTTCAAAGTGGATCGAATGCACCATTTTAAACTCGAGCACAACCTCCACCACTGTGGAGAGCCTCGCAACCATGTTTGCAATGCACGGAATCCTTGACATATTGGTCAGTGACAATGGTCCGTGCTTCACCAGCGCAGAATTCCAAGACTTTATAATTGACCACGGCATAAATCACGTCAAGATGGCACCGTTCAAGCCGGCCTCCAACGGCCAGGCGGAGATAGCAGTGCAAATCATTAAACAAGGCATGCTTAAAATCCAAGGTCCCACGCTGCAGGGTCGCCTGTCGCAACTGCTGCTGGCATACAGATCTTGTCCGCCCTCACTGACTGGGATCCCCCCCGCGCAACTGTTGATGAAAAGGACTTTAAAAACAAGGCTCTCATTAATCCTCCCAGACATGCACGAAATTGTTGAGGCAAAGCGCCGTAAGCTGACTGAGTACCATGACAGAAATTCGAGGAGGAGATGGAATGAGTTAGGTGACAAAGTGTTCATACGAAACTATGGCAGGGGTCCCAAAAGGCTTACAGGGACAGTAACGGGCAAGGAAGGCTACTGGTAGTACAAATGGACAATGGCAAAACCTGCCGGAGGCAAGTAGACCAAGTCAAAAGCAGATTTACCAACAACACTGCGGAACCAGAGGAAGACTATAATGTGGAACTCGCACCACACCTGGTGGACAGACAGAGGGAACAACCTGAGGAAAGGGCAATCCCAACAGACAGCCCAGGCGAGTCAACAACAATCACACCAATCGAAACAGACAGCCAGGCGAGATACCAGCAACCACACCCAAAGAAAAACAGACACCAAGGCAAACAACTGAACCACAACTCAGACACTCCACGCGAGAGCGTAGACCACCTGAGAGACTGAACCTATAAAGACAATAAGACCTTGGGGGAGGGTGATGTCATGTATCTTACATTATTATATATAACTGGATCCTAACATGCTATACATGACTGTAATAAGATATGACCTGTAACCACCAGCATACCTTAGCACCAGGGGTGCACTTGCAAGAGACAGGTATATAAGGACAGGTCTCGGGCAAGTGCAGCATTCCAGAGCTGTGAAATAAAGGTGCAGGTCCAGAGTGACCTTGACTTCACTACATGCCTCATGTGAATCTGTACTGAGGGGACAGGACTTTACAATTTTAATGCTAGCCTGCGGTTGTCGAATGGTGCTTTATCCCCATATTACTGAACCCTGTCAACCAACAAGGCACAGAATCTTCATTCACGTTTTTGTACTTTTGGTGATCATAATCAAAAATGTTTCAACTTTGGGTAATGCTATTTGCTAAGAATTTTATTTACGATTTCACGGGATGTGTGTGTCGCTGGCAAGGCCGGAATTTATCACCCATCCCTAATTGTCCTCGAGAAGGTAGTGGTGAGCCGCCTTCTTGAACCGCTGCAGTCCGTGTGGTGAAGGTTCTCCCATTGTGCTGACTTTGTTGTAGCAGTTTGGTACAAATGAGTGGCTTGTTAGACCATTTAAGAATCAACCACGTTGCTGTGGGTCTGGAGTCACATATAGGCCAGACTGGGTAAGGACGGCAGATTTCATTCCTTAAAGGATATTAGTGAACCGGTTGTTTTTCTTTTCCCCGACAATCCAGTAGTTTCATGATTACCATTACTGACTCAAGCTTTTTAATCCCATATTTATTTAATTAACTGAATTTAAATTCTTCCAGCTGCCATGGTGGGATTTGAACTCACGTCTTTGTCCAGGTCTCTGAATTACTCGTCAAGCAACATAACCACTATGTTGCCGTTCTCCAGTGAGAAGAAATAAAGAGAAAAGACAAGACTTTTGAATTTGCTTCAGTGCTAAATATTGGACCAGAATTTGCTATCAAAATAACAGTGAGGCTAATAGCGCTTGCCATTGTTTATGTGCAAATGGTACATCAACTTCAGGCAACGGGAAAATGTTAAGCACAAATATCCTAAAGTTGACGTCCGAGTTGCGCTGTTCTGCAGTTGGCTTTGTGAAAACGGTACTTTGCTGTCTGGCTCACCATTGAAATACTTTGAATAATGTGAAGTTGCTGCCTTTGTGCAGTAGATACGAAGTAAACTCACAACAGAGGGTTAAATCTAGTCATTTCAACTCTAAGTACCCTGTTAACGATGTGATGTGTTAATTACAGGCTGGGCAGTGGAAGGAGCAGCGAGTCGGCCTGGGTTGCCGCACGCTCCTTCCGCTGCCTGCACTTGGCTTCAGCTTGTTCTTGGCGAAGAGGCTCGAGGTGCTCAGCGCCCTTCCCGGCTGCTTTTCCTCCACTTTGGGCGGTCTTGGGCCAGGGATTCCCAGGTGTCGGTGGGGATGTTACATTTGTTCAAGGAGGCTTTGAGGGTGTCCTTGAAGTGTTTTCTCTGCCCACCTGGAGCTCGCTTGCCATGTCAGAGCTCCAAGTAAAGCGCTTGTTTTGGGAGTCTCGTGTCAGGCATGCGGACGATGCGGCCCATTAGCGGAGCTGATCGAGCGTGGTCAGTGCTTCGATGCTGGGGATGTTGGCCTGAGTGAGGACACTGATGTTGGTGCACCTATCCTGCCAATGGATTTGCAGGATCTTGTGGAGGCAGCATTGGTGGTACTTCTCTAGTGTTTTGAGGTGCCTGCTGTACATAGTCCAGCTACACAACTGGTTTGCAGGTTTATCTACAGTCCAGTGGCGAGAATGCTAGCTCCCCATCAATGGTTCTCCCTTCCACATCCAATCAATCAACACTTTTCCACACCAGATGTACCGCAGATTCCAGTCTCAGTTTGGCATCAATAAGTACAATGTACAGCTGGCAGACCAGAGATAAATTCCCAGCTGCCCTTTGTTGCAGGTCACACACAGGTCAACCACGAAGGAGTTCTGCTGGTGCTAGTTTTATCTTCCTGCTTTTGATGACATGGTTTAGGCTGTTGAACTAAGTGGTCAGGGTTTTTTGGGATCCAAAATCTGACTTTCTAATTCAGAATCCAATGTGCCAACATTGGACCAAGATTTAAGTGCTGTATCCATGTTTCCCATGTACTTCCATGCTAGCACAGCTTATTTGCATGTATTTTTTTGAAAAGAAAAGCAATACTTTCATGACCACCGGGCATCTCAAAGCGCTTTACAGCCAATGAAGTACTTTTGGAGTGTAGTCACTGTTGTAATGTAGGAAATGCGGCAGCTAATTTGCACACAGCAAGCTCCCATAAACAGATATGTGATAATGGCCAGATAATCTGTTTTTTTATTATGATGATTGGCCAGGGATAACTCCCCTGCTCTTCTTCGAAATAGTGCCGTGGGATCTTTTACCTCCGCCTGAGAGAGCAGACGGGGCCTCAAAATATCTTCACACACAACTGTAGAGTTTGATTAGGGACACACTGGTTGATTTCCATTACATCCAGTGATGTGGTAGTTTTGATCTATCAGGCACTGAAACATACTGACTTATTGACAATTCATCGTTTTGTGGTTGATTTATTCTCCACTGGCTTTATATTTAATGAATTATATTGTCCTAGGCTTAACTGAGAGTATTGTACATCAGTTGCAGGGGCATTTTGAAATATTTGACTTCTACAGAATGGATGCTTCATCATGTCAGACTCCTGTTCCACTCTTGGCATCCGACAGTCACGTGCAAATGCTTTTGTACTTTTCAAAAAAGGGCATATATTAACCATGACTTAAGAACTATCTGTATTGCTAATAATGCAGCATTAGTATAATATATGAACTGCTGCAAAACTAATGCTAAATTTAATGTGCAGGTTTGTCATTGTGTCTGTGTCTGTACCAAAGACTAGTTTTCTCAGTTAATAATAAGAGGATGAGCAACTTACAGGGTTGCAGACCTCCACCACGGTGCACCGTGGCTGCAGTGTGCAACATCTACAAGATGCACTGCAGCAACTCGCCAAGGCTTCTCCTGCAGCACCTCCCCAAACCTGCGACCTCTACCACCGAGAAGGACAAGGGCAGCAGGCGCATGGGAGCACCATCACCAGGAAGTTCCCCGAAGTTACACCCATCCTACCTTGGAAATATATCGCTGTTCCTTCAAAATCCTGGAACTCCCTCCCTAACAGCACTGTGAGAGCACCTTCACCACACGGACTGCAGTGGTTCAAGAAGGCGGCTCACCACCACCTTCTCAAGGGCTGTTTGGGATGGGCAATAAATGCTGGCTTTCGCAGCGACACTCACATCCCGGAATGAATTTTTTGTGGGATTGATCACGATTGTTCTTTCAAATAGCCAGCACAGACACGACGGGCCAAATGGCCTCCTTCTGTGCTGTAAGTTTCTATGAATTTAACTGTAATATATAATGCAAAGCTCCATTATTGGAAATAATTAATCACTGACAGGGAAGCTGTGCGTTATGGGGAGACCCAAGCAAAGGAGATGAGAAAACTTCCTTTTAGAAAGAATATAGTTCACCTTGGTCTTGCAAGATCCAAAATATTTTTTCATATGGTAGGTTTTAGTTTTATTTAAAAGTTTCTGACAGATTTCATCCAAATACACACCTATTAATTTTGGCAATCTAGTTAAGGGTTCATGTTCATATAAGAAGTACTTGCATCAAAATGTTCCCAACTTGAACATCAGCAGTTTCTCAACAAAAAGACATAATGATCATAGTCCAATTCGAGAAAACCTGGGTTGTTAACATGTAGAATCCATTGCCCAGGTAGTCTTAATTCATAAAGGCAAGTTATCCTGTAATCCACCTGGATTTAAACCGCCACATAGTTGGAAGATATTTTCTACACCTACAGAAAATTTGTACAGTAGACAGCCTTCTACTTTATTTCAAAATCTATGAGATGCAACATTTCTACTACTTTACTTGCTAATAGAATCAGGTTCTATTCCTAGTCATATACAATTCAACATTGTTTTTATATTTTTCTGATGGCTATATCAACATGTTGGTTTCAATTTTTTTTAATATTTGTTCATGGGATGTGGGCATTGCCTATCCCAAATTGCCCTTGAGAAGGTGGTAGTGAGCCACCTTCTTTGTAGCAGTTTTGTACAACTTAGTGACTTGCTAGGGCAAGCCATTTCAGAGGGCAGTTAAGAGTCAACCACATTGGGTCTGGAGTCACATATAGGCCAGACCGGGTAAGGGCAGCAGATTTCCTTCCCTAAAGGACATTAGTGAACCAGCTGGACTTTTACGGCAATCCAGTCGTTACATGGTCACCATTACGATACTTTATATTCCAGATGTATTTAATTAATTGAATTTAAATTCCCCCAGCTAGCCGTGGTGGGATTCGAACTCATGTCACACCAGATTATTAGTCCAGGCTTCTGGATTACTAGTCTGGTAACATCACCACTATGCTACAGCACCCACTGTATGAACTAATGTGACCAATCTGACCTAATTAAAAATCCTTTTCCCTTTAGTCTAATTTTTTATCTGGTATTAATATTAAGTTGGTTGTGATATAGTTCCCTTCTTCACTTTGTGTTGGCATTTACAGCTTTTAATTAAAAGCAGTTCGATTATCGTACTAAGCTGTTTAATCTGCCACATTTGCTGCTCCCTTTGTCAAAACCTTCATCAGTAGTAGGTCAATTCTTTGCCTTTAACGCTTTCAACTTATAATTGAATTGGAAATGGGTTGAAATGGTTTTGCATTTATGAGCCAAGTGTCAACACAAGAGGGATTAGAGAGTAATAAGCACACACAGTGAATTAAAACCAACAAATCAATATGGTCAAGCCAGCAGATTTCCTGCCAGTACAATTTTACCATATAATATTTGACGGGTTCTGATAGGGGAGAGATACAGTCTAAAGTCCACAAATGATCAGCATCACAACATCATCTATTACTTCCTTAACTATAATGCAAAAATCCAGCCCAATAATAGATTGTATTTCCTACAAAAGTTCCTGATGTTTCCTAATACTTGTATGAATTAAATAGGCTGTAATAAAAAAGTAAGGGTATGAATTTCAGCCTATTTTATTTATATTGGATCATATTGAAATTGTTTAAGGTCCAAAAAAGATTGAGCGGGTTAGGCAAGTCTTTCTATATTTAACTGCTGTTGTGTGATGCTGTGACCTGATTACAGGTACAACGTCCGAAATCCAGAATCCTCAGGTCCGAATCCATGCCAGCTTTGGGGTTTTTCCAGATTTTAGACAAGAAAATCAATAGTCTGAAATCCGGAATCCTTGACCGAATCCATGCCGGGTTTTGAGAGGCGAGGTCCAAAATCTGTCAAAACCCAAAATCCGGTCAGCTTCCGTGCGGGTTACGCATAGGGGCGTCATGAACCAGGTGGCGAGGCTGTACCCTTTGTCTCCCAGTAGCCAGTTCTGCCCTTCTGGCTGCTGCTGAAACATGGCAAATATAAAGCTCTTGCATAGGATGAACGCAGCATGGGTGCTCCCACGGTATCTTGCATCGACTGACATGATGCGATGCATGTCGTCGCACACGAGCTGTACATTAATGGAGTGGAAGCCTTTTCTGTTCCTGGATATCTCGAAATCCACCAAAGGTGCTGGCAAGGTGATGTGGGTACAATCATTGCAGCCCTGTAGCTTTGGGAAGCCAACAATCCTGGAGAAGCCATTGCCTGGGTGGTCATGAGGAACTTTGTGTAGTCATTCCTCCGGGCATATAATGCAGCTGTCACCTGCCGAATGCAGACATGTGTTGCATGTTGAGAAATGGCGCACACATCTCCAGTTGCAGCTTGGAAGGATCCAGATGCACAGGATGAAAGTGCAGCTGTAACCTTCACTTCAACTGACAAAGCAGTGTTCCTGATGCTTCTAGGTTGCAGGTCTGCTTTCGCCAACTCAACAGATCTCAGTTGCAACTTCTTTGCGGAAACGCAGCCTTCTGACACAGTCTGCATCACTCAGGTGCAGGTACGAACGGCTGTCTCGATATATCCGATGTGGGTAAGGCCTCTTGCCCAGCACCCTACGGGCCCTAATGTTCCTCATGCGATGACATCAAATCAATTGTCTCCTCTGCAGCACCATAATGCAGAAGGCTCGCATTAGGTATGGCATTGTCAGTATTGCCATCATGCTTAAATTTTACATTTGTAAAAAGCTCAAAATGGCAGGACAGGAAGGCAGGACAGGTACTTTGTTCTCTCTCCCCCCGAGGTCTGTATGGACCACACCCAGGTCTGAGCAAGCACAGTGATCGGGAAGATCCACCCCCCCCTCCTTCCCGGGCTCATTGCAGTCCTGTGACTTGTTCCGATCGCGTTCAACAGCACCTTCCAGCCCCCGCCCCCCTCACCCCGCATTCCCCCAAACCCCCAGGCACATTTGCTGCCTAGGGCAGTCTTCCGATCGCCACCTCCTCTCCCGGACTTGTTTTGCAGACGAGCCCCGAGCCCCAAGCCCTTGTGTCCGGGCGCGGGGCCTATTCTGCCAGCCGACCCTGCAACCCTGTTTGAAGATGTTCGGTTAAAAAAAGATGAAAACTTTAGACTTCCATCAAACTTCCATCTGCTCCGTTGTAAGGTAAAAAAAAAATAATCTTTATTAGGTATATTTAAAATGTTCTTGACTCCCTCCAAAACATCGATGAAAAACAATGACGTCTTTCTCAATGTGCGCTGCTTTCTCTGAACTCACCAGAAGGTTTTTCGGGAGTGGTCACATACGTCGACCGAGGATAATTTTTTTTGGGGGGAAACTTTGAAAAATAATAAAAACTGGCGCAGACATGAGGTAATGCCCCCATGACGTGAAAAAAATGAACCTAAAAAAATCGTAACTAATTCAGTTACACTGGCGCAGACTCCTTGGTGAAAACTTACACCAAAAAAAGCGGCACGTGCCAAAAAAAAATGGCGCAAATGATCGGGGAAAATTGAGCCCATAACCTTGCCACTGTACTCCTGCTTATTGGAGCATTTCTCCTCAAGAGTGCGACTGAATGTACACTCTCAGACAGGGACTCAGGCTATAAATCAATAATTTATTTGAATAAAGTAGGTTTATAAACAGTACTCAGTATATAATATAATACGTTACAATAATTTATAAACTGCAATCTTTCAGTGCATTTCAAAAAATTTAAAGCACCTTTCACTTGGCTACCTCTCTGTATAAATTGAACATTGAAAATGGATATTCATTTAACATTGAAAATGGATATTCACTGCTTAAATGATAAAACACTAATATGGAATAAAACTAGCCTAGCCTTATTTGTTGAATGTAGACTGAATTCCGAGGCAAATTTAGCCACAGAAATATCATTCTAATTCTTTTGAATATATACTGAACAAAGCTCACAAAGTACAAGATTTCTTCAACTAAATTTGAAGGTTAACCACACTTTGACAATGGCACAGGATGTTTGTCCCCTAGTTGATATATCTACAATAATTGGAACACAATGCTTTGCCCAACCAGCTACCAAAGATTCTTTCAAACAGCTACACCCTATTGCAATTACACTCAATTGACATTAGCAGATTAAGACCAAGACTGATATTAATCAGCCTTTGCCTGCCAGAATGAAACTGTACATTTCTGTTCCTTGCAGTCGGAGCCCATAGCAACCATAATGAATCCTGCTTAGACTGTACCTAGTCATAGGGAATTGAAATCAAGAATCTGATAGACAAAAATACATTTTTAGCACCTTTTATGTCAGACTCAGCACAAGGTAACACAAAAAGCAAATGTGTAGTAATATTGTGAATTATGCATTCTTTACATAATCATATACTTGAGCATTAAGTTGCTGCAAATCTTGCATGTTGAAGCCTCACAAGGGAACTGTGTATTAAATCTTAGTGCTGGCTTGACATTTAGAGTTTTCCCCAACTGAGTGGCTAAATTGTTTACAGGAAATAGAAGAAAAAACGGTCTTAATCCAGTGCAACAAACCTCATGTGTACAGACTTTTCAGGAGGAAACACTTCTACACACAAAGGGTGGTAGATGTTTGGAACCCTCTTCCGCAAACGGCAATTGATGCGAGATCAATTGTTAATTTTAACGGAGTGACTGCTGCCAACAACAGGAAGCTGCACAGAAGCATTGTGCATAGATCTGTGGTGTTAAAGAAAAGACTTGGATTTCTATAGTGCCTTTCACGACCACCTGACGTCTCAAAGCACTTTACAGCCAATGACGTACTTTTGGCGTGTAGTCACTGTTGTAACGTGGGAAAGGCTGCAGCCAATTAGCACACAGAACAGAGGGTTGTGGAGATTTATTTGTACAGAATGTGAGCTACGTGCGAAGGGAAAGGAGAATATTAATTAAAAAATAAGAAAATTAATAAAAATGTACGTTTACTGTGTTTTACTGGAGCAGATTTTCTTTAACTGATGCTGCTCTGTTCAGCAGTAGCGGTCCCTTTTCACCACCCCTTCCCCTCGTTTCTCTCTGCAAGTGTTTTCTTTGTAATGGTGACAATATTTTATTTTCAGTTGGCAAACAACCGAAAAAACACTGAAACTGCGCACGGGTAACTACTCCAACCTCGTTGGCAGCAGTCGCGTCCCAATTTGAAATCGACGACTGATAGATTTTTGTTAACTAAAGGTAAGGGATATGAGGCAACGGTGGGTGAATGGAGTTAGGTCGCAGATCAGCCAGGATCTCGCTGAATGGTGGAAAGGGTTCGACGGCCTAAATGGCCAACTGCTGTTCCTACGTTCCTTCATGCTGTCAAATTGAACAATCTTCCAAAGAGATGTCTGCAACCTGGACTGATCCAGGAAGTAACCTGAGTGTGAGGGACAAGATCAAAAATACGGGAAATAACTAAGGAGGTTCTAATCATTGTAATATGTTTCGGCATCAAGTTTAGCGGAGAATTATAGTTAGTATCACATGCACTACCTGCTCTCCACAGAAACAAAAAGTGTTGAAAATACACAGCAGCTTCTTTATTATCTAACAAAGATAGATCATTGTTTCCAGTGTAGACCTGTGGTCAGAATTCAATTCCTCACTTAGAAATTGCAACATAATTCGGACTGATATTTGTACTTGAGCTTTTTCCAGAAAGTGCATGACCTGGTCATCTATGTGAACATCATCATCATCATTAGGCAGTCCCTCGGAATCGAGGAAGACTTGCTTGCACTCTTAAAATGAGTCTTTAGGTGGCTGAACAGTCCAATATGAGAACCACAGTCCCTGTCACAGGTGGGACAGATAGTCGTTGAGAGTAAGGGAGGGTGGGACAGATTTGCCGCATGCTCTTTCCGCTGACTGCGCTTGATTTCTGCATGTTGTCGGCGATGAGACTCGAGGTGCTCAGCACCCTCCCAGGTGCACTTCCTCCACTTAGGACGGTCTTTGGCCAGGGACTCCCAGGTGTTGGTGGGGACGTTGCACTTTAACAGGGAGGCTTTGAGGGTGTCCTTGCAACGTTTCCGCTGCCCACCTTTGGCTCGTTTGCCGTGAAGGAGTTAAGAGTAGAGCGCTTGCTTTGGGAGTCTCGTGTCTGGCATGCAGACTATGTGGCCTGCCCAGTGGAGGTCAGTGCTTTAATGCTGGGGATGTTGGCCTGGTTGAGGACGCTAATGTTGGTGTGTCTGTCCTCTGAGGGGATTTGTAGGATCTTGCGGAGACATCATTGGTGGTATTTCTCCAGCGACTTGAGGTGTCTACTGTACATGTTCCATGTCTCTGAGCCATACAGCAGGGCGGGTATTACTACAGCCCTGTAGACCATGAGCTTGGTGGTAGATTTGAGGGCCTGGTCTTCGAACACTCTTTCCCTCAGGCGGCCGAAGGTCTTACGCTAAACATCCGTAAGACAAAGGTCCTCCACCAGCCTGTCCTCACCGCACAGCACTTGGCCCCAGTCATCAAGATCCACAGCGCAGCCCGGACAATGTGGACCATTTCCCATACCTCGGGAGCCTCTTATCAACAAGCGCAGACATTGATGACGAGATTGATGTGCGGGGAGGAGCTGCATCAGCGGCGGTACGGAGTCAGCAGCCTACAAAGGCCAAGCGGCAGTCGGTGAGTGAGCAGTGCGGGGAGGAGGGACAAGAAAACAAACAGTGACGTCACAGCCAAGCTGGTAAGTGGTTGGCTGATCGGCTGGTGAGTATATCTCTTTGATTTTGTGTTCTAATAAATAAGAGGATAAATTACTAAATAGCTGTTTAGTGTGTGTAGTGGGAGTCAGTGTTTTTGCTGGGTAATTTAAGGGTAACTAGTGGGATGGCAGGGCAGCTCGTTCAAACAGAATGCAACACCTGTGCCGTGTGGGAATTCCTGGATGCTTCCCGCAACGGGGATGACCACATGTGCAGGAAGTGTCTCCAGCTCCTCCAACTCGAGCGGCGAGTCTCGGAGCTTGCGCGAGAACTGGAGGCACTGAGGAGCATCCGAGAGAATGAGAGGTACGTGGATAGCTCGTTTCAAGCGTTGGTCAGCCCACAGATTAAAAGGCTACAGGAGGATAGGGAATGGGTGACCGTCGCACACAAGAGTATGGCGAGGCAGGTAGTGCAGGAGTCCCCTGAGGCTATCCCGCTCTCCAACCGGTACTCTATTCTGACTACTGGCGAGGGCGGTGATGCCTCCGGGGAGTGCAGCCAAGGCCAAGTCCACAGCACCGTGGGTGGCTCAGCTGCACAGGGGGGGAGGAAGAAGATGGGAAGGGCTATAGCGATAGGAGATTCAATAGTTAGGGGAGCAGATAGGCGCTTCTGCGGCAGCAAAAGTGACATCAGGATGGTGTGTTGCCTCCCTGGTGCAAGGGTCAATGATGTCACTGAGCGACTGCAGGGTATTCTGGGGAGGGAAGGGGAACAGCCAGTGGTTGTGATCCACATTGGTACCAACAACATAGGTAGAAAGAGGGGTGATGTCCTGAAACCTGAGTTTAGGGAGCTAGGAGTAAGATTGAAAGCCAGGACCTCAAAGGTGGTAATCTCGGGATTACTGCCAGTGCCACGTACTAGTGAGGGTAGAAATGGGAAGGCTAGTCAGATAAATACGTGGCTGGGGCATTGGTGTAGGAGGGAGGGCTTTAGTTTCCTGAATAATTGGGACCGCTTCTGGGGTAGGTGGGACCTGTACAAGTCGGACAGGTTACACCTCAACAGAAACGGGACCAATGTTCTCGCGGGTGGTTTTGATAGTGCGGTTGTGAGGGCTTTAAACTAGCTTGGCAGGGGATGGGAACCCAGGATAGGGCTCTGAGCTAGTTAGAGTGGGTGAGAGCTCAGATGAACAGAACTCCAAGAAAGAATGCAAAAGGCAAGATGCAACAGAGCAGAGTAGCACTGGGGTAAGTGTAAACCACAACGTGATAGGAAAGGACAATATGTATGAATATAAAGGGGCTGCAGGAGGGGTCAAAACTAAAAATCATGGTTTAAAAACTAGCATTTAAACACTTTACCTAAACACACGCAGCATTCGAAACAAAGTAAATGAGTTGACGGCACAAATCATTACAAATGGGTATGATTTGGTGGCCATTACAGAAACGTGGTTGCAGGGTGGGCAAGACTGGGAATTAAACATACAGGGTTATCTGACAATTCAGAAAGATAGGCAAGAAGGGAAAGGAGGTGGGGTAGCTCTGTTAATAAAGGATGATATCAGGGCAGTTGTGAGAGATGATATTGGCTCTAATGAACAAAATGTTGAATCATTGTGGGTGGAGATTAGAGATAATAAGGGGAAAAAGTCACTGGTGGGCGTAGTTTGTAGGCCGCCAAATAATAACTTCACGGTGGGGCGGACAATAATCAAGGGAATAATGGAGGCAAGTGAAAAAGGAATGGCAGTAATCATGGGGGATTTTAACCAACATATCGATTGGTCAAATCAAATCGCACGGGGTAGCCTTGAGGAGGAATTAATAGAATGCATACGGGATTATTTCTTAGAACAGTATGTTACAGAACCTACAAGGGAGCAAGCTATCTTAGATCTGGTCCTGTGTAATGAGACAGGAATAATAAATGATCTCCTAGTAAATGATCCTCTCGGAATGAGTGATCACAGTATGGTTGAATTTGTAATACAAATTGAGGGTGAGGAAGTAGTATCTCAAACGAGCGTACTATGCTTAAACAAAGGGGACTATAGTGGGATGAGGGCAGAGTTGGCTAAAGTAGACTGGAAACACAGACTAAACAGTGGCACAATTGAGGAACAGTGGAGGACTTTTAAGGAGCTCTTTCATAGTGCTCAACAAAAATATATTCCGGTGAAAAAGAAGGGCTGGGATAACCAGCTGTGGATAACCAAGAAAATAAAGGAGAGTATCAAATTAGAAACCAATGCGTATAAGGTGGCCAAGGTTAGTGGGAAACTAGAAGATTGGGAAAATTTTAAACGACAGCAAAGAATGACGAAGAAAGCAATAAAGAAAGGAAAGATAGATTATGAAAGCAAACTTGCACAAAACATAAAAAGATAGTAAAAGCTTTTACCGATATATAAAACGGAAAAGAGTGACTAAAGTAAATGTTGGTCCCTTAGAAGATGAAAAGGGGGATTTAATAATGGGAAATGTGGAAATGGTTGAGACCTTAAACAATTATTTTGCTTCCGTCTTCACAGTGGAAGACACAAAAACCATGCCAAAAATTGTTGGTCACGGGAATGTGGGAAGGGAGGACCTTGAGACAATCACTATCACTAGAGAGGTAGTGCTGGACAGGCTAATGGGACTCAAGGTAGACAAGTCCCCTGGTCCTGATGAAATGCATCCCAGAATATTAAAAGAGATGGTGGAAGTTATAGCAGATGCATTCGTTACAATCTACCAAAATTCTCTGGAATCTGGGGAGGTACCATTGGATTGGAAATCAGCTAATGTAACGCCTCTGTTTAAAAAAGGGGGCAGACAAAAGGCAGGTAACTATAGGCCGGTTAGTTTAATATCTGTAGTGGGGAAAATGCTTGAAGCTATCATTAAGGAAGAAATAGCGGGACATCGAGATAGGAATAGTGCAATCAAGCAGACGCAACATGGATTCATGAAAGGGAAATCATGTTTAACTAATTTACTGGAATTCTTTGAGGATATAACGAGCATGGTGGATAGAGGTGTACCGATAGATGTGGTGTATTTGGATTTCCAAAAGGCATTCGATAAGGTGCCACACAAAAGGTTACTGCAGAAGATAAAGGTAGGCGGAGTCAGAGGAAATGTATTAGCATGGATAGAGAATTGGCTAACTAGTAGAAAGCAGAAAGTTGGGATAAATGGGTCCTTTTCAGGTTGGCAATCGGTGGTTAGTGGTGTGCCACAGGGATCGGTGCTGGGACCACAACTGTTTACAATGTACATAGATGACCTGGAAGAGGGGACAGAGTGTAGTGTAACAAAATTTGCAGATGACACAAAGATTAGTGGGAAAGCAGGTTGTGTAGAGGACACAGAGAGGCTGCAAAGAGATTTAGATAGGTTAAGCGAATGGGCTAAGGTTTGGCAGATGGAATACAATGTCGGAAAATGTCAGGTCATCCACCTTGGAAAAAAACAGTAAAAGGGAATATTATTTGAATGGGGAGAAATTACAATATGCTGGGGTGCAGAGGAACCTGGGGGTCCTTATGCATGAAACTCTTTTGAGTCCTTATGCATGAATCCCAAAAAGTTAGTTTGCAGGTGCAGCAGGTAATCAGGAAGGTAAATGGAATGTTGGCCTTCATTGCGAGAGGGATGGAGTACAAAAGCAGGGAGGTCCTGCTGCAACTGTACAGGGTATTGGTGAGGCCGCATCTGGAGTACTGCGTGCAGTTTTGGTCACCTTACTTAGGGAAGGATATACTAGCTTTGGAGTGGCTACAGAGACAATTCACTAGGCTGATTCCGGAGATGAAGGGGATACCTTATGATGATAGATTGAGTAGACTGAGTCTTTACTTGTTGGAGTTCAGAAGGATGAGGGGTGATCTTATAGAAACATTTAAAATAATGAAATGGATAGACAAGATAGAGGAAGAGAGGTTGTTTCCACTGGTTGGGGAGACTAGAACTAGGGGGCACAGCCTCAAAATACGGGGGAGCCAATTTAAAACCGAGTTGAGAAGGAATTTCTTCTCCCAGAGGGTTGTGAATCTGTGGAATTCTTTGCCCAAAGAAGCAGTTGAGGCTAGCTCATTGAATGTATTCAAATCACAGATAGATAGATTTTTAACCAATAAGGTAATTAAGGGTTATGGGGAGCGGGCGGGTAAGTGGAGCTGAGTCCACGGCCAGATCAGCCATGATCTTGTTGAATGGCGGAGCAGGCTCGAGGGGCTAGATGGCCGACTCCTGTTCCTAATTCTTATGTTCTTATGTTCTATTCTATGGAACATCCCACCCTTCATTACAGTTCAATTTGGAAAGTCTACATCTAAAATGCTCACTTTCTTTTTACAAACACACATACTTTAAATCAAGAATATTGTTCAACTTTGCCTTGCAATTGAAGAGGAATTGGGCCCAAAATTGGAGCTGATTTGATCACCAGTCCTGGGCGACTGGGGGTTCTGTCTGAGAATTAATTAGTTTGGAAATTACCTCACATTTGAACCTCTGGAGAATTGAGGACAAGGTGTTGATATAGAGACAGGATTACTTGATCTTCCTCCAAGAAACTATTTTGCGCTTTGGGGTAATGTTACAGCACATCTATCATTAGATCAGGACTTTTGGCTAATGTCGATGTTCAGCTCCTCAGATGGAATGTGGTACTCTGTGGCACTGAATATAGCCCACTTGGTTTCGGCTCAGATGAAGTCTAGGGTTGTGAAATTTGGTACCGGATCGGTAATAGCCGTGAGGTAGGAGTTCCTGTGCCAGGCGCGGAGGTCTCGCCGCGCGACCAATATTCAGGTTACCACCCCCTGGAGCAACTGCAGTGCAAAATATCGCACTCCACTTCCTCAGTGGGGTGGGAGTGGGGAGCAAAGCCTCCGTGAAGTTTGCAGCGCTGGACGGTGGGACGTGTAGACAGGGCCCTCGCTTTATTAAAGGGAAAAGCCAAGCTGTCGCCTCTGCGGGCGGGAAACGGGGCCATCCCTGGACCACCAGGGAGTGGGGTGCTGTGGCAGCAGCCTGGCACACAAGTGGAGTGCTGGGCTGCAAGATCGCGGCACGGACCCCGCGATCGACCAGCAAGAAGGCTGCGACCATTAAGTCAGCCATTTTTATTGCCCTTCCCTACCTCCCCTTTAATTATTGCCTGGTACGCGCCCCATGAAGCTGTTGCTGGCATTGCCCACGGCAGCTTCAGGGGGTGTGACCGAATTTTCGGTCCGGGATGAAAAGGCGTCGCTGCGCATGGTGATGACGTTGTCAGCACCAGCCCAGCAGAGCAGGGCACTATCGGTAGGAGCAGGATGCAACCAGTTACCATTCCCGGCAGCGGTGTTACGCCTGGGAGAAAAGTCATTTGCACGCTAACGGGAGGCTCAACCACCTCAAATTTGACCCCTTTGATCTTTTGAAGGCAGCCCAAGGTAAAAGCTTCCTGTTCATTGTTGCTTCAGTTAGCCAAATCTCACCACTGTGCAATCCTTTCAAGATGCAGACAAAAGGTCATTTGGATGCAGATCCAAGTCTCGAGTTTTTCTTTTGGAAACAATCTTAGTTATCAAGATAGGGCAAAAGAGTCGGGACTCTACACTTTAGAGCAGCGTAGATTTAGGGGGTAATCTGATTGAGGTTTATAAGATAATGAATGGAATAGATTGTGTGCCAGTTGACCGTTTATTCCAATAGGTTAGGGAGGACCAGGGGTCACAATTTTAAGCTGTTAGAAGGCCAGATCTAGGTTAGAGATCAGGAGGTGGTTCTTTTCCCAGAAAATAGTGGACCTTTGGAACAGGCTGCCGTCTCGTGCGGTGGATGCTGATTCGTTGAATTCCTTCAAGCGAGAGCTGGAATGGACATCACCTCCTACAAAAGGTAGGTACTTCAGGGAATTCAGGGCCAGTGATTTCCTAGACAAGTTTCAGTCACCTGAGTTGGAGAGGAATTTCCCAGATTTTTTCTCCCCTCAAATTGGCCTGAGTTTTAGGTTTTTTTTGGCCTCTCCCCGGAGATCATAGTTTTGGGGGGGTTAAAGAGCGTATATATTGGATGGACTAGAGGATCTTTACCAATGTTCCCTGTAATTTTTTTATGACCTTGCGTGGCCCTTTTAAGGGATTCCCTGGCGCACTAAGGGAACTTTTACCTGTCCGCAATTGCTCGTAATCTAGTTTCTGTATAGATTGTGCAGTCTCAATTTTTTTTAAGATCTGAGAATTTGTCTCTTACATCCTTTACACATTTATGAAGATGTTTCACCACCAGTATCTATGCATGGGCTCTAGTCGCCCTGCTCTGAACTGGCAAAGGAATTTCATAACACTTGAAATGCCCCCTGCATATATTGGCTAATGTCCAGCAGGATTAATTTTCTTCAATTTTTCTCATTACACCGGCAATAATAGTGATGTTTGCAGTGAGGTTTTTACTGTCAAGAGCTCGGGACATTTGTATTACTTCAGGAATATCAGCACTGGGCTATAATTGGAAGTTATGCTAATTGACACTTTCAGAGAGAACGTACAGGTACATGAGGGCTATATAATCAACTACCATTACAGTTACTGAAAATTATACAATGTGATGCCAGCAGGCATGTGTATGATGCTTGACTTGCTCCATCATCTTTGCCATAGCGGCATGTGCCTTGTGGAGACAACAAGGCGGAAGAAAATGGAAGACAAATTTGAAAAGAAAATTGTAACAGAGCAAGAAACAATACTTGTGTGGGCACTGAAAAGTAATGGAGAAGTGACAACTCGAATTATCACCGATCGAAGATTGTTTTTGTTCTCTTGCTTGTGTTGTCCGCATTACAAAGAACTATCAATCTTTAAACGAGAGCGAATTTAACACTTTCTAAGAAGACCACCTCTGGCCTTTTGAGTGTTCTATTCATAAGATTATTTTTAATCAATCATAACCGCTCCCTTTTCATCTCCTGCATCTTAATTTGAAGAATACCTGGGTCAACTACTCTGATCCCCTGATTTGAATGGAATGAGTGAGATACCAACGGAGGCTGGAGCCTTTCTTATATTGGCAGCAAATGGACATTTAGTAAAAAATGGTTCATCGACATAGCAGAATAACACTTTGCAAGAGTTAACAAGTGTGTGGTTAATAGTGAAGATTTGATGTCCCTCATACCTGGAGACTTCATGGTGTGATGTTCATGCTAATTAGGCTGCATTTTGCCCACTATGAGGAAGCCACAAAAGATAATACTGATTTTTCAATGAGTGCTGGTCACAGAATCTATTTGAGTTAACAAGGATTGATCAACTGTATATCATGTCTTACATCAACTAGCTAATCTTTCCAATGTTTGTGTCAATAGTATGAACATCTTTACGGTCTTGAAAATTCTACAATTTACCTTCGGTGTCATTGTCTAATAATATATTCCCTATTTTTCATAGTCGCCTTCATTCTTTAAAATGTAGTTTATCCATGTAGGTATCCATCTTTGGATCCAATGTTTGCCAGGGAAAGTGAATCAATGTCCCTGGAGGAGGTTTGTGCCGGTTACATGATCCTAACAATCCCATAGTGTGCACCCACAGTCCATTCCTCATTTATTTTTTAAACAGAGCCACCTTGTAGTGTAGCTTATGCTTATTCAGTAAAGGAAAATTTCAAGACTGCGATTGATAGATTTTTGTTAGGCAAAGAGTATGATGGGTTATGGAACCAAGACGGGTAGATGGAGTTAAGATACAGATGAGCCATGAACTAACTGAATGGATGGCAGAACAGGCTCGAGGGGCTGAATGGCCCACTATTGTTCCTTTGAAGAACATATATATGGAGGCACTAGCAAATTAGGAGAAAGGAAAACACGCTGCTAAACCAAGATAATTATTTCTTTTTTGCTTTTCATTCAGGTCATCAAGCCCAAAGCAAAAATTCATCACTAGCTACTACTGGTTTTAAAGCTACTTATAGATAAGCCAAACTGTTTTCCTTGAGTCCAACCAGTCCACTTCAAATGCAATGGATATATGAAAAACACACATGTTGAATATCAGAAATTGACCTTTATTCTTGTACTAATCAATTGCTTTACATTTGATACAAAGTAACATTCTTCTTTCAGCACAGGAAAAACAACATGAGTACCTGTTTGCTTTGTACCATCTCTGTCACACTTTGACCGTGTCCTGCAACAACTTACACTGGCAGTAAGTGTGTGTGGGGATCGAGTCACCAGATCAGCAAGTTTGGGTTTGCATATTGAGCCAAAACTAAAATTCCAACAGTATGACTGGATGCTTTGAATGTAAAAGGGAGGCTTTCCTCACTGCCATGTCAAGCTATTACAGAAAATGCAAAATAATCAAATTGTTCTACATGTCTGCAGAATGTGAAGTCAAATGAATACCCTGGCAAAAGGCTACTTAATTTTTCTAATTTAGTAACTACAGTTTTTTTTAAAATCCATTGTTAAAATGTAGAACCATTTTTTGCTCTTTGAAACAGTGTGCAAGATAACATCCCTTTTCATTATAGAATGCAAAAATAAGCAGTTTACATATTTTGTTGAATGTAAGAGGTCATCATGTGCCAGGCAATTAGTGAAATGTTAGGAACAGTCTTGTGTTTCTTTAATGATGCAGTTGCACTGAAGTCCGTAGGTACTGTAGCCAACTACCTAAAAACATGACACAAACTGGAGGACCAGAAGCAATCCTGTGTAGGCTCACATGGATTTGCAAGTGCAACGTGAAAACAGAGGATACAAATGTTGACAATTTGGCACAATATATATATATATATGGGGTGGGGGGGAACACATACATAAGCATTGCATTGCAGATTCAATGACCAATTTCCAGACAGTGGCAACACTACAATTATTTACTGTGCCTTATATAACTACATTTACTTAGACAAAACCTCCAAGCAAGGGAAATAGTTTCTCAAAGTTAAATAAATCTATCTCACTGCTACACACTCTGAATTTTCTTTAAAAAAAAACAAATGCTCAACATAACCTGCAAAATTGCACCAAGATGAGTTTCTTCAATATTTACAGCCTTTAGAAAGTGTCATATCAGCATGCCAGGCCTAGCTAATAGCTCATTACCCCTTGCTACATGTTTATTAGGCCCAACAATTAAGGTATTAGTTTATACAATATGATCAGATACATTACGCTGTTTAAATATCAAGATCCATGCAGAAAAATATATTTTCAACAGACAAAAAAAAAGAAACAAAAATGCAGTGGTCTGCCCTTTACAGGAGTGCACAAAAATTCATAATTCACTCCAAACAGTACCAATCACAATACCTTTTCCCCCCCGACTACATGATCACTCTGTACCAATTTTATTCGGTTTAACCTGCAAGTAGAATCACAGGGCACTAGATCATATAACCAGGTAAACACGCCCGTTCACATGCACAAACTTCACCCCATTCAGAAGAGTTGTCATTAAAAAAAACGGGAGAATAAGAAAAAAAAAGGATATAAACATTCAAGTAAACATTTAAAACAAATACTCAGGAAATATTACTTGTAAACGTGTGTTTCTAAGTTTTAGTTGCAGCATCACTTTTTTCAACTTTTATTTTGGGAGGGGGTGGGGAAGAGAGAAGGCAGAATAAAATATATATATATTTTAAAATCAATCCTGTATAAATCCAATTTGAAGGGCTTTTGTTACATTGTAGGAGTACAGTAGATGTCAGGGCAATGTGCAGTAGCCTATATGAAAGCATTTAGCCAACACCCTCAGGGCTGAAGTATTATTTCTGTTCGCTATACGTCTATTCAGCACACTGCCCCGCTCCATGTAATCTGCAATCTTCCGACTGTTTCAATGCGTACTTAATACAGCAATCATCAGCTTGAACACCTTTACATCAACGCAAGTTTGAGCTGTCCAAGAGGGGTCCTAGAGAGTTCCAGCTGGAATCCAAAGGACTTTGTTCTGTTCTTGATCAACAATGGTCATGATCTGAGTGCAAATGTAGGGCAGGCTGCCTCCCTGGACAATACCTGAAAAAAAGACAAGGGAGGATTAATAGTTCGAAAGAGAAGATTGTCCAGCTTGTTGGGTTTTCTTCAATCTCAAAGACACAAACTCATGACACAAGGCAAGGATTTCTCCAAAGGTTACCACAAGCATAAAACTCTTTACTTGTTGCTAAGGTGTTATAATCCTACCGATGCCTTTCCCGTAACACTTGGTGACATTTTCTCCACTCATTATTTATAGGCAAGGGGATGCCACAACGGAAAATAAATGAAGCGAGGATAAAATCAATATTTCACAAGAATAGCACCATAAATACATTAATATAGCCTGCATTTAAAAGCAAAACAACTACCCAACTTATTTTGCTCTCTACTTCTAAAGGTAATGATTCATCTGGTAGTGGTGGTGGTGGTGGGGTGGGAGGGGCGGGATACAGACCCATGGGCACTAGGAAAACGATGTTGTCTCATCCACATGGCCATTTGTTGTGCATGAATCAGACAGAATCTTCAGGCAATTTTACAATGGGAGGCTTGATGGCTGAGCCTAATTCGGCCTTCACCCAAACTTCACACAGACACATTCCAGCAGGGGTCAATGGACAGCAACAGGAACGGAGTTCCTCCTCACTAGCCCAGGATTGCCAAGGCCAAGTGTAGTGCCCTGACTGATAGCAGTTAACTGAGAAGAGACAAGGGATTAAACCCGGGCTGCCCCAATCTAAATGGCTCAGTACCACACTTACTCACTGTGCCATAAGGAAGTCCGACTTTAAATATTTTAACTAATAATGTATGAGATAAAGAGAACACGCAATGAAGAACCATGCAATATCTTACATAATCCCACTTGTAGCACCATTCATTAAATCACCTTACTCAGAGAATATTAGTCATATCCTAAGGCTCATCATATAGCCTGGGAATAGTGCTTAAGCTGTTTTGTACATCAATTCTTTTCCCAGGAGAATCAAAAGGCAAAGAAGAAAAAATTATATAAGCATAAAGAATATGTATTTACCCCACATAAATTTTATGCTGACTTGTTTTTCTCTTTTAATATATCCACCATTTCGGGAATCCCACAAGGAGCCCAGTGTGTACTCATTTTAGTTCAGCAGATGAGTTAGAACATCAAGGGGATTTCCTCTCATTGGGCCCAAGTTTCCACACGCGCCGAGAACGGCGCAGTCCCGACCTGGACGCCCGTTTTTCGCGCCACAAAGTGCGCATAAAAAAATCCTCGGTATTCTCCACCTACCTGCAGGTCCTCTGACCCTCGGCGCAGCCAGCACGAGCTGTGGGGGGCGGAGCCAGGTCCCTGCGCTGAAAACAGTGCCGGGACCTCTGCACATGCGCGCTACAGTCGGCACACAAGTGCAGTAGCTCCAGGCGCCGAACTGTGTGGGAGGGGCCCGAAGCACGCAGCCCCTTGCCCTGGCCGAATGGCCTCACTGGGGCTGCGTGAATAAGGCTCCTCCCACGGCCAGTTCCTGCTCCCCCCCCCCCCCCAACCCCGACCAGACCCGACACCCGCTCCCCCCTGCCTCCGGATCAGACCCGACACCCGCTCCCCCACCCCCCCCCCCCTGACTGACCTGACCCGCGCTCCTGTTCCCGCTCCGCCCCCCCCCCGACTGAACCCGACCCGCGCTCCCGGACTGGATCCGACCTGACCACCGCCCCCCCACTCCCTCTCCCCACCCCCTCCCTCTCTCTCCCCCTCCCTCCCTCTCTCCCTCCCTCCCCCCCTCCCCCCCTCTCTCCCTCCCCCCCTCCCCCCCTCTCTCTCTCTCCCCCTCCCTCCCCCCCTCTCTCTCTCCCCCTCCCTCCCCCCCCTCTCTCTCTCCCTCCCCCCCTCTCTCTCTCCCTCCCCCCCTCTCTCTCTCCCTCCCCCCCTCTCTCTCTCCCTCCCCCCTCTCTCTCTCCCTCCCCCCCTCTCTCTCTCCCTCCCCCCCTCTCTCTCTCCCTCCCCCCCTCTCTCTCTCCCTCCCCCCCTCTCTCTCTCCCTCCCCCCCTCTCTCTCTCTCCCCCCCCTCCCCCTCCCCCTCTTTCTCTCTCCCTCCCCCCCTCCCTCTCTCTCCCTCCCCCCCCCCATCTCTCTCTCTCCCCGCCCCCCCCCGACCAGAACCGAACCTCCCCGACCCGACCCAACCCAACGCCACCTACCTGTAAATCTGGTGCTGGGGACGGGCCCTGCCCGAAGTCTCGGGCCGGCCCGTTCAGCCTTCGGTCCCGAAAGGCCTGCCTGAAGCACTTTCACACAGGTAGGAAGATGGTTTATTTAAGCTTTTCTTTGCTTATAAATGTTTATTCAGGTTGGATTTATTTGTATAATATTTGTATAAGTATAAATAAGGATTTATTATAGAATTCAATGACTTCCCTTCCCCCACCACCCCGTTCTGGACGCCTAATTTGTAACCTGCGCCTGATTTTTTAATGTGTAGAACAGGTTTTTACATTTCCGCAAAAATCTTCACTTGCTCCATTCTACTTTAGTTTGGAGTACGTTTTCACTGTGGAAACTTTCAAATCAGGCATCAGTGGCCGGACACGCCCCCTTTTGAAGAAAAAATTCTGTTCCAAAGTAGAACTGTTCTACCTGACTAGAACTGCAGAAAAAAAAATGTGGAGAATTGCGATTTCTAAGATAGTCCGTTCTCCACCAGTTGCTCCTAAAAATCAGGCGCAAATCATGTGGAAACTTGGGCCCATTACATGGCCTTCACATTATTGAATATACAGTGCTTGTATTATTGACAGCCAATTACAGAACCTTTTGGGCCTTTTTCTCAACTTGCAGAAAAATAGATTAAAACAAACTATATTTTCATAAAGAGCGCAAATTTGCTGCCGCGTTTCCTACATTACAACAGTGACTACACTCCAAAAACTGCTTCGTTGGCTATAAAGCGCTTTGAGACATCCGGTGGTCATGAAAGGCGCTATATAAATGGAAGTCTTTCTCTTTATTGCTTGGGAATGTAGATTTAATCCTCTCCCTCCTCTCCATGATATTGAATTGTTCATCATAGTTAGCATAGAACATCACATCATGCCTCACATCAAGTATGTCCAATGTGAAATTACTTTCAATATATTACTGCAGTAAGTATTACTTATCTGTATTTTCTGTGCAGAGAAAATATACAACTGAAGCCTATGCATCCTCGAATTACTATTGCACCCACTGTCCACATTTATCTGTTTCACCACTGGAACCATTATTGATTAAACATTTTATATGTTCTCATTCAATTTTCCTCAATGCCTGATACCTGCATGCCATCGTAAATTTTAAAGGCAACCTCATTTTTAGGTTCAAAAGGCATATTATACAACTGTTTACTGTAGTTGGGGATTCACAGCAGAATGGCACTGCCATCTAGTGTCGTCGTATTGCTAGTGCATGGAAAACGCAGCCAACAAGTCAGAAGTGCTCCTGGGACAGCAGTTAAAAATAAAGGAAGAACAGCAGCATTTAATGTTAACTTCAACTCTTGGAATGGACAATGCCAACAAGCAAGATTTAAGCTGGTGCGTGGATCTGCACTGAGTGTGCTGTGTAGTTGTTGGAATCAAAACTCATGTATGAAACGGGCAGACTGGGGCACTGCCTTTTACACTGATTCTTCATGTGAGGATGGGTTATTTCGTTTAGCTCTTTATTTCATTTATAGCAACTACATAAACGCAGTGTACTGAAATAAACTACTTTCCTTGTTTTAATAATGTTAGAGGACTGAAACAAGATTAATCTAGATTTTAAAATCTAGATAATCTGATCCATTATTGCAAACCACTCATTTCTAGTGAAACTGTACCTCCATTTTATTTAATCCTTCCTTCGACAATGGTTCACCCTGTGGCAATGATGTATTGTGGGTCTTCTGTTCATTTTAAGTTACAGATTATGAACCTGAATGTTACATCTTGCCATAAGTATAAGGCAGCTGACATTTTAAGTGAATTCTAGCAGGATTCAAAAATTCCAAACTGAATAACCAGCAAAAGTAACCAACAGGCAGGATTGGTCAATAGTTGTTCACCATTTAGTAAATACGGATCAGGTCACAGTTACAAACCATGCAACAATTGATCTCCACTTGGATGCCTTGAATTCAATATTGGACTTCTAAAGAGGTCTGGACATTGGGCCAGATTTTTGGCTTTTGGAGTTTTTCAGTGAAAACGGCAGCGATATGTGAAACTTACTGTTTTTAGCCCGAACTTTCGGCCTTTATGCCTGCGTCCGGGGGGCATTGCACGAGGATTCGCAGCGTAAAAACGCGAGTTTCGCCAAATTTAGTCCGGGGCCAGGAGCGCTGCAAGAGACGCCTCGGGAGGGGGAAAAAAAATTCCCCAAAACATTTACAAGACCCTTAATTATCTAATAGTTGCAAAAAAAAATTATAAATAAAAACTTTAAATGACCTTTTCTGAGGTTTTCAGACTTGCCGCTGCTGGCAGGGCTGCACCGACAGTTTTGACCTGTCGCTGTTCTGGGCATGGCGTACGGGTCGGGAGAGTGCCGAAAGTCCGATGCAAACACAATCCGCGATGTTGCACATCAGCGCACCTCACCCCGGCGGTACTTGGAAGCGCCGCCTGAAACAGGTACCCGAGGAGCCCACCCGGGCTTTGCGAATGGGTTTGCGCTGCAGAGGGTCAAATTGCGGTGAAAACCCGGTGGCAAACTTCTCGAAAATCTGGCCCATTGTATTCTTAAGCTGAAGTCTTCCTTGCACTATATTTTGATTTGAGCGAATTTCAATGTCACACACAAAACTGACACAATCATATTGAATGGTGGTGCAGGCTCGAAGGGCCGAACGGCCTATTCCTGCACCTATTTTCTATGTTTCTAGCAACATTCAGGGAATTAAATGAGATTTTTACATGTCCCAATGGGTTTTTGAGTTTTGCAAAACACCATATTGGCAAAAAGTCTCCATGAATGAACTTCAACCCAGTAATGTCAAGTGTCAGCTGTGGCTCAGTGGATAGTTCTCTCGCCTCTGAATCAGAAGGTTGTGGGTTCGAGTCCCACTCCAGGGACACGAGCACAACAAAAATCTAGGCTGACATTCCAGTGCAGGGCTGAGGGAGCGCTGCACTGTCCGAGGTGCCGTCTTTCGGATGAAAGGCCCCGTCTGACCTCTCAAGTGGTCGTAAAAGATCCCATTGCACTATTTCAAAGAAGAGCAAGGGAGTTATCCCTGGTGTCCTGGCCAATATTTATCCTTCAATCAACATAACAAAAAAAACCAGATTATCTGGTCATTATCCTATTGCTGTTTGTGGGAGCTTGCTGAGCGTAAAAGGTTGCCGTGTTTCCTACATTACAACAACGGCAACACTCCAAAAGTACTTCATTGGCTGTAAAGCGCTTTGAGAGGTCCGGTGGTCGTGAAAAGTGCTATAGAAATCTAAGTCTTTCTTTCTTAATATTAAGGCATTATAGTTCTACACTGAATTAGCTAAATCAGTGCCTATGATTGAATGCCAGATGAAAATGAACAAACCAGTAGACTTAAATTTAGATAAACCCCTCCCCTTTGCATGCAAACATTGGAATGCTAATTGTAAATCTGCATTTCAACAGTTACAGCAGACACCTACCTGTGAAAAACTTGCTGTACTCCTGTTCAATCCTTTGAGCATTCTCAAACTGTTCCTTGGAATGTTTTTTCTGTGTACCTTTATCCCGCGGAAAGATTGGGTCCTTTTGCTCTCTGTAGATGCAATGCAACCATTGGAGTTTGATTAAACTAGTGTAATGGAATGCTTACAAAAGACTGAGACGTACACGTATTCAAATAATATTCAAGCTCATGGTGTCTTGCATAAGATGCATCAAAATTATTTTGTCATGCCTTTGTAATTTTGTGTGGTATACTTTATTCAGAGGAAACAATAATGAACAGCAGTTTATGCTATAATAAAAACAGAAAATGCTGGAAATACTCAGCATCTGTGGAGAGAGAAACAGAGTTAACGTTTCAGGTCGATGACCTTGCGTCAGAACGGATGCTGCTTGACTGGCTGAGTACTTCACTACTCTCACGCTTTGCACCATTTACTGTACAATCAAAACATTTTGGTAATATCGTTTAAAATAAAATGTAATTGTCTAGAAGCTAGCAAATGCTGAAGCTGGTTCACCTACTTTATCAGAAGAAAAGTATTATCCCACCACATACTTGATCATAACATTGATTGCTAACTATTTTATTTACTATAATATTTGCTTCATGGCTTGGCCATATGCAAGATACAGACTTATATAATGCATCATTTTTTTTTGCTGGTGTTGGAAAAGAATCAAGATATTTTCTGCCTTTGGACCCCATGAAATTATCGCCTTTTAAGAAATTTTCTTTTTATCCTCCTCCCCTTTTTGAAGAATTCTGTCACCTGTACCTCAGCTGAGAGGACATGTCAGTAATCTCGTCCCAGGCCTCCACTAAAGATTGACTGCTTAATAGCAGGTAAGTAAACATAATGTGGCTGGCTGACTCTACAACAACGTTCCCCTAATTTTAAATTTGGGTGCGTGGTCCCTTTAAAGGGCTGCGCAGCCCATTCATAATTTCAGGCTGCGTAGGACCGGCAGTCGTGCAGCTTGGAGGGAACACTGCCCTACAATCTCCGTGTATCTCCTTTGGAGAAGAAGTTTGACTTCTAGATCACATAGTTGAGATCGGAACATACAGTGTGGAGAAAAAATATGATCTTAGATCCGACCACTCTGTGGTACCTTTATTACTCTCATCTTTAATACCCTTTAAAGTCACAGTGTCAGCTGTGGCTCAGTGGATAGCACTCTCGCCTCTGAGTCAGAAGATTGCGGGTTAAAGTACCACTCCAGGAACTTGAGCACATATAAAATCTAGGCTGACACTCCAGTGCAGTGCTGAGGGAGGAGGCACTAGCGGAGGTGCCGTCTTTCTGATGAAACATTAAACCGAGACCCTACCTGCTCTCTCAGGTGGCTGTAAAAGATCCCATGGCAAGGAAGTTATCTCCGGAGTCCTGGCCAATATCTATCTCTCAATCAACATAACAAAAAAAATTATCTGGTCATTATCACATTGCTGTTTGTGGGTGCTTTCTGAGTGCTAATTGACTGCCTACATTACAACAGTGACTACATTCCTAAAGTAATTCATTGGCTGCATAAGGTGCTTTGAGACGTCCGGTGGTCGTGAGTGGTGCTATATAAATGCAAGTCTTTCTTCTTTCTTTCTCACACAACGTTGTGCTCAACATTTTGCTATTGACAAATTCAAAATTCATTGCGCTGTAACTCACTGTCAAGCACCACGATGACATTACAATATTGCCACAAGTGTGCACTGATCCTTAAAACGAACAAACCAAAACAAACTGGAGTTGACATACTACATTAGTGCATGCTTCATAAGTAAAGAAGAATGCACATTACTCAGCCTTAGAAATGGGGACATGTGATCTCTATTTTGATCTGTAACATGCTTTTTGTTGGTTCAGTTTGTTTTTATACTTGTACTTTCTTTGACAGCAACCAATCACTGACACTCTGAAGTGATGTTCTGTTTATTCTACACAGTCCTCTTGGATCGCCACAAAGAAAAGCTAGCTATTCATTATGATTTAAATAATTGACTCTACTCACTTGATTTGCTTTAAGTTTTTGTACCGTATGAATATGACAATTGGGTAGATGCGAATTCGGTGCAGGCGCTCAATGGCATGTGGTGCAATGTCAAGCAAGCAGTGGCAGTCCTACAAAAAAGTCAAAAACAAGTTAACGAAAACAAACATAATGCCAGCTAGTCACATTTTATAGTTAGAACTAATATCTGCAGCAGTGTCAGCCTTGGCTCAGTCAGAAAGCCATAGGTTCAAGCCCTGCTCCAGAGACATGAACACATAATCTAAGCTGACATTCCAGTGCAGTACTGAGGGAGTGCTACACTGTCATCTTTCGAATGATTTGTTAAACCGAGGTCCTATCTGTACTCTCAGGTAGATGTAAAGAATTCCAAAGCATTTCTTGAAAAAGCGCAGGCGAGTTCTGCCGGTGTCCTGTCCAACATTTATAACTTAACCCACTTCACTAAAGCAAGTTATCTCGTCAATTACCTCAGTGCTGTTTGTCGGACCTTGCTGTATACAAATTGGCTGCCGCATTTACCTACATTACATCGAGTGTGAAGTGCTTTGCTTCAAAAGCCACTTGTGGCAAGGCATACCATGTTCTAATAACACTGACAAAAAAAAATCTTCTAAATTCCCTCTTCATTCTCATGATACTATAGAGTTCATGCTCTTTGGTTAACAATTCACCAACTAATGGAAACAAATTTTCACTGTTTATCCTAATAAATATCTTTATCCCTTTTTATCCTTAAAAACAATCCTAATTTTGAAATCCTTTGTTAATTTCCAAAGCCTAAAAGCAGAAGTTGGAGGGGAAAAAAAATCAAACAGCTCTCCAAAATCATAAGAATGAAGTAACTCCATTGTGACGGCTGGCCTCGCACATTCTATCCTACATAAACGAGAGGTGATCCAAAACTCGGTTGCCCGTGTCCTAACTCGCACCAAGTCCTGCTCACCCATCACCACTGTGCTCGCTGACCTACAATGGCTTCCGGTTAAGCAATGCCTCGATTTCAAAATTCTCATCCTTATTTTCAAATCCCTCCATGGCCTCGCCCCTCCCTATCTCTGTAATCTCCTCCAGCCCCCGCCCCCCACTTTGATTCTGCCCTTTTGAGCATCCCTGATTATAATCGCTCAACCACTGGTGGCTGTGCCTTCTGTTGCCTAGGCCCCAAGCTCTGGAACTCCCTGCCTAAACCTCTCCGCCTCTCTTTCCTCCTTCAAGGCGCCCCTTAAACATACCTCTTTGACCAAGCTTTTAGTCACATGCGCTAATTTCTACTTATGTGGCTCGGTATCAAATTTATCTCATAATACTCCTGTGAAGCGCCATGGGCCATTACGCTATATAAATACAAGTTGTTGATATATCACTTTTGCAGAGCTAGCTATTGATAGTAACTGTGGAAGGAAAGAGAACTAAAGATGATTGCCTGAGATGCTGGCCCTGTCAGCACTAATAAGGGAAAAGTCACGAGCCAGGTGCAAATTCAGAACAGCAATTTTTTTGGTTGCATTATTTACACAGAATATATGGAGTACAGCTGCAGCGTCGAAAATCAGGAGTTCCGGAACGATCAGTGGCAGGTTTGTCTGAAATCCGTAAAATGTTCCGGAATCCGGACCTGCTGACGCTGCTGGCCTCGGGCCTCGCGTCCCTCACCTCGGGGCCTCCTCGCCGGCTCGCCCGAACACCTCCTCGGCGGGGGCCCTTCTCTCCCCCCGTCTTTCTGACGTTCCGAAATCCAGAAATACCTGAACCTGGACTCGGGTGTTTCCGGATTCGTGACGTCAGAAACATGTTCGAAAAACACCAAGTCCGGAACGGCCTCGGTCCCGAGGGTTCCGGATTTTGGGTGCTGCACCTGTATAAAGAATAAGTAATCCTCTCTCCAACAGTTTGAATTCTTCCTTTAAATGAATGTAATCCAGGAAAAGCTCGCAAAACTAAAATATGCACACCTAAACCCATTTACAGAAGACGAGTTACAGACAATAGCCCTCACATGTGAATCGTTGCTGTTTTTCCTTGTTAAATCTTGGGTGGAACAGCTTTGAATACATGGCAGGAATAATGCTATCTTCATTGTAATACATGATTCAAACACATTTAAACTTGCTATTTGGGTTGGAATCAATCTAGATTGCCATGGCGTTGATAATTTTTCAAATACTATAAAGTAACTAGATATCGTTATTGAGCTTATAATGTACATTGCAACATTACAAAAGATCAAATTATATGAAACATAGAAATTAATATCGATAGGAGAGAAGCACCTTCTCAGTTATTTCTTTAATGGAGGCAACAGTTGTGACATCAAAATGGCCGCTCCTCCTCTTGTAATCAATGAAGAGATAGTCTGCCACTCCTCGCTCAATGGCCTGTTGGGAAGCTTTCATAACCTCTGAATAGAAAAATAGCAACATAAATTAGAAACATAGAAAATAGGTGCAGGAGTAGGCCATCGGGCCCTTCGAGCCTGCACCACCATTCAATAAGATCACGGCTGATCATTCCTTCAGTACCCCGTTCCTGCTTTCTCTCCATACCCCTTGATTCCTTTAGCCGTAAGGGCCATATCTAACTCCCTCTTGAATATATCCAATGAACTGGCATCAACAACTCTCTGCGGTAGGGAATTCCACAGGTTAACAACTCTCTGAGTGAAGAAGTTCCTCCTCATCTCAGTCCTAAATGGCTTACCCTTATCCTAAGACGATGTCCCCTGATTCTGGACTTCCGCAAAATCGGGAACATTCTCCCTGCATCTACCCTGTCCAGTCCCGTCAGAATCTTATACGTTTCTATGAGATCCCCGCTCATCCTTCTAAACTCCAGTGAATACAGGTCCAGTCGATCCAGTCTCTCCTCATATGTCAGTCCGGCCATCCCAGGAATCAGTCTGGTGAACCTTCGCTGCACTCCCTTAACAGCAAGAATGTCCCTCCTCAGATTAGGAGACCAAAACTGAAACAATATTCCAGGTGGGGCCTCATCAAGGCCCTGTACAACTGCAGTAAGTCTTCCCTGCTCCTATACTCAAATCCCCTAGCTATGAAGGCCAACATACCATTTGCCTTCTTCACCGCCTGCTGTACCTGCATGCCAACCTTCATGACACCCAAATCTCGCTGCACCTCCCCTTTTCCTAATCTGCCGCCATTCAGATAATATTCTGCCTTCGTGTTTTTGCTCCCAAAGTGGATAACTTCACATTTATCCACATTATACTGCAACTGCCATGTATTTGCCCACTCGCCTAACCTGTCCAAATCACCCTGCAGCATCTTAGCGTCTTCCTCACAGCTCACACCGCCACCCAGTTTAGTGTCATCTGCAAACTTGGAGATATTACACTCAATTCCATCATCCAAATCATTAATATATATTGTAAAGAGCTGGGGTCCCAGCACTGAGCCCTGCGGCACTCCACTAGTCACTGCCTGCCATTCTGAAAAGGACCCGTTTATCCCGACTCTCTGCTTCCTGTCTGCCAACCAGTTCTCTATCCACGTCAGTACATTACCCCCAATACCATGTGCTTTGATTTTGCACACCAATCTCTTGTGTTGGACCTTGTCAAAACCCTTTTGAAAGTCCAAATACACCACATCCACTGGTTCTCCCCTGTCCACTCTACTAGTTATATCCTCAAAAAATTCCAGAAGATTTGTCAAGCATGATTTCTCCTTCATAAATCCATGCTGACTTGGACCAATCCTATCACTGCTTTCCAAATGTGCTGCTATTTCCTCCTTAATGATTGAGTCCAACATTCTCCCCACTACTGATGTCAGGCTAACTGGTCTATAATTACCCGTTTTCTCTCTCCCTCCTTTTTTAAAAAGTGGTGTTACATTAGCAACCCTCCAGTCCACAGGAACTGATCCAGAGTTAATAAGACTGTTGGAAAATTATCACCAATGCATCCACTATTTCTAGGGCCACTTCCTTAAGTACTCTGGGATGTAGACTATCAGGCCCTGGGGATTTATCAGCCTTCAATCCCGTCAATTTCCCTAACACAATTTTCCGCCTAATAAGGATATCCTTCAGTTCCTCCTTCTCACTAGACCTTCGGACCGCTAGTACATCCGGAAGGTTATTTGTGACTTCCTTTGTGAAGACAGAACCAAAGTACTTGTTCAATTGGTCTGCCATTTCTTTGTTCCCCATTATAAATTCACCCAAATCCGACTGCAAAGGACCTACGTTTGTCTTCACTAATCTTTTTCTCTTCATATATCTATAGAAGCTTTTGCAGTCATTTTTTATGTCTCCGGCAAGCTTCCTCTCGAACTCTATTTTTCACCTTAATTAAACCCTTTGTCCTCCTCTGCTGTATTCTAAATTTCTCCCAGTCCTCCGGCTTGCTACTTTTTCTGGCTAACTTGTGTGCCTCTTCCTTGGATTTAACACTATCCTTAATTTCCCTTGTTAGCCACGGTTGAGCCATCTTCCCCGTTTTATTTTTACTCCAGACAGGGATGTACAATTGTTGAAGTTCGTCCATATGATCTTTAAAGGTTTGTCATTGCCTATCCACTGTCAACCCTTTAAGTATCATTTGCCAGTCTAATCTAGCCAATTCGTGCCTCATACCATCAAAGTTACCTTTCCTTAAGTTCAGGACCCTAGTTTCTGAATTAACTGTGTCACTCTCCATCTTAATAAAGAATTCTACCATATTATGGTCACTCTTCCCCAAGGGGCCTCGCACAACAAGATTGCTAATTAGTCCCTTCTCATTACACATCACCCAGTCTAGGATGGCCAGCTCTCTGGTTGGTTCCTCGACATATTGGTCTCGAAAACCATCCCTAATACACTCCAGGAAATCCTCCTCCACCGCATTGCTACCAGTTAGGTTAGCCCAATCAATATGTAGATTAAAGTCGCCCATGATTACTGCTGTACCTTTACTGCACACATCCCTTATTTCTTGTTTGATGCTGTCCCCAACCTCACTGCTACTATTTGGTGGCCTGTACACAACTCCCACTAGCATTTTCTGTCCTTTGGTATTCCGCAGCTCCACCCATACCGATTCCACATCATTCAAGCTAATGTCCTTCCTTACAATTGCATTAATTTCCTCTTTAACCAGCAACGCCACCCTGCCTCCTTTTCCTTTCTGTCTATCCTTCCTAAATGCTGAATACCCTTGGATGTTGAGTTCCCAGCTTTGGTCACCCTGGAGCCATGTCTCCGTGATGCCAATGTCATCATACACGTTAACTGCTATCTGCGCGGTTAATTTGTCCACCTTATTCCGAATAATCCTCGCATTGAGGCACAGAGCCTTCAGGCTTGTCTTTTTAACACACTTTGACCCTTTAGAATTGTGCTGTAAAGTGGCCCATTTTGTTTTTTGCTTTGGGTTTCTCTGCCCTTCACTTTTACTATTCTCCTTTCTATCTTTTGCTTCTGTCTCCATTTTATTCCCCTCTGTCTCCCTGCATAGGTTCCCATCCTCCTGCCATATTAGTTTAACTCCTCCCCAAGAGCACTAGCAAACATTCCCCCTAGGACATTAGCACGAGGAACACCCTTGCCTTCAAACAAGATTAAATGTTATCGGAATGGCCAATACCAAACTGCTCATTATAATGTGATATAGTCTTTGGCTACCAACAAAGCTTCAATAACATCTGATGCAAGTCAGATTACAAGATTGCAATCCTAGCCTTTAATGGGACTCAAAAGCTAACAGGCAACAGTCAGAAGTGAAAATGTGAATTATTCCTCCAAAAGAATATTCCAACCCAAGCAACTATCAGAGGTAAACAAAAAGAAAACTGTGAGTGTTGAAAAGCTGAAATAAAAGACAAAGTGCACAAAAAGTCAATCAATATCTGGAAGGTGAACTAATCTTTTGGCTGCAACACTTGCCCTCGTCAACCGACAGAAGGGCCTTTCTAGCATGACCAAGCCTTTTAAAACTTTAATCTTGTCAGGGTGATAGAGATGTTGCCAAACATAAGAAATAGGAGCAGGAGTAGGCCATTTGGCCCCTCGAGCCTGCTCCTCCATTCAATAAGATCATGGCTGATCTGATCTTGGTTTCAACTCCACTTTCCTGCCCACTCCCCATAACCCTCGACTCCCCTATTGTCCAAAAATCTGTCTATTGCTACCTTAAATATATTCAATGACCCAGCCTCAACAGCTCTCTTGGGTAGAGAATTCCAAAGATTCACGACCTTTTGAGAGAAGAAAATCCCCCTCATTTCTGTTTTAAATGGGCGACCCTTATTCTGAAACTATGCCCCCTAGTTCTAGATACCCACAAGGGGAAACATCCTCTCTGCATCTACTCCATCCAGCTCCCTCAGAATCTTATACGTTTCAATAAGATCACCTTTCATTCTTCTAAACTCCAATAAGTATAGGCCCAATCTCTGCCTATCTCTAGTTGCCCATCTGTTTTTACAAGTGAGTGCCTCGCTGTGCTACTTAAAAGAGTGTTAAGAGGTAACCCTGTTGCATGGACTAAAGTTATTGGAAGAGTGGCAGTTTCCTTCCCTGAAGTGAACCAGTTGGATTTTTCTGACAATCGTTTTTTTTTAATACAGGTTGTACCTCTCCATTCCGGGACTCTCTGAGCCAGAACCATCCGTGGTTTGGCATCAGTCCCTTGCCTGTTGCGTGGGCAGCGGCGGGGGGGGGGAGCGGCGGAGGCAGGTGCGGGCCGGGTGGCGGGTGCAGGTCCGGCAGCGATGGTGGGGGTGACGGGACACAACCTTAAAATAAAGAGCAGCGAACCAGCATGGAGAGAGTGAGCGAGGCCCGAGTTTCACAGCTGGAGCGTGGCGAAGGCATTCAGGAGCCCGGGCACTATCATCAGTTACCGGTAAGCCTGGGCTCTGCGTGACCTCACATGGTTCGGCAAATTCTCTGTTCCGGCACCAGTCAGATTCCAAGGGTGTCCGAACAGAGAGGTCCAACCTGTACTGGTGGCAGCCCGCAAATTCCCAGCACAACTTGCCACAGTGGAATTTAAACTCTCGACCTTGGGGTCCAACAGCATAACCACTGTACTATGGCACCAGTTAATTCTCATGAGGGGTTACACCAGAAATGCTTACGTATCTTTCTCTTTCAAATGCTGGAGTCTCCTGTTGGCTGTAAAGCGCTTTGAGACTTCCGGTGGTCGTGAAAGGCGCTAGATAAATGTAAGTCTTTTTCTTTTTCCTGTGCATTTCCTGCTTCTAATCTAAGCGAATACGAACTCTTAACTACAGACTGGCTGTATGGCTTTCATGCAGTAATGGCATTGCAGTCGAATGATGACAAATAATAAGTGCTACGATAGGAACAAGACTTTTATAAAAAGCAGACAAAAACAGCCAATTTTAAGAAAAACATTTTGAAATGCTGCCAACTAGACAATGATAGACTGAATACTTTAGTTTATACTGTGTAATAAAAAAGATAAATGCTTGAAGGACATGAAATGCATTGACAGCCTTCATCCGCAGACTAGTACAGAAACACAATAAAAAGTCCACATGAAATTGAAGCAAGATCGGTTATGAACAGTAACTGATAGCAAGGAGTGAATCCAAGTGTGTAATCTAATCCCATGGTTATGTGAGAGCACTTCATCTGCACCCTTGCCGTTTATGACATCATCTAAACCTCCTCTCGATGAGATTAACATCTTGTGACGACTCCCAAGTGTCCACTCAGTCCCGATAGAACTCCTTTGTGACTAGATTTTTTACCTGACTGGCTTGACCAAGAGTCTGCTTGCACAGTGAAGCCTCCAGATACGTGGGGACACTGCAATGCTTCACAAGTGTCCTTCACAAAGGCAAAACAATGAACAAGTGGCCTTTAAAAGGATTCTTCAGTTTTACAAAATTGGCTACAAATCAGTCACTAGCTGAAAGGGGCTCACTTAGCCTCTGATACTGTCACACAGTTGTCTTTTTTTCCCCAATTGTAGCAGAAAAAGAGTAGATTTTCAACTAAATAATTTAAGCATTTTTTGAAGTATGATTAAGAACTACAAACAAAGGCATGTTTAATGGCAGATAAGGTACTTAATTTCAGAAAATGATCAATGTCCTACAATCTCCTGAAACACAAAGTAATTATGAAGACTCATTGATAGTTAGATAAGTCTCTAAAGAAACCACAGAACCACAAGTATATATTTTAAAATTAAAGCAAATCTAGTGATTTAAACTTACCTAATGGGCATCTGCAGAACTTTCCCGAGGAATCTTTGACTAACATGTCCTTCACGGCATCAACTAGTGGTCCCAGGATTAGCACAGGCCTTGGGGAGGTGCACTCTATTTTCTGCACTCTTTGATAAGCCAAACTTCCACAATCTAGCAGTGGAAATGAATTACAACATACATTCAGCACTTAAATCTAAAACAACAATGATGACAGACAAATCAGAACTGTATTTAGTAAGTGAAACACAACAACTAGATATAGAATCCCTTGGTAACCACTGTAATAATTTTACATCTATAAAATGGGGTGCTTGACACAAAAATCCCGTTTACAAAATTAAACAGTTGCAAAGAATGATTAATAACTATCGTTCTTTTCTGTGTCTACTTCGGAGAGAGAGAGAGAGAGTGTTAATGTTTCAGGTCGATGACCTTTCATCGGAACCCTTTGGTTATACTATGTTCTAATGGACTCAAACAGAGAATGGTCTGAGGGCGAGTTAGGTGCATGACTCTGTAATAGAGCTGAATTAACCTACACTGTTGAAATAACAAGAACTAACACATTACAAACATCCTGGATTAATGACTATATTGTTGCTGGTGTTGATTCAGATTCCACATGTGACTGAGCTCTGTCAGTTTCCCCAATTATACAACTGACATTCATTGTTAAAAGCAGAAAAGGTTATTTGGTGATTTTTTAAAAAAAAAGAGTGAGACATACTTGGGGTGCAGATTTGCACCTGTGATTTCTCAGAGTGGGGGGGAAGATAGCCTTGGTACAAAAAAGATGCTTTATAAACAGTTTTACGCAGTTGGTACCCATGCCCGCTGTTCTCTGCGAAGCCACAGTGCTCTGCGAGGTGGAAAAAATCATGAGCAACATCGAGCTTCCCATTCATAAAGCCTTGAAAAACCCACCACGAAAATGGCACCCACCATTCTGGGGAGGTGCAGCCAATATTCACGCAGCTGATATCGAGCCACTATCCAGATGGGCAGAATCCTGGAACATGTGTAACATATAGAACACAACACCTCTTCACTGACCCAACAGCAGAGGCCCCTGGCTTTGACCTCCCTCGAAGACGGTGGGCAGCGCTCGACCCAATCCGCATGGGGCACGGATGATGCGGCCACCTGCTCCACAATTGAAAGATGAGGGACGACCCGTGATGCGACTGTGGCCACGGGTCTCAGACCATGGAACACGTTTCATCAACCTGCCCACTGAGATCTGTAGCGGGAGGCACCTCATTTCTCCACTCGGCATCTCAGGAGGCCGTTGAATGGAGAGCCAAACGGGACATCCCATTCATAGAAACATAGAAAATAGGTGCAGGAGTAGGCCATTCGGCCCTTCGAGCCTGCACCACCATTCAATAAGATCATGGCTGATCATTCACCTCAGTACCCCTTTCCTGCTTTCTCTCCATACCCCTTGATCCCTTTAGCAGTAAGGGCCATATCTAACTCCCTCTTGAATATATCCAATGAACTGGCATCAACAACTCTCCACAAGTTAACAACTCTCTGAGTGAAGAAGTTTCTCCTCATCTCAGTCCTAAATGGCTTACCTCTTATCCTTAGACTGAGTCCCCTGGTTCTGGACTTCCCCAACATCGGGAACATTCTTCCTGCATCTAACCTGTCCAGTCCCGTCAGAATTTTATATGTTTCTATGAGATCCCCTCTCATCCTTCTAAACTCCAATGAATACAGGCCCAATCGATCCAGTCTCTCCTCATATGTCAGTCCTGCCATCGCGGGAATCAGTCTGGTGAACCTTCGCTGCACTCCCTCAATAGCAAGAATGTCCTTCCTCAGATTAGGAGAACAAAACTGAACACAATATTCCAGGTGAGGTCTCACCAAGGTCCTGTACAACTGCAGTAAGACCTCCCTGCTCCTATACTCAAATCCCCTAGCTATGAAGGCCAACATGCCATTTGCCTTCTTCATCGCCTGCTGTACCTGCATGCCAACTTTCAATGACTGATGCACCATGACACCCAGATCTCGTTGCATCTCCCCTTTTTCTAATCTGCCGACATTCAGATAATATTCTGCCTTCGTGTTTTTTCCACCAAAGTGGATAACCTCACATTTATCCACATTACACTGCATCTGCCATGCATTTGCCCATTCACCTAACCTGTCCAAGTCACCCTGCAGCCTCTTAGCGTCCTCCTCACAGATCACATCGCCACCCAGCTTAGTGTCATCTGCAAACTTGGAGATATTACACTCAATTCCCTCATCCAAATCATTAATGTATATTGTAAATAGCTGGGATCCCAGCACTGAGCCCTGCGGCACCCCACTAGTCACTGCCTGCCATTCTGAAAAGGACCCGTTTATCCCGACTCTCTGCTTCCTGTCTGCCAACCAGTTCTCTATCCACGTCAGTACATTACCTCCAATACTATGTGCTTTAATTTTGCACACCAATCTCTTGTGTGGGACCTTGTCAAAAGCCTTTTGAAAGTCCAAACACATCCACTGGTTCTCCCTTGTCCACTCAACTAGTTACATCCTCAAAAAATTCCATAAGATTTGTCAAGCATGATTTCCCTTTCATAAATCCATGCTGACTTGGACCGATCCTGTCACTGCTTTCCAAATGCACTGCTATTTCATCTTTAATAATTGATTCCATTCTAAGCTACTTCCGTCATATGTAAGTATTAGTACCCATTATGTTCAGTGGAAATCTCCCATGGTAGGTTACAAATCAATTGAAATTCATTACTGCCAAAAATCTGGAAGCAAGGCACCTACCTGGCCTCTCAGTGAGGATGGAGGTTAGAACCATTTACATTTGTGTGGGTATATAGACAGGGTACAGATAGGTAAGCTTTCTTCTTTAAAATAATGAAGGCAGTCCTTTAAAAACATTTGAAAGTCTATCCCTTTCAGGCCTCAGTTCAGATGCTCATTGAAATAATATTTAAAGTTAATCCTGAGGTCTTGCAGACCACAATTACCAGATTTAAACTGGTAATGTAGTATAATTGCAGCCTCCGACTAATTACCCTCCCCCCTTAAATCATTTTGTTTCAAGTCAATATACGAGTGCATCAAAATAGGAAATATTTTAGACTGGAAGGTAAAGAAAGGAAAGCACTGAAAATTTACAAACAGCTAATTTTAACAAGGGCAAAAATTAAAAAGGGCCACATTATAACGTATTTCTAAAAGGGCAAAGAGTGCTAAAAAAAAAACAAGCCTGAAGGCTCTGAGTCTCAATGCGAGGAGCATTCGTAATAAGGTAGATGAATTGACTGCGCAGATAGCTGTTAATGGATATGATGTAATTGGGATTACGGAGACATGGCTCCAAGGTAACCAAGGCTGGGAACTTAACATCCAGGGATATTCAATATTCATGAAGGACAGACAAGAAGGAGGTGAGGTAGCATTACTGGTTAAAGAGGAGATTAACATAATCGTAAGGAAGGACATTAGCGTGGATGATGTAGAATCTATATAGGTAGAGCTGCGAAATACTAAAGGGCAGAAAACATTAATGGGAGTTGTGTACAGACCACCAAACAGTAGTAGAGAGGTTGGGGATGGCATCAAACAGGAAATTAAGGACGCGTGCAATAAGGGTACAGCAGTTACATAAAATGGTAGAATTCTTCATTAAGATGGAGAGTGACATAGTTAATTCAGAGACTAGGGTCCTGAACTTAAAGAAAGGAAACTTCGACGGTATGAGATGTGAATTGGCGAGGATAGACTGGCGAATGATACTTAAAGGGTTGACGGTGGATAGGCAATGGCAGATATTTAAATGGATGAACTACAACAATTGTACATCCCTGTGTGGTATAAGAATAAAAAAGGGAAGGTGGCTCAACCATGGCTAATAAGGGAAATTAGGTAAAGTGTTAAATCCAAGAGACATATAAATTGACCAGAAAAAGCAGCAAACCTGAGGACTGGAAGAAATTTAGAATTCAGCAGAGGAGGACTAAGGGTTTAATTTGGAGGGGAAAAACAGAGTATGAGAGTAAGCTTGCAGGGAACATAAAAACTGACTGCAAAAGCTTCTATAGATTTGTGAAGAGAAAAAGATTAGTGACTAATGTAGGTCCTTTGCAGTCAGAATTGAGTGAATTTATAATGGGGAACAAGGAAATGGTAGACCTTGAACAAATACTTTGGTTCTGTCTTCACTAAGGAAGACACGAATAACCTCCCAAAAATATTAAGGGACCAAGGGCCTGGCGAGAAGGGGGAACTGAGGGAAATCCTTATTAGTCAGGAAATGGTGTTAGGAAATTGAAGGGACTGAAAGCCGATAAATCCCCAGGGCCTAATAGTCTGCATCCCAGAGTACTTAAGGAAGTGGCTCTAGAAATAAGTGGATGCATTGGTAGTCATTTTCCAACATTCTATAGACTCTGGTTCAGTTCCTATGGATTGGAGGGTAGCTAATGTAACCCCACTTTTTAAAAAAAGGAGGAAGAGAGAAAACGGAATTATAGACCGGTTAGCCTGACATCGGTAGTGGGGAAAATGTTGGAACCAATTATTAAAGATGTAATAGCAGCGCATTTGGAAAGCAGTGACAGGATCGGTCCAAGTCAGCATAATTTATGAAAGGGAAATCATGCTTAACAAATCTTCTAGAGTTTTTTGAGGATGTAACTAGTAGAGTGGATAAGGGAGATCCAGTGGATGTGGTGTATTTGAACTTTCAAAAGGCTTTTGACAAGGTCCCACACAAGAGATTAGTGTGCAAAATTAAGGCATATAGTATTGATGTGGATAGAGAACTGGTTGGCAGACAGGAAGCAAAGAGTGGGAATAAACGGGATGGCAGGTAGTGATTAGTGGGGTGCCGCAGGATTCAGTGCTAGGATCCCAGCTATTTACAATATACATTAATGATTTAGACGAAGGAATTGAATGTAATATCTCCAAGTTTGCAGATGACACTAAGCTGGGTGGCAGTGCGAGCTGCGAGGAGGATGCTAGGAGGCTGCAGGGGGACTTGGGACAGGTTAGGTGAACGGGCAAATGCATGGCAGATGCAGTATAATGTGGATAAGTGTGAGGTTATCCACTTTGGTTGCAAAAACAGGAAGGCAGATTATTATCTGAATGGTGACAGATTAGTAAAAGGGGAGGTGCAGCAAGACCTGGGCATCATGGCTCATCAGTCATTAAAGGTAGGCATGCAGGCCTTCATAGCAGGCAGTAAAGACGGAAAATGGCATGCTGGCCTTCATAGCGAGGGGATTTGAGTATAGGAGCAGGGAGGTCTTACTGCATTTATACAGGACCTTGGTGAGACCACACCTTGAGTACTGTGTGCAGTTTTGGTCTCCTAATCTGAGGAAAGACATTCTTGCTTTTGAGGGAATGCAGCGAAGGTTTACCAGACTGATTCCTGGGATGGTTGGACTGACATATGAAGACTGAAGACTGGGCTTATATTGACTGGAATTAGAAGAATGAGAGGGGATCTCATAGAAACGTATAAAATTCTGACGGGATTAGACAGGTTAGATGCAGGAAGAATGTTCCCGATGTTGGGGAAGTCCAGAACTAGGGGTCACAGTCTAAGAATAAGGGGTAAGCCATTTAGGACAGAGGTGAGTAGAAACTTTTTCACTCAGAGAATTGTGAACCTCTGAAATTCTCTACCACAGAAAGTTGTTGAGGCCAGTTCGTTAGATATATTCAAAAGGGAGTGAGATGTGGCCCTTATGGCTAAAGGGATCAAGGGGTATGGAGAGAAGGCAGGAGTGAGGTACTGAAGTTGCATGATCAGCCATGATCATATTGAATGATGGTGCAGGCTCAAAGAGCCGAATGGCCTGCTCCTGCACCTATTTCCTATGTTTCTATGTTTCCTCACAAGAGAATATGGATAACTTGAAGATAAAAAAAAATTGAATTAATTGCTGGAAATCTGGAATAAGCACAGATCTGTCAGAACCTCTGTGCTAAAAAATAATCTACATCCAAAACATTGTTATTTTTCTTCCAGATGTTGACAGACCTACTCTGCATTTTCAGCATTTTCCATTTTCATATTGTATCTTTACTTGCAGTGAATTATTAATTGTAATCCGCTGGCACTGTATATGGTGAAGTGTTTTTACTTAAGGCAAGAGTAGTCATTGGTTGTTTTGAAACTGCTGGTCAGTGTTTACACCAGGTTACAATGGACAGTGAATTAAAGCAGATTCTACTGTCCTCCGCTTAATATATTTGGGCAGCAAGGCAACCAACATTTCCTCAGAAGTTGGACTTTCCCAATCTTCTTTTAATCTTCTTTGCACATAAGCCACTGCATGCTCCTAGAGTTGGTTTCTCAAGTAGGATCATCTCTTCATAAAAATTTAGCAAATACCTTCCAGCAAAGGGATAGAATCAGTGCTTATGGCATCAAGGGCCAACATCTCTTTTCCATCTTTTGAATTATTCCTTTTATGTTTTTGCTTTCGCCGGAAGAATGATCTGCGGGCTGCTGCTGACAGAGTCTTCACAGATCCATTTTCATCCTTGACCTCCGACATACTATGCCGTCTGCAAAATTCCTGATCCATCCTGCCAGAAATACTACAATCAGCAGCATGCCATGTTTAAAAAATAAAATTACAACTCTGTACAGCAAAGAAGTGAGTCCACAATGGTACACAAATGTACTAAGAATTATTTTTGATTTGTAATCACTGTTGTGTAGACAAATGAAGCAGCCAATTTGAGCACAGCAAGGTGCCACAAATTACAACGAGACATATGACAAGTTAATCTATTTTCGTGCTGTTGGTGAGGGATTAAGTGTACATCAGGACACTATGAGAACTTGTCTGCTCTTTTTTTTTAAAAAAGTACTCTGAAATCTTTTTCGTCCAACTGTGCTGATTGACAGGACCTCGGCTTAGCATCTTATCTGAGAGGCGGCATCTCCGACAGTGCAACATTACATCAGTACTGGAATGAAGTGTCAGCCTAGAAGACATGCTTAAGACCTACTGACTCAAGAGGCGACTGTGCTACCAAATCATGCAAGCTGATAGTTAATTTTGCAGAATTCAGGTCACACAGTCTATTAGCCTCTTGATTACTAGAATCATAATAAAACGCATAATCATAAAATAGCAATGCGGTCTAAAAATCTTAAGTAAACTGTTTCGATGACACACAAATCTGGAAAAGAGAGAGTATTACAGGTCATTGGGGCCAAGTTTCGGCCTGAGTTGTTCCTGTTTTTTTGGAGCAACTGGTTTAGAATGGAGTATCTTAGAAATTTGAATTCTCGGCATTTAGTTTGCTCCAGTTCTAGTCCGTTAGAACAGTTTCACTTTGGAACAGAATTTTCTTTTCAAAAGGGGGCGTGTCTGGCCACTTACGCCTGTTTTCAAAGTTTAGGCAGTGAAAACTTACTCCAAACTTACTTAGAATGGAGTAAGTGAAGATTTTTGTACGTTCGAAAAAACCTTGTCTACACTTTAGAAAATCATAGGTTACAAATTAGGCGTAGGGAATGGGGGGGGGGGGTTTAAAGGGAAGTTTACAAACACTTCAGTTTTACAAATAAAGAGCCATCATCAATAATAAATGATAAATACATCAATAAATCAACCAATAAATCAACCAAAAAAAATTAATAAAAAATAAAAAAAAATTTAAAAATCAATAAATACAACATTTTCTACTTACTGACTGCAGCATCGGGAGTCCTCCAACAGCGTGCTGGGACGCCCCCCCCCCCAGAGTGTGTCTCTGTCAGTGTCTCTATCTCTCTGTCTGTCTGTGTGTGTGTCTCTCACTCTCTGTCTGTCAGTGTCTGTGTTTCTGACAGCGAGAGAAGGGGAAGAAGGGGGGTGGGAGGAGGGGAGGGGGGAGAGGAGGAGGGAGGGGGAGGAGGAGAGGAGGGGGGGGAAAGAGAGGGAAGAAGGAAGGGGGGAGGAGAGGAGGGGGGGAGAAGGGAGAGAGGGAAAGAGGAGGGAAGGAGAGAGGAGGAAAGGAGAGAGGAGGGAGCGAGGGAAGGAGGGAGGAAGGGAAGGAGGGAGGAAGGGAAGGAGGGAGGGAGGGAGGGAAGGAGGGAGGGAGGGAAGGAGAGAGGAGAGAAGGAGAGAAGAGGAAGGGGAGGAGGGAGGGAGGGAGGGAAGGAAGGAAGGAGAGAGAAGGGAGGGAGGGAAGGAGAGAGGAGGGAGGGAGGAAAGGAGAGAGGAGGGAGGGAGGGAAGGAGAGAGGTGGGAGGGAGGAAAGGAGAGAGGAGGGAGGGAGAGAGGAGAGAGGAGGGAGGGAGGGAAGGAGAGGGGGGGGCGGGGGGAAGGGAGGGAAGGAGAGGGGGGGGTGCGGGGGGAAGGGAGAGAAGGAGGCTGAACGGCCGGGCCCAAGACTTCGGGCTGGATTTACAGGTAGGTGGCGTCGGGTCTCGGGGGTGGGGGGAAGGAGTCGCGGAGGTCCGGGGGGGGGGGGGGGGGAGTTGCGGGGGACGGAGACGCGAGGTCAGGTCGGGTCGGGGGGGGGGGGGGGGAGGAGGGGAGGTCGAGTTGTGGGGGGGAGAGCGGGGGTCGGGTCGGGTGGGAGGAGCCTTATCCACGCAGCCCCAGTGAGGCCATTCGGCCAGGGCTAGGGACTGCGTGCTTCGGGCCCCTCCCACAGTTTTGGGCGCCTGGAGCTACTGCACATGCGCGCCCACTGTAGCACGCATGTGCAGAGGTCCCGGCACTGTTTTCAGCGCAGGTACCTGGCTCCACCCCCCAACAGCTCGTGCTGTGCCGCGCCCAGCTCCAGAGGGCCTGCAGGGAGCCAGAGAATAGGTACGTTTTTTTTAGGCGCACTTTGTGGCGCGAAATACGGGCGTCCAGGTCCGGGCTGCGCCGTTTTAGGCGCGGCCCGAAACTTGGACCCAAAATTCCTAAAGTCATTAATAATAGTGAAAGAATGTCTAGAACTGTCTTTCATGCACAAAAATGTTTCCAGCACATGACCTTAGTCATCTTTAAATTCTGGACATGGTGCTTTGGAACAATGTAACCTGTACTTAAGGTTTACCTGAACAGAACAATCGCCTCCTTATTGGTGCCACTTTTTGTGGTCCAAAATTACGTACCATTAAAGGCAATGTAAAATGTCCTTAATAAGCCATTCATCAGAATAATCCATTGGAGTTAAGCCCAGTTGAATTGCCTCTGGGGAACCGACATGCTCAGGATGTGCACGTGAAATGTTACCATAATGGTGCAGGTAGGTGATGCTACATGAGGCTCCTACTCCTGCATCCTATTAAGCCGCAGGATCTACAATATTGTGCCAGTCATTTTTTGACCTGACATTAAACTGAGTATGACAAACCGGGAAATATTTGAAACGGCATGCCCACAGAGCGAACAATTAATCTCTCTATGGTTGTAATGTATTTGCTTCATGGGTTCTTTACTTAAGAATTCATAGCAACACATTGCTATGAAGAACTAGTTGGTGTATTAACAAAGGTTTAACAATCACACTACACATTACCAGTTCATCCACCAGGCTCACAACTGCATACCTCATCGTGGATGACCTAAACCCAATTGACTGGGGTTTTATTGAGTCTTGTGAACATCACGTGACTGGTTAAGCCACTCAGCTCGACAAACTTGTGAGCATACTGACAGGTTATATAGGTTACAATGGTATATGCAACGGAAAAGATACGGACTGCCCACCATATCCCCACAATCTCTCTGAATTAGCAGAAAGCACCACACTGACTAGCCATGTAAACTCAGACTAAAGTCTAACTTTGTTCAAACAAGCAATGTAAACAACGATGAGTCATAGTCATCTCCTTCAAACTGGAATCTAAAAATTGAGACAGCTTGTGTATTTTTATCACCCTACACACCGAGAGATGAGAATTCTTTTCAGAAGCCCAGGTTTCAATCTGTCACAGTACTTGCCGAGTAACGAATTCATATAAAAAAAAAAGGAGAAATATCGAATTTCTTATGAATTGAAACTAGCTGGATCCTAGGATCCATCACACTCAGTTTGAAAACCTTTTTGTTGGTTAACTCGAAATAACAGATCTGAAAACATCAGGAATTCCGTGGGCTATAGCTGAAGCTTAGCCATTCACCGCCAGGTCTGAACAACACCGAAGCCACTGTTTTCGGTCCCCATTCCCTAGCCACTGACTCCCATCCCTCTCCCCAACTTCTGTCTGAGGCTGAACCAGACTGTTCGCAACCTTGGTGTCATATTTGACCGTGAAATGAGCTTTCGACCACATAACTAAGACCACCTATTGCAGCATAACTAAGACCACCTATTTCCACCTCCGTAACATCGCCCACCTCCACCCTTGCCTCAGCTCATCCACTGCTGAAACCCTCATCCGTGCCTTTGTTATCTCGAGACTTGACTATTCAAATGCACTCCTGGCTGGCCTCCCACATTCTACCCTACGTAAACTAGAGGTAATCCAAAACTAAGCAGCCCGTGTCCTGACTCGCATCAAGTTCCGCTCACCTAGCACCCCTGTGCTCGCTGACTTACATTGGCTTCCGGTTAAGCAACGCCTCGATTTCAAAATTTTCATTCTTATTTTCAAATTCCTCCATGGCCTCGCCCCTTCCTGTCTCTGTAATCTTCTCCAGCCCCACAACTCCCCCCCCCTCCCCCCGCGATGTCTGCGCTCCTCTAATTTTGCCCTCTTGAGCATCCCTGATTATAATTGCTCAACCATTGGTGGCCGTGCCTTCTGTTGCCTAGGCCCTAACCTGGAACTCCCTGTCTAAACCTCTCCTCCTTTCTTTCCTCCTTCAAGGCGCTCCTTAAAACCTACCTCTTTGACCAAGCTTTTGGTCACCTGCGCTAATTTCTACTTATGCGGCTCGGTGTCAAATTTTTTAATCTCATAATACTCCTGTGAAGTGCCTTGGGACGTTTCACTACGTTAAAAGCGCTATATAAATACAAGTTGTTCTTGTTAGACTCCTGGACTGTGTTGAGTATCTGCTGCATGGTTGAGAAGCTGCATCCCGAAATTGCTGTGGGCACAGACATTGGGTGATGAGGAGAAGCCGAAAGATAGTAGCTTGTAATGATAGCTTTGGTCATTGAAATTGAACTTTAAAATGAAGAAAAATAAATTGCATTTATATAGTGCCTATCACAACCTCAACATGTCCCAAAGCACTTCATAGCCAATGCAGTGCTTTAAAAAAAATATAGGCACTGTTGGCTTCTAGTCAAATGCAGCAACCAATTTGTACACAAGTAAGGTCTCACAAATAGCATTGAGATAAATGATCAAATAATCAATTTTTCATGTATTGATTGAGTGATATGTTGGCCTCGAAATCAGATCTCCCCCGGTGTTCCTTCAAAAAAAACTTCCATAGAAACTTTTACATCCACATGAACAGGCAGACAGGACCTTGGTTTAATGTCTCATTAAAAGTCAGCATCTTCAACAGTGCAACACTCCCTCAGCACTGCATTAATTGTCAGCCTAGATTATATGCTCATGCCTGGTGTGGGACTTGAATCCACAACCTTCTGACTCAAGAGCAAGATTGTTACCACTGGGCCAAGCTGATGTTTAATATATATATATCACAGCTGCAAAATGCAGTAATTTCTCATTTACTGCATGTTGAGAAGTAAGGATTTTTTTAATGTGAGGATTTTTTTACATACACTTATTTATTCGCACTACTCTTCCATCGCGTGAGCTGCTGGGTTGCTTACATGTATTTGCTGGGGATTTGCCCTCTTTCCAGCTTTTGAGCATTCTCATCCAATTGCCAGGCCATCCAGTAACCAAAATTTCCTTGTGGTAGAGTGTCATCAACGTAAAGAATATCATCCTTCTTAAAACTTAGATCGTGTTCTACTTCTGCAACTCGATCGTAAAGTGCTCTGGAGGAACAAGCAGAGGAAAATCCCATGATACCCAAGACAGCTGCCAACCTGTATTACCCAAACACACTAGGGCTTAGCTTAATGAGCAAAAATCAGAGATAAGCATCAAGTTTTCAAGGCAAGTAAAACAAATCATCTGAAAGCATCAGACAGCTGAAGATAAAACCTGTGCCAAGAAAAACACCACCAGACATCTCTGAAAAATAATACGCACAATCTTAACAAAAAAGCTGAAATTAAGTACTCTGCAAAATTGTTGCATGTTCACACAAGTAACATCAAAGAAAAAGAAAACAGTGACTTTAGTAATAAAATCATACTTATCACTGCTATTTCTGGGTGTTATTACAGCATCATAAATATTGTTGTAGCTCAAATAATTTATATGTATTCAGTTATCTGTTTTTTTTAAAGATTGTCCTTACATCCTACAAAATTTGTCCCTAAAGTTCAGGACTTTCTATGTGATAATTGTGCAAAACATTCAGTTGACAACCCCAAATGATACCTGATATAGAATCCATCCCCGGCTTCCTCTCTGATCTTGTTGAATTCCTCTAGCCTATACTGAGCCTTGACAGAGATCGCCTCTGTGGGTTTTAGCATTTCCACATAGGCCTGTTCAGCTGTCACATTTCGCATATCAGTGCCATTGTACTGTAATGAAAATGTAAAATAATTATAATCAAGATTAAACATGTACTTCAACTACATCCAAGCAAACAGGGTTGTAATAAAACTTCCTGTGCAATTTTGAAAAAAACATGCATAATGTCAACTTCCATGTTTTCTTGAAACTTCTCTTAAGTCCATGTTTTTCTTTCTTCTCTATCTCTTTTGTTTCCCTGGTTTACATATTGTTCCCTTATTAAAGGAGTATGGAGGGGATGGTGTGCTGCCAGCCAGCTCAAAGCCCTCTATTAATGCTGTTCCTTCTCCAAACATTACAACAGTGAATACACTTTAAAAAAATGACTTAATTGGCTGTAAAGTGCTTTGGGATGTCCGGTGGTCATAAAAGGCACTATATAAATGCAAGTCTTTCTTTTCTCAAATCATCTTAACAGTCACAGTAAGTATATTTTCATGAGGCTGGTTTCTCTACAAAAAGCCCTTATTTTATTTCACTGCAATTTCTAGTTCTGTGGTATAATGCTTGCCCAAATATGGATTTAAACTGCAAGCATAGAGCAAATTAGGCTACAGGAATATTGTTCCTGTTCAGCTTCAATGCATTATTCATTGCTATTGAAAATTACAAGAAAAAAGACTAGCAAGTAATTCTCTTGGCTGTCTAGCATTTGAAATTATGCTGGAAAACTAGATTTCCAGTACTGACATGACTTTAAACTCGTGTAAGAGTGTACGGCTGTATTGGAAAGACAGCGGCTCGGAAAAGACAAACGCAGTTTGTAAATTGGTGTGCAGCAGATGAGATTTGATTTTTCTCAGCAAAAGTTTTGGAAATCGGGAGAAGATGATGCATGGTAAACACAGACCAACTATTCTTTCATAGGACTTTGCCACAATTCAATGAGCAAAATCAATATAGTTATCATACCTTCTATGAGGCTTTTATGTTGATCTTACTATAAACAATGACCAACATAAACAGAAGGGAGGTATCAATTGTGTTATAAAAAAATTAAATGCACCAATATTTAGCAATGCCATGTTAATTTTTCACAGAACAACTTCTGATAAAACGAAACTATCTAATGCAGTGAAATTATGACTTTGATTAGAAATGCAGTAAACTTCAGCTATAAATTATATACACATATACCTCATTAATTTCAGATGAGAAGTTGATAATTTAATAAATCACTGATACTAAAACCTGTAAATGTGTAAAAGCCAGTGATGCAAAAATTAATTATTCAAAAGTGCTGTCACGATGCTATACCTGGCCACCCTACCAAGTGCTTACAGAGCACATAAAAAGACAGATCTAGTGTCCAAGTGTGAAGTGAATGAAAATAATTGTCTGATCAGTATGCAGTTGATTTTGTTTTATTTTTGGGAGAGTGAGGTCTTGCTGCCCTCCTGTGGACTATACTCTCTGCCATCTGATTATGTGGGAGATATTTTGATATATAATTTAAGTATTCATACTTTTAATTCAAATATCTATTTATTTTCATGAAACATCTTGAACAGCCCTTTTCCTTTTTTTGGCAGATGTGGGGGAAGGATGTGATGGTCTGCAAAGTTTAGTTGTTACTTTAGAAGTTTTGTATTTGTGTGGTTTGTATAAGTTACATTGGGAGTGCAGAGACTTTTGATATATAGGCAAATGGAGCAACTATATTGTTGCCACTTTACATGGGAACTGCTGTCATTCCACTTGAGACAGTATCTATTTAAGAAGCTGTTGCTTGGAAACTCGGGTAATCTTCCCCAATCTGCGAGACAAAAAAAGCCTCACTGATGTGCAATTAATACCTTGCCAGTAAAAGGCAGCAGGGAGACCCCAAGCAAGAACTGTGAAATATAACAGTAAACAGTAATCATCTCCAAGCTGTGCCTGGCCTGCAAGAGAAACAAGACAATTCCTGAGCAAGTTTTACTGGCAGAGCTTAAACTTCTTTTAAAAGAATAAGAAAGAGAACATTGATGGTTGCAAATCTTGTATCCTTCTCAGTCACCGAGTCTCCACTTACAAATAGGAAACATTGAGTAGTTTAAAAACTAATGGAACATTCTGATGACCTGGAGCTCCGTGCCAGTTGGAGCATAATAGCACTGCAGTAACTATCCCAAGCTGTCAGGGCAATAACTCTTAGTAAAAGCACGTAAACTGTGAAAGGTCCCTGCCTTGCGGATGTCTGCTACAGGAGCCCTCCACATGTTAGCCCAAGAGGTGAAAACTACACAAACAGAGCAAGCTCCAAAAAGTTTTAGTGGCTTATAATTTGCACCAGGAGCAATGAATCTTGCTACCCAATTTTACTAATCTCTGTTCAGTGACGTGTTTACTTAGTCTTGCTCCTAAAGGAAGGAAACAACTTTCCGGAATGAAAACAGAAAATGCAAGAAATGCAAAATGATCAGCATCTGAGAAAGGAAGTGCCATGTCTGGATCAAGTAAAAGAATCAGGAAGCAAGTGCTGCTCTGATTTTTATTGTAGCAGACCAGGCTTGCTTTTGTTTGCTACTAGGTCCTTGATTATAGTGCATTTGGCTAAAAGCCAACTAATGCTTGGTGCTCTATCTGATCTAGAAATGCAAGAATCCTTCGGTGCCGAGGTTTGAGGTGTCGCCTCTCTGAAATGAACTGAGCGTTGATATTCTGCTATTACTTTCCACTGGTAAATCCATTAAGAGCCCGGATTGGAAACTCTGCAAAGTGAGCAAGTGTGAAAGACGAGCTAAGAGCTCCCTTGGGTTGTTTGAGATTGGACTACTCAAAGCAGGTCACAAGTCAAAATAGTATCAGTGGCAGTGGGACAGTGACATTTAGACTAAAAACGACAGAATATGTTTAGAAAATACTGAAGTCAATGAAGAGGAGCATTTTCTGACAATGGTAGAAAAATAAATAAAGGCACATTCCAGAACAAAGCTTTCGATGAAACAGAGATGTCCACCTGACCCATCAGATATGAACTTCTTAATGGAGAAGTGTCACAAATTGACTCCCCTCGTCATGACAGCAATTTCTATTTGTATGCGACGGTTGAACGAACAACAAAGAAACTAATCAATTATATTCTTTTGGAAAATAGGACTTTAAATGACATCTCCTCAAGAAATACTGCTGTTAAACAGATCACTTGGAATGAGAGGGATTGAAACTGTTACTTGCTATCACATTTCATGTTTTAGTTATTTTAATAATGCCAGGTAGATATAACTGGTTAAATATTAATTTTTCTCATCTCTTCCAGCCTGAATAGGATGTAGATTTCCCAAACTACCCACATTTCAAGGGTGATATCCAAATTTCGGAACAATTATCCACATTTTTAGTGCACATATATACCAGTAAACTAATGAGATTTTATTTTGTATTAAACAGAATAATTGAATTCTTTGCAAGGAGCAAAATGTTGCTAGAAGCAATGTAATAAATGACCAGATAATCTGTTTTGGTGGTACTGTTTGAGGGATAAATAATAGACCTCTGCCTATGTCAGTCTGAAAAATGCCGCAGATGCAGTCTGTTTCCTCAAATTTCTTTCGTCTTGCAAAGAAATAAATGAGCTTTGCACCAGATTTCTCTGTGACAGCAATGCCAAAACTAGCGCAGCTCTACTGTGTTATCCACTTTTTGGTAGATTGTTCTGAAACATCAGGGGAGCGAAATTGCACCTTTTTATAGCCCCGTTAGTGCCTCTGGCCCCGGAAGGTTACTGCCCCCAATCAGGACGAAGGGCAATTTCTAGCCCCAGGTTTTTTATACAATAAGGTGTTTGTGAGCTAAGAAGGTAGAAGGTGCACTGTCCTGCAAGGCAAGCCAGATTGAACTCTTCAACAGAAGAGTTACATTGAAGAGTTACATTCTAACATTGAGAATAAGAGCACTCAAATTGTTCAAAGTCATTTGTCAAGTTTTGGAGCAAATCCTTTAAAAATATGCTATTCTTCTCAGGATGGGAATGGTAGCATAGTAGTTATGATACTGGAGGAGTAATTCAGAGGCCTGGACTAATGATCTGGAGACACAAGTTCAAATCCCACCAAGGCAGCTGGGGAATTTAAATTAAATTAATTAAATAAACAAACAATCTGGAATTAAAAAGCTAGTATCAGTAATGGTGATCGGATTGTCATAAATTGGACTGTCGCAAAAACCCATCTGGTTCACTAATGTCCTTTTGGGGAAGGAAATCTGCCTTACCTGGTCTGGCCTATTTGTGACTCCAGGTTGATTCTTAACTGTCAAATGTCAATTATTACTGTACAAGTTTGTATTCAGAGTTCCCCTGATAGCTCAGTTGGCTAAGTGAATGTGTAAATAAGCCACAAAGTCTGTGCAGATATAAGTTGATATCAGCTGGGGTTAGAAATTAGTGTCCTATAGTTAGCCTCCGCACACCGGGCCTGACTGCGATGCAGTGACTCATTGGAAATTGTATGTCTGAAGTTAGCTTCACTCTTGGCTTGAATTCTCTCCTTCCCATTCCCTGGTGAAATAGCCTGTGATTTGCTGGTTTTATTTTATGTGATTCAGGTGGGAAATTTAAACACAGCTTTCCAACGTTTGAATTTCCTCCAAGAATCAAGGGCATTATTAAAAATTCTGAGAATCACAGGACATTTGAGTGAATCATTTCACTGAGTAACGCTGAAAATTTGAGTATCTTCTTACCTCTAGTAATTTATCCCCAGGTACCAGCCCCTCAGGGCCGTTTGCTGGACTGTCATCTTCCACCTTTGCCACAAATACTCCGTACAAGTTTCCACCACAAATCTGGATCCCTAGTTCCATCTGTGTCTTCTTTAGGAAAATAAATCTTGGCTCAGCAATTTGACTGGTTGAATCAATAGATTTCCTGTTGAATTAGAAATAAGAAGAAAAATAAAGAACATATTTGTCTGTAGGTGAATGCTGATAAACACAACTAAATGATAAAGAAATGTCTGAATCAGGACATTGAATATTTTATGAAAATATGTATGTTCATTATGCCTTTTTCACTTTACAATTATTACTAAAGCACTGTAGATTTCTTTTAAAAAAAAGATTGCTGCCCCAAATACTAGCAGCAACATCACACCAAGGGAATTGTTACTCTCTCATAAATTATTTACTTTTCCCTTCGTAAATGTTCTCTCTCTCCTCCTCCAATAAAGACAATGACTCCTCACTTGGTACAGTTCAAGAGGCAACACGAGTCAACCATTCTTCATGTGTCAGCAGCAAGGGTGGCGACACAGTTCAGCCTATATTCTTTCTTCACCCAATTCCAGCAAGGGGTGATGCAGTAGATTATCGGTGGTCACTCTGGTTGATTTCACCAACCTTTGTCCAGCTGCACTCAGCCCAATTGTACTTCCTTACCACCGCTCCAGGCGAGATGAACAAACGCAGCACAGATCTGACATCAAGCCTGGGTCTTCCCTGGTCCCTGTGGATTGGCTGCTTGCTGGAAAAATTTACAAAGCCATCTTCCCATAACGTTCCTGCAATATCAACACTTCTAGCAGAGCTTTTTCTCAATCTCTCCATTTTCATCCCCTGACCCTAAAGACTGCATCCCATGGTAGGGTACAGTTACAGCAGAGCTGGTCTCCCGTCGTCTTGGTTAATTCTTGCCACTAGACCAAGACCTAGCTCTGTCAAGCCCGTGTGGTGGCTGGTGTGCAACGCCACCACACGTTAAAAGAAATCCATGCACAGGCATCTTCCACCCTTCAAGATGTAATTCGGGACCTGGAATATTAGGTCCTTCATTGAAATACCTGTGAACTCATCTCTTTTTGGCGTGGAAGCGGGTCATCCTCGTTTCGAGGGACCACCTATGATGATGACAGTTACAGGTACTGGTAGCCCTCAGGGTACCTTGATTAAGTGGCAGTTCTCTGTGCGGGTTTCAATCAACCACAGAGGCATCACAGCCAAGCTCAGTCCAGTCAGCACCCAACATTCACACATACTACAAATATTCAAATTTCTTTGAATATGTACCCTTGAGACCAGCCATTTCAGGTCTCTCCCTCCAGAGCAATATTACTGACATTTGGAAGTTTCTTGCATCTTGGAACAGCTTCATTCATTTTAACAGGACCACGACTTAGGAATCGTCAGAGAACAAAACTAGAGACGTTTAACCACAGCAGAAAAAGCTACACAGTACGTGGTGTAGTCTAGATAAATTTTAAATTCTTAACTATAAAAACAAATTCAGATTTTATATCTTAATACCAAACCATTTACTATACAATGCAACATTATTCACGAGTCTATAGAGTTACAGAAAATATTTAATTTGTCACTTAATTAATGTGTTAACGAAACGGAAAGGACAACGTTTTATTACTGCCTCATTGTGAAAAGACTTCCGTCATAGTGCTGTAGAACAGCTCTGTTTACAACTAACCTGATAGAGTCACGTGGACTAGTAGTTGGGGTGGTTTGCTTCGATGGAGGTGTTATTGTACCTTCATCCTGTTCACTCACAGCATCGATTATGGAGTGATTGTCAGGTGTTGTTGCTCCACTGCCTTGGGGAGTCGAATGATTGCTAATCGGTTCCAGGCGAGAACTAGCAGCACAGATCAGACAGGCATCAACTATCAGTTATTCAAATCTCTAGAATGGCTTTCAGATCAGCAAAATTATAAAGTGGGCATGACTGATCACGTACATTCACAAGTCCAATATATTCAAAAGTACTAATCAACAGCATGGCTGCAATGAAGTAAAGAACTCTCATGATAATCTGCTGACACCTACTATGCTGCAAATATCTTTCTTTCAAAAACCTACGGAAGATACTACAGAGTGAACAGGGAAAAGACGACTCCTGCAATGGCTACTTAAAACTAAAATAAAGTACAATAACAACTTGGAAACAAAAGATGGAGCAATGTCCAACACTCAGCAGAATGTTCCAGTGGCCAGTAGCACAATTAATCCATAATCAATATTTTTAATAATCTGATATCAATCTGATACTCAATTTCTTTTATGATGCAAATTTCAAAATCATAATTTAAGTTAGTATATTTTTTGATTAATGTTCTATAGAAATATAGCAGATATGTAAAATTGATGAATATTAAAAAATTAAAAACAATGAACTGTTATTGCTAATTTATACACTAGCCTAATTTCATTGGAAACTTGCATAGATTGAAAGGCACTAAAAGGTTTAATAATCCATTTCGAAGGAAAAACTTACTATACTTCTTTGGCCCTGGTATAGCTGAACATGATCGAAGATGGAAGTACATATTCAGGAGAAGAAATGTTTAACATATCCGTGCAACCATTGGGAGTAACTGACTGAATTGCTCAAAGAAATCAGTATACAGGTGTAAAATCTAATTGACACTTTTATAATCTCACCTGGAGCGTGAGTGGTTACCCAGTTGATACATGTGTGGGTTATATTGTGCCAAGATGGTGATAGTCTCGCACGGCTCTGTCTGTCCAATAATTAATCGAGCCTGCTGCTCAGTGGCATTCCTCAGATTAATGCCATTATACTGTCAAAAGATATTAAAATATCACATTTACTCCAATATACACACAAGAATAGAAACATAGAAAATAGGTGCAGGAGGAGGCCATTCAGCCCTTCGAGCCTGCACCGCCATTCAATGAATTCATGGCTGAACATGCAACTTCAGTACCCCATTCCTGCTTTCTCGCCATACCCCTTGATCCCCCTAGTAGTAAGGACTACATCTAACTCCTTTTTGAATCTGAATGCCTTCTTAAGACTGAACAGTCCAGAACAAAAGAGAGGGAAAGCTAAAGAGAAAGAAAGAGCAAGAGAAAGAAAGAGCGAGAGAAAATGAGAGCAAGAGAAAGAAAAAGAGGAAAAAGAAAGCGAAAGAAGAGAAAGAGAAAGGAGGAGAAAGGGAAAGGAGAGAGAGAAGGAGAAAGAGAGGAGAAAGAGAGAGGAGAAAGGGAAAAGAGAAAGGGAAAAATGGAAAATTGTATTTTATAGCATCTTTCATGTCTTCAGAGCATCACAAAGTACTTTACAGCCAATCAATTACTTTTTCTTTAAAGTAGAAGAACACAACAGGCCATTTACACAACAATAATGTCGAGACTAGAGTATTTACTCAAGCCCTACAGCGGGGCACGAACTCTCAGTTTTCTGAATCAGAGGTGACAGTGCTCCCACGCTGAGCCAAGTTGGCACAATATTACTATGAATACCATAATGGCGCAGCGTGTTTTGAGTATCAACCTGTCCTGCAATGGTAATCACTTCAAACACATGACCACTAAGTTGTCAATCTCTGTTGGGAGATTGGAAGGAGGAAAGTCAGCAGGTGTAATATGCCTAGATGACACAATAACATTGGCAGTGGCCATGCTCTTAGCTACAGGTGGTGTGTAGTCTTGCGAAACTGATGCATACCCATTCTCCAGCAATGGCTTTGGGGAACTTTGTAATACTTTTGATAAACAGAAAAAAATTGTGTTCTGTAAATCAACTTGATCTCACATAATTTCAGACCTGTTTAAAATGAACACCAATACCATATTCTTTGACAAACCATCAATACAATTAGTATTTTTTTAAGTTTTAAAGGAATGTGTGGGGAGGGTGGGGGCATTGTAGTCAGAAAGAACTAATTTCTGAAAAACTTCTGACCATGCCCCAGGATTTTCCTGGGGAGCAATTTAGGAAAACAAATGAAAAGCAAAAAAGATGCAGTCCCATGCGATGGTGAAATGGAACCAGAGACAAACGTGGATAAAGCATTTGTGGGAATAAGCCAATTTGAATGGGCAATGTGCAACTTCTATTAGGAATTAAAAAGCAATTGAGCAATTTGGGCATTCCTCGAGACCCTACTCTCATGGAACATCTCAACAACCCTCATAAAGGAGAGGACAATTGGAACGACAAAATGAAGAGTATACTCTCTCAACATTCCAAAATGAATGTGAGACCCAGGAAAGGAGGACCCACCTGCCATCTTTCACAAGCTGCAGCAAAAATCTGCTCCTACCAAACCCACACACATGAGCTTAGTCAATACATTCAAAGCACATGTATAAGATATCAATGCTTGCAGTATTCTGAGCATAATGCAAACTGGCTAAACTGAATCGCAGTTGGATGTTGGAAGTGCTCTGTGATTATACTGCCCACACACACACACACGTAAAATTAAGATGTATGAGATTTTCCTCATTGCCGTCAGCAACTGTGCTATCGGAATTAACCAGTCATTCGCATTTACCTCAAGTAATTGGTCACCATATTCAAGTCCTGCTTGATGAGCGATGCTTCCACCAATTACTTTTGAAACAAATATCCCTCCATTTTCTCCACTTACAATCGAGATTCCAAGGGGTTCAGTTCCTTTCTGCACTGACACATGACGCGGTTCTTGCAAATAAGGCCTTTAAAATAAAATCATTTTGAAAGCAATTAAGCGCAACACTCGTTGAGATCTAAGGTTTTTATAGGAAGTCAAAGAAGTAAGAAAACACCTGTATATCAGCTTTATTTTTACACTGAGCAAAACATGAAAAATCGAACTGGTATTCAAAACAGGGTTTTAATCTGTCCCAGACAGGCACGAGTTCACTGCAAACAGGGTACAAAAATTATAACACAGAAGGCGGCCATTGTTTCTGTTGGTGAGAGCATTTGACTCGAGGGAACAACTTTTCCAATATGTCCATCCTTAATTTTAATAAGCACTCATGCACAAAAGCAATTTTAAAAAGGCAAAGCCTCTCAATATATTTTGTACTTGGTTAGCTTGCTTATGATTTGAGCACAAGACAAACTGAACAGAATAGGTACTGCATAACACAGTGACAGTCATGGTTGAATGAAGTCATGACAGCAACAAAAATCATTGGGGTGCTGATGTCTATCCTGACAGCAGCCAACAGGGCAAAGATGAACTGGAAGATTTGTCTTCTACCAGCAGAACCAATTTTGTTTGAGGTACATTAAATGCAAATCAAAGTTGCTGTATTTAAGCTATGTTCACATTCTGTACCAAAATGGATCACCAAAATATGTAACAGAATGAGGACAGCTAGTAGTTGATGCATACAATGTCATGCTGTTTCCAGCAGCAAAATCCTGAAAGAATTAACACGTCCATTCTTTTTACAAGCAGTGTAGCCAGCCTGTTTAATTTGAGATTTTGTATTTCATTCGATATGCAAATCTAAATAATCCAATCAGTTAATACATTTTTTACACATCTACTATCAGGTTAAATTGCTACAAAATATTGATGTCAATATACAAGGCTCTTTAAATGGCATGCACTGACAAAAGGACATCAATCTGAAACGTTAACTCTGTTTCTCACTCCACAGACGCTGCCTGACCTGTTGAGTATTTCCAGCAGTCTCTTGTATTTTGTTTTTCATTGATAATGCTTTTTCATATCTCTCTCTAGAATTGAATACCTCACCCAGAAATAGTTAAACCAAATGATGCAATATAAGCTATAGGTTAGCCTGGATGCAAATTATAAAAAGTTTATACCCAAGCTTGGTCCTAACAGTACAAAGTTAGGAACAATTTAGGACAAATTATATTATATGATATGTGCATTCTACTATCGATTTATTTGTTTCGTTAACTGGATTGTCTTTTCCACAGACAGGCTGATAATCTCTGCTTTAATAGTCGTTTTATGTCCCATACAATCCTGTACTGACGTGGAAATGCAAATGAAATCCTGCTCAATTGTTGCACACAGTGCTAATGTTAAAAGTCAGAATAAACATAGGGTTGAAAATGTAGCCATTAAATAATATTCTGCTTTTAATACAGCATAGATGTTCATTCAGTTGGCGATCACTAGGTTATTCAGCTTCAGTGTTTGCTGTTTCTATCTACTATCTAAATTATCTGAGACCAAACCTCAAGCCCACCTGCAAGTAGGAGTGAAATTCTTAATGTTTTTGTTCCAAGTGGCCTTGCAGCACTTGACATGACCTGACAGAAGTCATTTTTGCTCACTTTTCAGACATTTAAACAATCAATTAGCTGCTGTCAGGCAGACTAGAGAGCCTCAAGCAAACGTCAACCTTACATGGGATTAAAGTCGCCATGCAAGAGCTCCCAGATATAATATACAATCATTGAGAAATGGGAAACGACACACAGAAAAAGGCAAATCTTGAGAATTACAAACAGGAAAGCAGAAAGCAAACTAATTCGTAACAGGCCAACCTCAGACTCCGCAGTGATGAGAATCGAGGCCTAGAAGTGAGAGGAATTCTCAGAAAGGACCTATTACGGAATATATATCTAAAAAGAAGGATCAGAATTAAAGAAAAATAGTTGTAGAGAAAGAAGTTATCAAAAAGCCTGAAAATGTCATGCTTTAGAAAGTTGAGTAAGGGACAAGAAAAATGTACAAAATAGTGTTAAGCCCCAAGTTATCTCTAAATTACAAACTTGTTCAATAACTAAATCAACTGGCAAGAACATAATTGTAAAGTTAAGCTTTGAGACTATTTAATCTTGTTTTCCAAGTAATAAAATTAACCTCAAGAAAATTGTGGATCAAAAAAACACATTGCCACCCATAATAATTCTGCTTCAGAGAATCACAATTCACTTTGAAAATGTGATCATAACTCTTGTTATTAGGCTGGATTCATTAATAACATTAGCATTAAAAACAAAATGAGAACATTCTGAAATGTATAATCAACTATAACAATTCTAGAAAATGCTTTATTAATAGTTATGGCTCAATCATATAATTACTGCAATCTAGAAATATCGATAGAGTTACTGCTATTTAGAGAATATACATTAAAATATTTCCATAATAAGTCACGTATCCAACAATAACAAAATTTGGCTTGTTTTTTAGTAATTGAAGAAAGTGGTAGCTATTTTGCGATGTGGGGTGCAGGTCAAGTATAAAGAAGATAATGGCCCAGAAATTGCAGTCGGAGGCTTCTCGCGGGCAGATGCCTCCGACCTGAAAAATTTCTGTAAATCTTATCTGGTGGTCCGGGAGGTTCGGCGACGTGTGGTCCTGGGCCTATGTACGAAGGTCTGCATAGGAGCCGACGTATTCCAGGGACGTAGGCACTTCGCATGCGTCCCTGGAATCACATGGGCTGACCCAACCAATCCAAGTAGGGATATTCCCTTTCATACTTGTGATGGTTCCATAATCACCATAAGTATGAATGGGAATACCCCCACCAAAGCACGCAAACACTTAAAATATATATTTTTTTAAATCACATATTTAAAATGAATAAAAATGGAATTTAATTAATTATTTAAAACAAAAATGTAATTTTTGAAAAATAAATTTACATATTTTAACGGATCTAAAAATTCACGTACAGGATTAAAATGTTTAAATTATTGAAAAAAATTTATTTTTCTGTCCTTTAAAAGTCTTACGCTGATGAGTAGTAAGAATTTCAAGGACATTCGCTGGGCAGGAGTTACCCAACTCTCCGCATGGAGGTCCTTTATCCCGAATAAGGATTCTTGACCGATCGCAAGTTCGGGATTTAGGCGCATACGCTTCGTATACCTAAACCCGGAACTTGCGAGGCCCCTAGGGGAACGTACGCACCTTGTTCGCGCCCGAAGGGGTTTGCGAATTCAGGGCCATCGGGTTCTGCCACTATAGAATAACTATAATCAGGAAGCTAGACAATGCTTTTCAAAGACTTATAGCATGGCTTTGCTGCAATGCAATTTGTATCAATGCCATAAAATAAACCAAAAAGTCAACAAATCATTTCTGCTGGCTCTGTACAGTATTAAAATGATTGCCTGTAAACACAAACTATTCATGCTGCTTGCGTGAAGGAACCTGAAAACACTGGGACAGGACTGCAGCGAGAAGCCAGAATCCAGGCATTGAATGCACAATTCCACCACTATAGATATCCTCAAAGCATTAGGAGATTTGAAGATGTAAATTGAAAAACGTTTTAACATTTATACATGCTGTGACTTTTTGAAACTTTACTTGTTTACAACATTTGGTTCAAACAGATAGCTGTACACTTAAAATCAGCAAATTCTCACAGCTGAGCTAGAATCACTATTAAAACAAGGACAGGAAATGCACCTCAACTCTTTTGCACTTGACATTTTTCTCTGAAGTCTCACACTGTCACCTACTGTAGTTTGGTCACAGTAATCAAAGATTGTGACTATACTCAGTGTTTGATTTTTATGATTTGGAATGGGGGGGGCGGTGGGCGGAGTAACGTTCCAGGGCTGGGACTTTTATCGTCTGGCCTGGAAGTCCCGCCCCTGACGTGGAATTGGGCGCTCCGCTTCCTTTGAGGGGCGCTCCCGGGGCGGCAGCTGAGTCCAGTGGCGCGCTGAGGATGCCAGCGCTACAACACCCCTCCCCTTCATTTAAAGGGGAGGGCTGCTACACACTCTGCAGGCCCTTTAGTGGCAACTACTGGGCCACCAGGGACTTGATCGACCGGGCCCGGCACCCAAAATGGAGTGCTGGCCTGCATGATGGCGGCCCGGTTGACATGAGGGCCGCCATCGTCGGGCCGACACAAGAGTCGGCCAACAAAATAAATGTCCGCGCCGAGCATTAGCACGCGTCAGCCTCACGGGGCAATTTCCCCCTCGGGGCACAAAGGGGTCTGCGTGCACGGCAATAACGTCATCGCTGGGTGTGCGCCAGCCCGGGGGAGCTAATCACGGGGCGCGCTGCTACCGGGACAATTTCTCCGGAGGTGCTTTCACCCGCTCCCCCGGGTGATAATGTCATTGCACCCCGTTAGCGCTCTCCCCCACCCCGAGATGATAATGGGGCTATAAAAAGGGGTGATTTTGGCCCCATGGAGTCTGATTCTCCCAGTGAATAGCACAAAAAAATGAAATAATTGGCTTAATTCAAATTAGTTAAGTTTCCTCGTGTGAATATTAATGTTAGGAAGCAATTTAGAACTCAAATATACTCCTACCATATGACAATTTTGTCAGAAATTCCTTTGTTTGATCTGAATTAGCCTTCCTATTGAATTTACTGATTTTCCAATCGTAACACCAATAGTAGTCCATTCATTTTAATCGACTACCGTCGAAATGCTCAGCCATAATCTCTACTAAAAGTCCAATCGTGTCACACAATCCTGTGCTGACAACACTGTATTTCAGTGAGTGCTACTGATTCTAAATACAATAGGAGGAAAAGCAGGAGGTCACGCAACTCAAAACATAAAATGTACAATTAGGAGACGCCGCCCATACCTGTCTTTTCTGTGTTCACCTGTCGATACAGGACTGATGGAGATCTTAGTTAGAGAAGAAATTGAACTCTGTGATTGGCTGCTGCCAAATGACGATGTCTCCAGATTCATGGGCGACTGTGGGGGTGTAATCAAACTGGGACTGCTGCGCTCTGAACCTGATTGGAAACACGTCAACACGAAAGTGAGTTAGTCAGAAAAAACAAAAAAACGCCTGTATGCTCTTTGCAGTAATTCCTGAGAGGGATATTCAATTTAATCTGAAGCACATCTCAAGTACCAACTCATTTAAACATCTGTGATAGAATATTTACTCAGTGCCTTCAACATTTCCATTCTTTGAATATTTTAAAAGTGGCAGCCCTTCTGTTCTATCAGCTTTCCTGTGTGGATCAACATTCGTTTTTGTGAAATAAAGAAGCCAGCAAAATCTTAATTGTTGGTTTTCCACAAAAAGTTGCTGGCAAAGTTGCTTTAAGATATTAAGTATTGTAACTCTGGGTGTCAGCAAGATTGGCAACTTCCACCTTGCATGTTCTTTAAAATATTCAGTGTCATACTGCAAGTCAGAATCTACCAAACAAATAATAAGAAAACGAGTCTACCTCTAACACAACGCATCAGACGCGCCATTATGTATCAGATTTATAAAGTGTTTGGCAATCCAAATGCATTGGAACAAAGCAGATCTATGCAATAGTGCTAGAGGCAGATCTTTTCTTGTGCAGATTCCATAACTTGTTGTTGAGTGCCAGTTTGTGTGTGATAAACGTACATTGGAAATGGTTGGCTCATTACTTTGGTGAGACAAGAGGGGAAGCTTGAGGTGCGGTAACAAGCTTAGAAGTCAAACAGTTGCCATAGCAACAAAAAAGTAGATGTACACGAAACAAAGGGCAAGTGCCACACTGCACTAATGACAAATAAAATGATTGTAAAGGACTGGTAAAATAATGTCACTCCTTCCATAGAGACTGGCATTTCCACAATTTTAGAGTTCACCTTTGATGTCGGAAAATGCAGGGTTGTATTGATCTGATTTAAGGAATGAAAATGTTTTTCCAATTTATTCACTCAAAATGCTTATTCACAGGCCTCTGCGTAGTCCTCCTAGAGGGGCAAATTTAATCATTCTTAATGGAATAGCCTGGTAAGGCTGAAAGATATTGCCTTGGCTTGGTCATCACATCCATACCGGACTAAGTCAAGCAAGTAACAAAGATGATTGAACAAACGACTGGATATAAAGAGATCCTCAGGAATACTTGCTTTAACTTGTTACAGTTGACAACAATAGCACACTGGGAAGACTATGAACACCCACTATAGTTCACGCACTATAGCTCCATTTGTTTGGCAGACTTTAAGCAAAAGCTAGCTCTTAATTCCGGGATATGTACAAATAAAACCATTAAAATCAATCGACTGGAATTTAGTTGACAGACTCCAAGCTGGAATCCATCCCCTGGAGTGTTGCAGAGAAATGGGCAATCTGTCAGCCGTCTGCAATATTACGATTGAAGCCACATCAAAACAGTTACAAAGACTTAAAAAAACATTTTTAGTAATAACTGATTCATTACGTGAATGTCATTCAAATAGCAAACTTCCTAGATATGAAACTCAAAGGAGCATAATTGCAGATCTCCATGGCCATAATTTCCCATTCCCACTGCAGAGACGTGAGCACAACAATCTAGTCTGACACTCCAGGGCAGTGCTGAGCGCTGCACTGTCGGAGATGTCGTCTTTCGGATGAGACGTTAAACCGAGGCCCTGTCTGCTCTCTCCGGTGGTCGTAAAAGATTCCACAGCATTATTTTGAAGAAAAGCAGGGGAGTTATCCCCGGTGTCCTGCCCAACATTTAACCCTCAACCAACATAACAAAAACAGATTATCTGGTCATTATCACATTGCAGCTTGTGGGAGCTTGCTGTGTGCAAATTGGCTGCCGCGTTTCCCATATTCCAACAGTGACTACACTTCAAAAGTACATCATTGACTGTAAAACGCTTTGGGACGTCCAGTGATCGTGAAAGGCGCTATATAAATCCAAGTCTTTTTTTAAAAAACTTGCTGTGGTTGGACAAAGTTTCGAGACAGCCACAGTCAAATACATCAGCTGACTGGACACCACTCGTCCACCTATATCTTACTCAGCTCCTTCTTCCTGTGATTCATGGATGCAAAATTAACAGAATGTTTATCACACTTAAATTGTGTATTGTGAAAGATTACCTCTGTCAGAGCCCGTTGTCAATCGGGGGTATCGGGTGTTTGAAGGGATTCGAATCCGTCCACTTTTACTGGGAGCAAAAGCCAGGCTGCTTGATGAACCTGCTGAAAAATCAACAGGAACGATTCAGTGGTCACTCTTTGGCAAGGAAATCAGGCAGTATTCCAATAAAACCCAATAAACAAGTGAAGAGTTACCAATACGCGCACTGGCGGGCAGAGACTGTGTTCCGTGTGGGGTTGTGCTTCTGGAGGACTCAGATAAATCACTCGAGCGTTTGTGGTCTGGGCCAGTCAGATCCAAGCTGTGATGTGCATGATGTTGTGGACTAAACAGTAAAACAATGACATTTTATTCCATTCTAGTTAAATGTTCATTTGTACCAGCAAGAAAAATTATACAACAAAAGTGCAAACTTAAAGCATTAATTGAGAAATGAGAAGTAATATTAAATTGTTAACCCTCTTCTCACAACTTGGCCAAACCATCCGCCATTCTATTTCTCCACCAAGCAGTCCTACAGGTCTTATTTTCTAACTTTTACAACCTATTCTGTAGCTTTCATAGAAACATAGAAATTTACAGTGCAGGAAGAGGTCATTCCGGCCCATCGTGTCCGCACCGGCCGACAAAGAGCCTTGGTCAGCAGCCCTAAAGGTTACATATAAACCTATGAACAATGACGGAAAGGGCATACACGAGTCGCAGGAAATAGCACATCTCGTTCAATAGATCCATTTCCCTTGAACGCCTTCTCACGAAACTGCTGACCTCCCAACTCAACAACCTGGCCCCCATGCTAGAGAAAGTATTGTCCCTTTCTCTTTCAAAACCACCGTCATCATCATCGTCCTCCTCAAAAAACCTGTCCTCGGCCCCACCTATTGTGCTCATATTTTGATTATTCAACCGAGCTGAGCACCTGTCCCCATATGCTCTCCATCAGAAAGACTGCCTACTTTCATGTCTGTAACACAGCCTACCTCAGCCAACCTAGTGCTGAAACCCTCATTGATCCCTTTTTCCAGATTTAACTATCCTCCACAAACTTCATCGGATCCAAATCTCTACTACACTTATTCCTATCCTGCACCAAGACCAGTTCAACTATCTCCTCGTCTCCCAAGATCTTAAATTTTAAATTCTGATCCTCGTGTTTATATCCGTTCATGGTTGTTCGGTCATCTTCTTTACATAGAAACATAGAAAATAGGTGCAGGAGTAGGCCATTCGGCCCTTCGAGCCTGCACCATCATTCAATATGATCACGGCTGATCATGCAACTTCAGTACCCCACTCCTGTTTTTTCTCCATACCCCTTGATCCCTTTAGCCGTAACATCTAACTCCCTTTTGAATATATCTAATGAACTGGCCTCAATAACTTTCTGTGGTAGAGAATTCCACAATCTCCTCCAGCCCTACAACCCTCCCTCTAAAATCTTCGTAAATCTGAGTCTCGTCTCCTGTACATCCTCTTCCCTTCAACCCATTGGCGGCCGTGCCTCCAGCCACCTAGGCCCCAGGCTATGGAATTCCCTCCCTAAATCCCTCTGCCTCTCCTCTTCCCTTTCCCCCATTAAGGCCCTCCTTACAACCTGCCTCTTTAACTGAGCTTTTGGTCATCGAACCCAATACCTTCTTAAGCAAGCATTTTTATTTTGATTACGCTTGTGAAGTGGGATGCTTTCTAGATTAAAGGCGTTATATAAATTAAGTTGTTGTAGTACCTGTACATCTGATGCTTTGTTACTTTACAGTACTATTTTTGAGCTGCTTCACAGTATACATTTGGCATTTTAAATGTTTGATAAATACGGTACAGCCACACTATAACTATAACAAATGTTTCAAGTATTCTTACCTAAAACTGTCAAAGGCATGTGCAGATTCTGGAAAGCAAATTGCACTCTGAGGCCTGTGCCGGGTCCGAGGAGAACCATTAAAGCTTTCAGTTGGTGAATGGTTCCTTGTTCTAATTTAAACAGGAGGAAAATAAACATAAGGGATTTTAAAAAGGTTTTCTGACCTGATATATAATATTAGAGTCAGGATTTCCCTACTAAGAATAGGAAACTCTGTAATTTGATTTGAATGTGTTTTTACTGCCAGTAGAAGTTTGAGTAATAAATTTCTCAATTGTATATTATCAGAACGTAATAATGGTTTTAAAATACTTGTTTTAAGCCACTTACATTGAATCAGTGCTATAATCAGGAGTATTAAAATGCACTTATCCTTATCTAGTCGAGCTCAGCTATTTGCATTGCTGCATAGGCCCACTAACAGTTTTATTTAATTTTTTAATCTATGTCGGAGTACGCTTGTAGAGTATATGCACATTAGATGTTGCAAGTGAGCATTTTTGCTCATTTTTCGTTTTAAAAATTGTCTAAGTGCACAAGAGGGCTCACGGCGGAGGCAGGGGATCTCGATTGCTAACCAAATCTATTGGGTGATTAATACCTATGCTGTGGATGTGGATAGCACATCTGACTGGCCATGGAAGGATAGTTGGCACTGTGGACCATGCGGCTGCGAACAGTGAAGAAAGGAACATTTGGATTCCGCAGAACCGCCGTCACTGCTGGACAAGGCACAAAGCTTCTCTGTACGTTGCCTGTGTATAAAAAGGTAGCAATTAAATTGACTAAATTCATCAACTAAACAAACACCTTCATTTATTTATTCTTCAATGAAATGCTGGTGACAAAATTGAAGCAGAAAAAGTGAGCAATGCTCACAAAAAGCCAACACAGTTCGGTTCAAGCGTCCTGTTAAGTCATTTGTCAATTTGCAAAATGTAGCTACAGTAGAGAGCCACTTTAGTATTTGACCCCCCTGCAAGTGGAAATAGGTTCTCCTTATTTACACTATCAAAACCCTTCATGATTTTGAACACTTCTGTCAAATCCCCCCTTAATCTTCTCTGCTCCAAGGAGAACAACCCTAGCTTCTCCAGTCTCTCCACATAACAGAAATCCCTCATCCCTGGTACCATTCTGGTAAATCTCCTCCACAAGAATCCAAGGTCTTGACATCCTTCCTAAAGTGTGGTGCCCAGAATTGGACACAATACGCCAACTGAGGCCTAACCAGTGATTTATAAAGTTTCAGCTTAATTTCCTTGCTTTTGTACTCTATGCCTCCATTTATAAAGCCGAGGATACTGTATGCATTTTTACCAGCCTTATCAACGTGTCCTGCCACCTTCAATGTTTGGTGCATGTGAACCATCCACCAGTTCTTTCTGTTCCAGCAGCTTCATTAAAATGGTGGTATTCAGCTTACATTGCCTCTCCTCATTCTTCCTTCCAAAATGCACCTATATTGAGTCTGTAACTTCAGATATTAATATTTGGAAGACCTTTGTTTAGTCTCTGCACTGAAATTGAGAGTTTCAACCTACTACACATAAACTAGTACAGGTATAGTCGTAGCATGTTTTGTCTGCATCATATACTAGAGACCTAATCCATCTAGTGATATTTAATTTGTTATGCATATTCCTTGATGGAAAGCGCAAACATTTTTCTTCTGTATATAATTATGTACAAACAAGACATACATTAATTTAATTGAAGCTTTGGTTGGCCAACAAAATTTAGATTTGGTAAACAATTTAAAATAATGATTAACAATAATTCTCTATCTTTAATTCTCTATCCAAAAGTTTTGTCTACACGTTTTAAATTACATTTTAAAGAAGAAATGAATCAGGACTGTGGTTCAAAATGGTAAAAAGAAATAAATACAAAGGGATGTAAGTATGGTTCTTAATATAGCACCTGATATCCCAAGGAACATACCTGCTGCTGCTGGACCATTATACATTGTTGATGCATAGCCAGCACTGTGCCGATGTGAGCGTTTTGGAGTGTACCGGTGCCATTCATGTAGTTCCAAAGACAGCCGTTCTTCACTTGTATTGTATTTGGGAATTGGTGAGCGAGTTGTATAACTGTCGTAGTGTGAGTGAGGGTCAACATTTTCCTGCGAATATAAATAGCAGCAACTCAAATCATCTCTCGTGTAACAGCTCCCCGTGTTTTCCCAGATTCTTTTCGAATTTACTTTTTCATATTTTTGCAGCACCACTTTTTCTGAACGGCATTTTCATTCTTTTACCCCTTTGTTTCTCTCTCAGTGCTACAACATTTGTACCCTGCTAAAGAGGGAACCCACTCCCGCCTATGTCATTGCTTCTCTGCAACCAACAGACTCGGTTGATTTTGCTCAGAATTTCCCTCTTTCTACATTTGGAAATCCCTGAACTTCCCAAGGCTGTGGGAGCTTAGTATACTGGAAATCCATTACATCCCTCCATCCCTCCATCATTTCCATTACATTCTTGCTACATTTATCCTTCTCTTAGTTTATAAACTGACCTTTTCAAAGAATTCTTGCCGGTCTGCTGCTCAAGCAGTTTTCCCACCTGCAACTTTTGCTATTTCCCATACTGCACTTTTCAAAGTCAATGCAACCAGCTACAATCAAGAATAATCTAACTTTATTTAAATACAAACCTGACTAGCAGTAGCAGTACTATTAAGTTGCCCCTGCTGGTAATACTGGCCCTATCAACATGCTGTACAACCATCAAGGAACTTGTCCCAACCCTTCAGTAACCCCCATTCCATTGTAATCTTTCTTTGCACCGACACCATTCTGCAATTATTCATAATTTTAAATTCAGACTTTTTTTATTTAAAAAAAAAAGATTAGTATGTCAGAATTTAAAGTATTTGCCATTATTGGTTTAGGCTGCAGACTTGTGTTAAAGAAGTCTCCCCAGCAGTACCCCTTCTAAAAATCAAATGGGTGAAAAAGGAGTAATGAGTGACTAACTTAACAATCCACCTGTTACTCTATTTCTGTTCAAATTTAAGCAATCTTTTATATCAAGTACTGCTGATATCATTGGGCAAACTAGCTGCACAAATGTACAAAGTCCAACAATGTGAAGGAACCAAACTCAAACACAGTACAAAAGTTAACTGTTTTGCTCAAGCACTGGAGCTGCATGTAACGACGGCTGTGAAGATGTGCGCAACTCAGTTTCTCTCGTTGTACTTAGTGTTCTGCAGTTTCCCCAGAAGTCTATTTCTGACTAAAAGAAGCCTGTTCATGAGACCTTGTTCCAAAAATAGTCAACACTGTGCTTTAATAATTAATTACTTATCAACAAGATCTGCTTTAAATCATCGCTTGCATAGGCGCGAGCAGATAACAGCCTCAGAATGTAGGCAAGCACATTTGAGTTGGAGCTGCCTTTTCCTGCGAGATGGGATTGCTATTCCAGTCGGTCATTGTATTTATTAACCTCCTACAAAGAACATTGCATTTGCTTTAGTGACTGGTTTATCGCTCTACTCGTTTGTAGCACACAATTCTGGCTGCAGAAATTGCTGCGGGGATGACTGGACATGAATGAATTACATTTTGAGTACTTTCAGATTGAGATGCTCACTCGTGCACAAATACATTTACTAAATTCTGGGCACTGTCATTTTTTCCTCTCGCAAATATTAAATCTTTAAATATTTGATCGCACCAAAAATAATATGGTGTTCATACCCTTGATGCCAGACCGTGAGATAAACAGGACAATTCGACTTCAACGGGTTTAATCCTGCTTCGTGAAACATCATTGTTCATAATGGGGCATGTGCTTCATTTTACACTTCTGCATGGACAGCAAAACTTGCGTGTTCAATAACAACTTGCATTTAGATAGCGCCTTTAACATAGTAAAACGTCCCAAGTCGCTTCACAGGAGTGTTATCAGATAAAATAAAACTGACTCCGAGCCATGCAAGGAGAATTTAGGGCAGGTGATCATAAGCTTGGTCAAAGAGGCAGGTTTTAAGGAAGAAAGAGAGGTAGAGAGGCGGAGGGATTTGGGAGGGAATTCCAGAGATATGGGCCTACGCAACAAAAAGCACGGCCGCCAATGGTGGAGAGATTATAATCAGAGATGTTCCCCTGAAGTCCTACGGGGTGCTTCCAAACTCCTGTCACAATTTCAGTGGGAGATCGATTCTTAGTTGTTCACTCTGTTTCTCCAGTTTTTCCATTTGATTTCCTGCCGGAGAACACCTATGGAAATTCCAGGTGCATATTTTTCACTCTGGACAAAATGATGTTTTGCTGTGATGGCTCCCATGGTCAAATAACATGACAAACTCATTGCCCAGGTTCACACATGAATAACGGCCACATGAAGTAGTACCAAGGATAAATTATACCTATGGAACTGTACCCCAGCAAGGAATCAGCTTCTTAAGGAAAGGGGGTAGGGGGGAAATTTGGCATGAAAGACAAATTATTGTGCATCTTGGTCCAATAGATTGGAACATTTGTATGTATTCCTATCTTCGAATATTCTCTTATAACATCCCTTAAAAATGATCAAAACTCTCCAGGTAATACAGTACTGCATTTAAGGGTGATCAAAAAGATGTAAAGTTCTAACACCTAAATGGTTCCACTCCTACTGACTACCTTAGTTCCACACTACCCAACAGTGCACTGCTGAGGCTTGTTCTCGTGTGTCTCATACCATCAGTTTGGCAATTGTCTACAGTCCTTTTGATGACTTCAAAAGTCTGAACAGCAACACAAATTTCTATCTCCATGTCCTCCAGATGTTTCTGCATCTGCACTGACCAAACTAAGCCACTTGGATCAATTGACCTTCTTTGGGCAAGTCAATTCAAGAGTTGCCCAAGTAGATAATAGAATGCATTATCCCTCGTCAATGATCGTCACCAATGATCGCCTTATCCTGATGAGGATGCTGCCTCCGCAAGATTCTGAAAATCCCCTGGGAGGACAGACGCACCAACGTCAGTGTTCTCGACTAGGCTAACATACCCAGCATCGAAGCACTGACCACACTCGACCAGCTCCGTTGGACGGGCCACATCGTCTGCATGCCCGACACGAGACTCCCAAAGCAAGGGCTCTATTTGGAACTCCTACACGGCAAGCTTGGGCAGAGGAAACGTTTCAAGGACACCCTCAAAGCTTCCTTGATAAAGTGTAACATCCCACCAGCGCCTGGGACTCCCTGGCCCAAGACCACCCTAAGTGGAGGAAGAGCATCCGGAAGGGCGCTGAGCACCTCGAGTCTCGTCGACGAGAGCATGCAGAAAACAAGCGAAGGCAGTGGAAGGAGCGTGCGGCAAACCAGATTCCCCACACAACCTTTCCTTCAACCACTGTCTGTCTCACTTGCGACAGACACTGTAATTCCTGTATTAGACTGTACAGTCTCCTGAGAACTCACTTTTAGAGTGAAAGCAAGTCTTCCTCAATTTCGAGGAACTGCCTATAATCATGATGATCCTGATAGGAACAGGAATAGGCCATTTAGCCCCTCCATCCTGTTCTGCCATTCAATGAGATCATGGCTGATCTGTGACCTAACTTCATATATCAAGAGTCACTCCAATACTCCAATGCCCTGTAGATTGCAAATGCTCTTGTATTTCCACGTGGCAGAATCTGTAGGACAGCCATGTGGTCTTCCACTAATAGGTTTGTCCATCACTTTGTTCTGGAATCAGGAGGCCAAAAAGCTCTGGACAAGGAATCTCTATTCTTTTGTTTTTATATTGCTCCTAAGTTTTCATTCCTCACGTAAATATTTACTAGCTGATTAGGATTACTTAACTAGTTTCTTTGTTAGTTCTCCTCCCTCTAATAATAAAGTAAATCAACTGGATGGATCCCAGCTTGAATAATGAAGGGCAACTATTACAATACCTTTCATTATTCATCAAGTTCTTCACACACAAGGCTCCCCCCCTTTCTGACTACCCTTATAAGGAAATTTAAAACTGTGTCAGAGGTAGTTTGGACATGGCTTTTATAGGGAGGCTTGACACCCAGCATGCAAACAGACTCCGGAGAGCTGCTTACAGTCCCTCACCTGGTCATGGAGGAGTCACTGTTTTAATTGTAGTGGAGGTGGTAAACAATTTAGAGGAGTCTCACCATTCAATTCACTTGTTGAATGTCAACTATATACATTAAAAAGTTCAAACGTCTTGTGTATGCACATGTCCATCAAAACATTATTTTTAAAAAACTGTTTTTCTGATCTTGATGATCAGGCTTCCCTCAACGGGCAGGAGCTTGAGATTTACAAGCAGTTGCCAATCTATAGAAACGCCACTCCCCACCAACCCCACACACAACAAAATTAGTCTGTAATTGACCTCAGGACATTTCTATATCAATTATCTTTCCAGAGGAATTACCTGAGCCTTAAAGTGATGATCGTGAAAATCAAGTTTGTAACCCGTTTCATGTCAAAAAGGTTACTATCATTCACAAAGATCTTAAAAAAATGACAGAAATTTCTGTCGTTTACAGATCAATCCCGTTACGTACCTGAGGGGACAGTCCAGAGATGGTCAAGGGAGCAAGTTTGCTCGGTCTTAAAGCAGGAGCAGATTTTGGTCGACGTCTGTTCACAGGCTCGACTTCCTCAACTCGCTGGTTACCTTCCTCCTCGGAGGAAGTCCTTGAAGACATTAAAGCACTCCCCTCTAAGTACTGAGTAAGCTGATAGTGGCCAGCATTTCTCTCATGAGCTTCTTGGGTGGTCTCCTGTTTTACTCCAAGGGTAACAGGGGATTGAGGCCCTGTGGGGCTAGTTGGAGGTGACCCAGTGGTTATCGTTGAGTCTGAAGCAGAGCTAGTTTGTTGTTTGTGTTTAAATTTGAATGAATCACTCCTCTTCGGAGGTGTTGGAGGCGTTGAACCAGATTCAGCCTTTGAGGACTGTGAAGAATGTGTCTGTTTTTGTGTTGGGGAAAGATAATCCATCTTTGGAGGAGTCTGTGGCCTTTTGAAGGTCTCTGGATCAAAGATGGGCTTCCTCTGTTTTGGCAGTTTGAATATGGAGAGTTTCCCAGGTTCAGAAGGTGAAACATCCACCATCATTTTTGGCCAGGTGCCACCGTTGTGTTTAGGACTATGGCCCTTTTCAACATCAGTCTCTACCATCACACAATCCGCAACTGTTGGGTCAAAGGTGAACCGTCTTTTATCGTGTTCGGTAATCCCATAACCTCGGTCAGAAAATAGCTCTGGGCTGAATGGACCAGTTTTATGATCTGAGTAATTGTGGCAAGTATGTTCAGCTGTCCTATGTGTGTTAGGCTGCAAAGAACGGCTCGAAAATTGTTTCAGTTCACAATAAGAGCCATTTTTGTGATCGGCTCGATAATTTTTACTGTCAAGTATGCTCGAGTCTGTACTGAAAATATCCGTCTGTGTTGAGCTGTTGTGCTTCAAGTTTCGAGTATTGGGAACCTGTACTTCCGACTCATGAACCCTACAGTTACCAGATTTCTCAGACTCCTTTAGTGTTTCAAGTATATTCTGTCCACTCCAAGAAGAACTCTGAGGAACCACCTTCAAAGAGGGAACAAAATATGAGTACGCAGTTTCAATTATCCTTCAATTATTCAACTAGGACCTGCTTTTAATGCCTTATGTGCCAAAATATTGCCTCAACAGTTAAGGAGACTGCATCTGTTGTATCTGTAACTAGATTTGAAAATTACGTGTAATGGAATATTTCTATACTTTAAAAGAGAAGGTATTCTTATCTTCAGCAAACTTACAACACGTATTGCTATGGACACTTCTACCATATGGTAAGAACACACCTGTAAATGTAAAATATTACAGTTTAATCGGGATTGAAATGTTTACCAATAATTTTTGGTACAGCTCTCAATGCTTAGAGTGGGCACATTGGTATTACCACGATTTGCCTGCTATAAGTGGTGGACAATATCACTGCTATTTCTAAACTTAAATATAGAAGAAGATACATATGCCGGAATAAAGTACCTGAGCAGTAATTTCTATCGGGTTTCTATGAATAGTGGCTAGATGCAACAAAATAGTTTGTTTGGAAGGAAATGGCAGTGTAATATTATAGCTCCGCAATTAAGACGTTAAATATCTATTTTTAGGTTTGCGATACCTCTCCAAAGTAGTTTGAAAGCTCATATCTAAATACAAGTATAAAATGTATATACAAACTCAGAACCAGAAGAACAGAAGGTTTGCTTTTCAGAGGTTTTAAACTGTAAGTACAGAGGATTAAGGCAATCACACTTTGACGAGCTGTAAAGCTTTTATTGAACAGCTGAGCCTGCCCGAAATAGCCGTTGTACTTAATATGTTGTAAGTGGCGCCTTTCTAACTGATTTTTATGGCGATTCAAACTGGCTATCGTTAATTGTCCGGTATAGACAGTTGCCCGCCATAGCGTAGGCGGAACAAGTGGTGGTGACGGTACTTATAAACAATATTATTCAAGTACAAAATTCAAATTCCACAAATTTGAGCTATGCTGCAGTATGTTTTTTGCTCCAGATGGTTATCAGAATTATAATTAGTTTCTTGAGATATTTGGTTTTGATGAGGAATTCATCTTTACTTTGGACATTTTAATGCTATGTAATCAGTCTGTATATGCGGATGGGTGCAAAGTCTGTATGTCTATCCAATATATGATGTTGTGCAACTATGCTTTCAATAAATAAGATGGATTATCTACCAAGGAGAGTGTTACTCATTTTTCAAATGATATGAATTCTCCATACGCAGCAAAACTATAGCCGAGTAGATTGATGGTGTTGTTTCCTCTTGAATTGGATGAAGCCACAGGACCTACATTACTATGCCTATTTACTTTGACCTAAAGCAAAATTAAAATTAACTACTGCTCTAATGCTACACTTCTGCAGAGTGGGATTGTGGTGTGTGTAGGACACATTCAAAGAACAAAGACAGCCTTTCAAGGCAGGCAAGATATCTTTCATAGTTGTTCTACATTCTCCACACATCGTGGGAACATTTGCAAGTAGTGTAGATTTAGGAAGGGAAGACTCCTGCAGAGCAGCTCGAACATTAGCTGTCACGACTGATCTGCCAAAGGCATAGTCATGTGCTGCAGTTAAGTTGAGACAATAATGTTTAATAAGTGTTTGAGAACTGTTCCATGTAGCAACTTTACATGTTCTATAAACTGAAACCTAGCAAGCATGGAATAACCTTTAACACAACCATGATTCTTTCATCATCATAGACGGTCCCATGTATCGAGAATGACTTGCTTGGGAATTAATTCACAGGTGTTTTGATGAGGGACCTAATACTCCAGATCCCGAACTAGTTGCAGCTCCTAAGCAGGAGCCTCTCCCCTCCTAAACTTGAATATCTTCCCTCCAGTATAACAGGATAGTACATGGCTAATCGGTAGTCAAATGGATAATTGTGCACAATTTTCGGCAGAAATTTAAGAGCTGTTGATGGTCCAGAAAGGCAAATAAGTTTATCTCTAGATGCCTCTAACTACTGAAAAAGTATTCAATTATCTCTGAGTGGATGTTCCACTCACAAAGGTGAATTAACTGACCAAGAGATCTGGCTGCTCTGTTGCTTACCCTGGAAAAATGCTGAGCTGAAAGTGTAATCTTGTGATCTAGCCACCAGCATGCTAAGATCTCATCTCAAAAAGGAAGCAGGGATGAGAGTTCTCCCCCTTACTGGTTAATGTAGCAGGCCACTGCGGTGTTGCACAACCGCATGTATAGAGGGCATGCCGTGTACTATGTTATGGAAGTGTTCCACGCCTAAGAAATTGGGTTCGTTTGTGCCTCTCGTTGGCGCTAATGGGACACAAATGACAGTTCAGCCGGGCGCGGCGCCGCTAACCGCTACCGCTAAATTCCGTAGGAGCTTAGCGGCGCCAATAACTGGTAGCGCCGTCGATGACAACGTCATCACCGTGCGCAGTGACCTGTTTTCAGCCCGGCACAAAAATTCTGTAACGCCCCCTGAAGCTGCACCGGGCAAAGCCAGCGACAGCTTCAGGGGGCGCGTAGATGGTGGCCGGCCTTTCGTGGGGCGCTAGTTAACGGGGAGGTGGCGTGCTGCGCCAATAAAAATATCGTCCGACTTACTTGTTGTGGCCCATTGCCTCCTTGAACGCAGGGTCCGCACCGCGATGCGGCAGCCCGGCATTCCACTTGAGTGCCAAGCTGATGGCATGACATCCATGTCCCCGGTGGTCCAGATAGGGCACTGCAGAGTCTGCAGCTTGGCCCTCCCCTTTAATGAAGGGGGGAGGGGCCTCCTACGTGGTAGCGCTAAGCATCCCGGTGCGTAGCGTTGTGCCCCGCTCCCTCTGCTTCCGCCCCCCCAGAAATAAAGTGGAGCACTTTTTTTGCATTCCACTTCCTCTTGGGAGCGGTAACCACAATTTCACGAGCGGGGCGGGACTTCTGCGCCTGGCGCAGGAACTCCTGCCTCGCGGATGTTACCGCCCCCAAATGGGGCACCACGCAATTTCCCGGTCCTAGTCTTTCTGTACCTACTTACAAATAAGTGATGTGCTAAATGGATGCTTCTATTGCCCTTTTTCTCTGAGTCCATTCTCCCTGTAGATCTATACTGTCAGGGACAAATCCATTATCGCTGTCAAAGGTAACTGCCCTGTAGTACACTGTCCACCTACGACTACCACCTGACGGCCAGGCTGAGGTCTGCTGCATCTTCAGGGGATTACAAATGTGAGCTACCTTTAAGACTTTTAATTATGTAGATTGGATTTAGTGATACAGATAGTCATCTTATTAGCAAGTCTTTATGTGTACCAAAGGAAAGAAAAATGTAAGTAAATTAAGCGACTCATCCTATGATTTACAAAGTGTCATCTGTGTGACATTCTTGCACTATTTGAGATTTACAAAATTAATACATCGTTTTTTTTTTTAGCTATATCCGAACTGGTTTGAGATTTGTTCTGCAGAGGCATGTTATACAAATATAACTGAATAGAAGACACTAACATAACAATGCAAGGTAATTTAAAGATGGACCGTTTAAAGATAAGCTAGTAGATTTTGGACCAGCTTGACATATTCATCACGTTAATGAAAACATTTCACGTGAACCATACCTTCATCAGTGAAAGACTGACAGAATCCCTGCAATTTCGCAACAAAGCTTCACATTCTGTCAGTGACTTGTTTTCTAGTGCAATACCATTTATCTGCGAAAGAGAAAAACTAATTAATAACCGAGCACACACAGTGCATAAATATCAACTCCACCAGTCTTTCTGCAGTTTCCAACATCTTAGGGGTTACACTATTTGATAAATAATGAGAATTACGTTTATGCATTATGTTGTCTATGATAATTAACTTGTTTACTTCCACCTCATCCACACTTGCGAGTGCCTCACCTCCTGACTCCCCAAAGTCTTTCCACCATCTACAAGGCACAAGTCAGGAGTGTGATGGAATGCTCTCCACTTGCCTGGATGAGTGCAGCTCCAACAACACTCAAGAAGGCTCGACATCATTCAGGACAAATCAGCCCGCTTGATTGGCACCCCATCCACCACCTTAAACATTCACTCCCTCCACCACTGGCGTATTGTGGCTGCAGTGTGTACCATCTACAAGATGCACTGCAGCAACTCGCCAAGGCTTCTTCGAAACCCGCAACCTCTACCAGCTAGAAGGACAAGGGCAGCAGGCACATGGGAACACCAACATCTCCAAGTTCCCCTCCAAGTCACACACTATCCTGAGTTGGAAGTATATCGCCGTTCCTACATCATCGCTAGGTCAAAATTCTGGAACTCCCTCCCTAACAGCACTGTGGGCGGACTGCAGTGGTTCAAGAAGGTGGCTCACCGCCGCATTCTCAGGGACAATTAGGGTCGGGCAATAAATGCTGACCTTGCCAGCAACGCCCACATCCCATGAACGAATTAAAAAATATATATTATGCTTCCCCTTTGCTTTTCTCCAGTGAAAATATGTTTAGTTGCTTGAATCTTTCTTCATAGTTCCAATCCCCTCGGGCAAAGAAATTTCGTGGTCACTTTTGTTCTAATGCCCTTTCTAAAACATTTATATCCTTGGAGACTACTCCAAAACTGGCCTCACGACTGTGCGACCCTGCCACTGATCTGTACATTGTTAATATAATAATTGCCCCGGGGGTTAAATGCCTTCAGAGTATGATTACTCAAATCCTTTTCAGCTTCTTCCAATGCAGACCTTTCATGTTATGCACATGTTTATGATTACCTGTTGCTATGTGCATTAGCCTACATGCCTTATCCTAATTTAGAGGGATATCTGACCTTTACTTACATAAGAACACAAGAAATAGGAGCAGGAGTAGGCCATTCAGCTATTCGAGCCTGCTCTGTCATTCAATAAGATCATGGCTGATCTGTTCATGGACTCAGCTCCACTTTCCTGCCTGCTCCCCATAACCCTCGACTCCCTTCACTTGCTACCTCCCACAGCTGCATACCCGAGATTGGAAACTCAGTGACATCAGGGAACTGAATCTGTGTTCTACTACTCCCATGGCACAACATGTTGCAGCTCCAACATGCTGTTTTGCCAGAGTGAAACACTGCTATTACTTTAGGCAGAGCCTTAAATTCAGATTACTAACTGTAATGAGTCTGTCTCCCACTGTCAAGGATCCTTCTCTGGCAGCAGGGCTGCCAGGAGCAACTGTAGCTACGTATACTCCAGTCTCCAAGCTGATTCCAATATCTGTAAAAAGAGAGAAATGCACAGTTAGCACAGTATTAGCCACTCACCCTACATTTAAACATCAAAATAAACCTTTATATATTAAATACTACCAAATACACTTTAGTTCCACTTAACGAGGCTAATTTCTCCCATATACCAGAGGTCTCCAAGCTTTCTTTGTCTTCATAGGCCATTAGGCAGATACTACGGGCCTCACAAAATGTAACTCAATGTTCCCATTAACTTTCAAAGATCTCAAGTTGTAAATCTAAAGATCTAGGTGTACTGATTTAGGATTTATCCACCAATAAGACAAAAGCACTAAAAACAACCCTTCCCAACTTTCCAGGCATGTGAACTTCAAACAGGACAAAGCAGCAAGTAAGAAATCAAAGTGCAAATAGAACAGAGTTACCAAAGGTTCAAGGACCAGATTGTCAGGGTTCGTGATGTGGAAAAGGAGCACAGTGTACAAATGTTGACACTTCTGTTTCCTATAAGTGTCAAAGCAGTTTCATTTACAAGGTTTTGTTTGTTGGAATAATGTACTTTGAACATGAATTGTATAAAACACAAGAACTGGTTGTTACTTTCTACATGAGAACAGAATTCATTTTCAGTGCAACTGATTTCTTCAAAGGATGGGACCCCTATACTGAGACGTGCAGGTTAAATATACCCCTGCACAACTAACCAGTGGATTGAAAACCTTAGGTCCCACTTGCGAGATGCAAGCTCAATACAAAAGCTACCCTCCCGAGATTAACCATATTCATTTCTCTTCCAACAGAAGCGCACCTGTAAATGAACAGTTTCTCAGCTTTCCCCATTACTATATCCTACCTGTTCAAATTGTCCCAAGGTCAAGGACACAAATGTGTTGATGCACTACCAATGTAAATAACATGTCTAACCCACAGGGCACAGCACAGCAGTGGGGATACATTATTCAGATGAGCAAAAGACATTTAATTTCAAGTAAAGCAACTGTGGCACTGGTCATAAATTTGATTTGTATTTATTCCAAATACACTTTTAAAAGACACATCATGTTCAGTCATCTGAAGCAGCAGTTAATTAGTATCTTAGGTGAATTAAGAGCTTTTTGAGATAGAAACTGCTTTGGACACAGGCATCAAAGTTAAATTACCTTTGTGACCCACAAGGTTGATATGAACTGGAGTAATAGCTCTACCTCCCAAGGATTTTCTCCTTCGCACTACCATATTAATGACCCCTCCGCCATTGAGTACAGCTTTAATTACATGCTTTCTGTCCTTGTTGGTAAGATCTACATCATTTATCCTGAGCAAGCAATCATTCACCCTAAAATAGAAATAAAAATATGCAGCAAACAAAGTCATGGAGACAATTTTTGCACATTTTTAAAGAACTTTTCTTTTAGAAAAAAGTAATTTTCTCTTTAAAAAATGATATTTTATATTAGCAGAAAATGAGAAGTTAGCTGGTCATACCTTAACCTTCCATCTGCAATACTTCCTTTATCTACCTTAATAACAAATATCCCGGAGTCTCCAGGTAGATAAGGTTCATCAGTTCCTCCAGCTACATCAAAACCTAATGCCTTCAAATCCATGTCATCCTACATCACGAAACAAAATACTGTAGTTTATTCCACAGGTTCTTGTGTTTACAATTATAAGATAAGCAATGACCGATTCCTCAATGCAAAACGATTAATCAAGGCAGACGGAATATTTTCATTGCAAGTTTGTTGCATAGTGCGTATATCTACAGAGTGATGGCAGACCCAAGTGACACTTCCAGCTCCCATGGCATGGGGGTGGTAGAGCTCTGTACATGCTTGTTTGCAGTCATGCACACAGCTCTGTTCATGGGCGCCCAAATGCGGGTTACAGTTTAAATGGAACCAGAGATCAGACAGGAGAAATTAAAGTTTGAAAAAGTTCCTAAGTTGTTCAATGGACTTGGCTTTGCTGTACTGCAATGAAAGCAAAGCCCCAGTGCTCCTGGGATTGGTCTTGCACTTGTTGGCCAAGTGTGCTTTAGGTGACTCTGCACTCTAATAGCACTGCACAGGACGTTGCCTAAGAACAGCAGGTGTGGAAGACGGTGAGTGACTTGTTGGGGGGGGGGGGGGGGAGGCCAACACATCAAAGGGAGAATGAAGGGAGCTAGTGAATGCATTAACAGGGACAGCAGGGCCATGGCAGTTGGAGGGCCAGATGAGAGAGTGTTGAGAGATAGCATGTTGGTGACAAGAGTTGTGGAGAAGGAGAGTTTTCCTACCCCCAGGGGTGCGATAGAGGGTAGTCAATAGGAGGTGCATGGGGAAATGTGATAGGTGAGGGAGATGAGGAAGTGATGAGAGGTGTAAATATGCAGATATACTCTGTAGGTACATGCAAAGATATTCAAAATACAGAAATAAATTAGAATTGATTTTGTTATCATGTTACACTGTTGATACAATGCAACAATGCATACTATTCCATCCTGCTCTCTAGCAAATAAAAATGTTAAAACACTGAATAGTAAAAATTGCCACTGATTTAATTTGAAGTCTCAAGCTTTCAATAGAAACAGAAGCATTTAATGACAAATATTTCTTATTTCAGAGGACGAGGTGACAAGGAGAGCATTTAATATACAGGAACTTTCATTTTTTACAACTACATTTATACCTAACCCAAAATGAAGGGATGGGAGTAATACCCTCCACTTGTTGAAATGAGACAGGTCAATCCATATTCGGCTCCTAAACACAGGCCCAATTTAGCACAAATCAATAATCTCACTCAGACGTTACATTGACAGCTGATGTGGAAAGAATAATTACACTGATACAGTAAGGATACTTCTCTCGGGTCTGTTGTTGAGGCAGTGAGAGTTATACTCTGTGTACAGCCCGACTGTTCCATTCTTTACACTGATTGCTCCAACTGCTGGCTAAACTTACCCTTTCCTTTGCAAATTCAACTACTTCAGTCTCCCATTCAAGGGAATCGGTGTCAATAGCTGAATCATGGGAATTGTGAGCCATAAGCTGCCGAATCCTGGCCTCCTTTTCTAATTGATTTTCCATCTTCTCCCTTTACCAAGGAAAGTAAAATTAGAAAATACAACTTAATAATTGATTCAAAAATATTACGCAGGAATTAAAAGAAGCAATTCAGCTCACCTCATTGTTCAAATACTTGTCACCCTGGCTCCCAGAATTGTCTGAAATAATGGGCTCATTTCCCCAATGTCATTTATTGACGTATTGCCAGAGTTACGCCCGTTTTTCTTGGCCCCAACTACTCCAAAAAAAAAGTAGCAAATTTCCCCGTTCTATTTTTTGAAATTGGTGCCGCGCAGCCCATCCTGCAGCCTCGGGGGGTGGAGCCCAATGTCTGCGCCAAAAGATGTCGCCCCTTCTGCGCATGCGCGGGAAAAAAAGGAAGTGTTTGACGTGATTCCTATGGGCGCGCATGCCCAGTACAGCTCCCGGTCTGTATTCAGCAATTTTTAAAGAGCCAGTTGTGTGTGAGAACTTTCATTCTCATTGGAAGAATCGGAGCTGCAATACAAGATGCAATGTGGCGCAAGGACCAAGAATTTCTTACAGGATGACGTGGAGGCACAAGTTACTGTGATTGAGGGCAGATGGCAGGAGCTGGATACCAGCAGAGGTCACATAAAAATTCCACGAAAAGAAATGAAGAAACGCTGGAACCAACTTGCACAAGATTACTGTCCAATGGTGACCACCCTGAGATCTGGAGGGCAGTGCAAAAAGAAGTTGCAGGACCTTGGTCAAGTAGTTAGTGTAAGTACTATTTTCATTTCAGGGTGCACTCTTCATATAAAGAAAATTACAAGATCTGCATGTGAAACAGAAAGCCTGTGGCTATCAATTATACCTGTGCATTTTAAAGAAATGTTTTCAGGCTTGTAAATACAACAGCTCCTTTAATTTAAAGTCAATTTATTTTAAGGTCACCATCAAGAAATTTATGTTGAGAACTAAACCAGTGATATTATAAAATGCCTACCATGTAAATAAATAACAATAATGAGCATAACTGAAGACTTAATCCTACTTTGGGTTACACGGAATTACACAGAAACATTGTAAAGGCTTAAAATACTGATCTTCTATATCCAGCAGGATGTAACTGCTTCTTTAGTCTGTGGACTAAGTTAAAAAGCTTTATTTCAAATAAATCTCTACTTAATCCTAATAGTTGCGCACTGATAGAACAGTATAATCTGCAACACTTTTAAAGCTGAATTATACTTTACCATAAATTGATTTATTTTAGTACACAATGATTGGTTCGTATAAAATGTTGCTATTGTCAAAAACACAGCATGCAGAATTTGAACTTTTTTTTAAGCAATTATGCAGATGTTTTAGCGTGTTACCTTTTCCTGAATATACCTTGCATCTATACTTTAAATCAATAATTTAAAAAGGGCAAATTCCCTTTTTGAGGTTGACGAATACTTCCAATGCATTAGCATGCTCCCATAATTTAATTAAAGCTAAAACTACTCATTGTTTTTTTGTTAACCCTTAAAATCACTTGCAGCCAGCTGGAGAGCTATCATGTCACATCTTACAGCTAGAGAGCTGTTATGCTGACTTATGTAATAGGTCCAGCAGCAAATGTTTTTTTTATTGACAAAGCACAGATCTCCATACTTCCCAGTCTTAGGGTGCGGATTATACAATTCTAAAGCAACTGAAAAACTGCTGAGGCTTGGTTTGGAACACGTTACAACTAATTACTTTTCTAGTTTTAGACATAAATTTTAAAAAGTTATTTAAGAATCTAACAATGTATTAGGTGAGGTTCAAAACACTTGTTCCTCCAGCTTTCCCCTTCTCTTCATCCAAACAATGAAACTTGCAGAATGTGATCCTCTACTCTGCATCAACAGAACAGATTGGCATCAATCAAATCAGATTTAAAGGTGAAAGCATCACTACTTACTTCAGTTCCTTCAGTTCACGTATAGCATCATTCTTTTGTTTCATCATATCGTCTAAATCCCGAAGAGCTTCAGCCAGGTCACTCACGGCTCTGTCCCTTTCCCGCCGTAAGTTATCACACAAAGTTCTACACAAAAAATGTTACACATTCTGGATGAGCTCAACCAAAACCCAAAGAATACAAACTTTGTCATAACACAGATTACAGACAACTCTCAGGCTGGAGCAGGATTGAAAACTAATGGTCCAGATGACAATAACTTTGTATATTATTTTTACCATCTGAAGCCCAAGACTATGTTGCAGCCTGTAACTCACTTTAACATAACTCTTCTTTTATATAATGGGGGACATATTAGTGTAATTTAGAAGTGGCAATGATGCAATTAAAGCTCGGCAGGGCTGTGAACATTGTTGAGAAGCACCTTCATCATGACAGTTCATCTGAAGATGACTGTGCACGACAATTAGCAATATCAAATTATCTAAGAATATATGAGAGACAAAGTGAAAGGAGGTAGGAAGGGGAGGGTGGGAACCAATGGGGGGGGGGGGGGGCAGGAGAGAGAGAGTGGGGGGAGGAGAGAGAGAGTGGGGGGAGGAGAGAGAGAGTGGGGGGAGGAGAGAGAGAGTGGGGGGGGAGAGAGAGTGGGGGGGGGAGAGAGAGTGGGGGGGGAGAGAGAGTGGGGGGGGGGAGAGAGAGTGGGGGGGGGAGAGAGAGTGGGGAGGGGAGAGAAGAGAGAGTGGGGGGGAACAGAGAGTGAGGGGGGAACAGAGAGTGGGGGGGGGAACAGAGCGGGGGGGGAAACAGAGCGTGGGGGGGAAACAGAGCGTGGGGGGGAAACAGAGCGTGGGGGGGAAACAGAGCGTGGGGGGGAAACAGAGAGTGGGGGGGGAACAGAGAGTGGGGGGGGAACAGAGAGTGGGGGGGGAACAGAGAGTGGGGGGGGAACAGAGAGTGGGGGGGAACAGAGAGTGGGGGGGGAACAGAGAGTGGGGGGGACGACAGAGAGTGGGGGGGGACAGAGAGTGGGGGGGGACAGAGAGTGGGGGGGGACAGAGAGTGGGGGGGGACAGAGAGTGGGGGGGGACAGAGAGTGGGGGGGGCAGAGAGTGGGGGGGGACAGAGAGTGGGGGGGAGACAGAGAGTGGGGGGGGACAGAGAGTGGGGGGGGGACAGAGAGTGGGGGGGGACAGAGAGTGGGGGGGGACAGAGAGTGGGGGGGGACAGAGAGTGGGGGGGGACAGAGAGTGGGGGGGGACAGAGAGTGGGGGGGGACAGAGAGTGGGGGGGGGGAGACATAGAGTGGGGGGGGACAGAGAGTGGGGGAGGAACAGAGAGTGGGGAGGGAACAGAGAGTGGGGAGGGAACAGAGAGTGGGGAGGGAACAGAGAGTGGGGAGGGAACAGAGAGTGGGGAGGGAACAGAGAGTGGGGAGGGAACAGAGAGTGGGGAGGGAACAGAGAGTGGGGGGGGAACAGAGAGTGGGGGGGGGAACAGAGAGTGGGGGGAACAGAGAGTGGGGGGGAACAGAGAGTGGGGGGGGAACAGAGAGTGGGGGGGAACAGAGAGTGGGGGGGACAGAGAGTGGGGGGACAGAGAGTGGGGGGGGGGCAGAGTGGGGGGTGGAGGACAGAGTGGGGGGGGAAACAGAGAGTGGGGGGGTTGGGAAGAGAGAGAGTGGGGGAAGGGAAGAGAGAGAGTGGGGGGAAGGGAAGAGAGAGAGAGTGGGGAGAAGGGAAGAGTGAGTGGGGGGGAAGGGAAGAAAGAGAGTGGGGGGAAGGGAAGAGTGAGTGGGGGGGAAGAGAGAGTGGGGAAGGGGAAGGGGAAGAGAGAGTGGGGGGGGGCAAGAAAGAGTGGGGGGAGCAAGAGAGATAGGGGGGGCAAGAGAGAGAGAGGGGGCAAGAGAGAGTGGGGGGGCAAGAGAGTGGGGGGGCAAGAGAGTGGGTGGGGCAAGAGAGAGTGGGTGGGGGAGAGTGGGTGGGGGAGAGAGAATGTAGGAGGGAGGAGGGAGAGAGTGGGGGGGGAGGGGGGAGAGCAGGGAGGGAGCAAGCGGGGAGGGAAAGAGTGAAGGAGAGAGCAAGAGAAACATTAAAAAGTAACAGCTACAATGTGATGTGAAATCATGACTAAAAGGCAAGGTGCACTTACCGTATGCTTTCTCTTTCTGCAACGATCTTATCTCGCTCTTGGAATGCCCAATCCCGCCTACGTTTAGCTACTTCTGCCTCCTGTATACCTTCCTTCAGTTCCTGGGACATTGCCTCGCACTGCTTCCGAAGTATCTCGATTTCCTTACTGGCTCTTTCCATGTCCATTGTGGCTGAATCTTGTTTCTGTAAATTCAAACACTAAACAATTTGTGCTGCTTTGAAAATTTGAACAATGACATAAAATTCTATTATTGTGAACCAATATAGGAAAACAAGTAACTTCTAAATCGACCACATTTGTACAGAACAATGGATCAAAAAAATACAAAACACTTGTTTAGTGAAGGGTCTGTGGATACTTGCCAGAGGTTCACATTTTACTTTAAAAAAAAATTCAAAAGAAGTCTGCTGTAAAAAAAAATTCAATTTTGATACCTTTCTCACTTTAATCATTTAGGCACATGATATTCTTACTCGGTCATTCGTTGCTCAGTAATGATAATTTTGATGACCACTACTACTGTTCTGGATGTGACTGTCATAATTTCATAAAGTGCAATGAAAATGCTTTCTAAAAGTTGATGTTGCATAAACCTATTCGACATCCAGTCTAGAAACAGAAAGAGAAACTGACGGGCATTTATATAGCGCCTTTCACGTCTTCAGGACATCCCTAAGCGCTTTATACCCAATGAGTTATTTTCGGAGAGGAACCAGCGTTGTTATATGTGCAAACACGACAACCAAATTGTACACAGCAAGATCCCAAAGATAGCAAGTGCAACAAAATTAAGGGAAAAAAATCTCAATCGGGTTTCGCTTAGTTTTGGCTGAGTTTTGACGAACTGTATTACTTGTCACGCAAAATAACCACACCGACAACTTTCACGCTAGATTGCCACCTTGTACCTAATTTTATGATAATTGAGATCACATAATTAGTACTTAGTGATTGCTGACGTATTTATTGTTCTTTAACCAATACAAGGGATATTTGATTGACCTAAACTACTTTTATACATTGAGATTAATGAATGCAAATAGCACTTGATGAACACGTGCTTATTGAACACTCACAAAAGTTACTCATTTCTTATAATAGAAGAATGCAACTTAAAACAATTCATTAATATAATTCTATAAGTATTTGATTGTATGTTATTTTTGTCTTTAAGTTGAAGGAAATTTTCATACTATTGCCACTTGAACTGTGAAAAGCAACGAGCAGTACGATTAAAAAGAAAAAGAGCTCGTCAATGCTGAAATCTGAAATGAAAGCAGAAGATGCAGCAAATATGCAGCAGGTTTCCACTGTAAAACCAGGGTAACAGGTTATCAGTCTCACAATTTCCACACCTTCTTCACCCTTATGTACTTCCCTCAATGGTGGCAAGAACAATAGAGAAATAAAAGTAATGCTTTTTTAGACAGAATAAGAAGGCGGGTGGATGACAGAAGGTAGCATAGCATATTTTAGATTCAGAATGGCCACCATGCCAGACTAGAAATGAGACAGTGGCAAAATAGGAGTGTTGCAGTAAAATTGTCTTGAAGGATGCACGAGTTATGAGAAAGCTGTGAACATTTTTTTAAAATTCAAAACTAGATGAGGCACTCTGCCAATAGTGCTCACAACAAAGGGAAAGGGCATTTCTCTTAGTTGACCCATCTTTCAGGAGGAAAACTTAGGACCTCAAAATGCCATTGAATGGAAAAGAGTCCAATCCACAGGAAGCTCAGGATAAATGCAAAAAAAGGTTGTGGCGTAAGGCTGTTGCATGTCCTTGGGGAGAGGCTATCATCTAACTAGCATCTTCGGAGACGTATACAAAAAGAAAAGCCATCACCAAAGGAGTCTCCGACTAATAAGTTTATTCTACAAAGTGAACCTCAAAACACTACCTGCATGTGCAGAATCAGTCACATCTGGGTACAAGCACAACAATCGGCATCTCAAACTTTCCACGTTGCAACGCAAGCAGGACAGATAAGCTACTATTAATGAAGATCAGAAATTGTTAAGCACTGGACTTCGAAGCATTCCAGCCTTCCTGCACAACCCAGTCTAATGATTAGATGAATGTCTGGCTGTTCACAGGAAAGCTTAATTCTGAACGTCTACTTCATGTGAGGCATTATTTAAGACAGCAGTGAGTTCTAGCCAAGATCATCTCCATATTGGATATTTCTCCAACATACCATGCAGATGAATTCCTTCATACCAGGACCATTGGAAGTATCTTCTTCTTCCTTTAATGTAACATCATTCCTGTAGGGTGCTCTGGAGAGGGTCAAGAGGAGATAAATGGACCAACTGCTATCATCGCTCTTCAGAGGTTATACAGGAAGCCAGTCTAATGATAAAACTCATATGAAGGGCACGATTGATGTAGTTCCTCAGGTTACACTCAGCAAGTCTTGGAAATTGCCACGGACCAATATTCAAGCTGGCACCATTACGAGGGAATTTGAAGCTTTCAGATCTTGTCTGGCCGAGACAGAGGTTGACACAGTATAAAGCAACAGTCACATTTTCCACCGAATGAAACAATTGTCAGGAATCCACGAGGCGGAAGGTGGCAACGTCAGCAAGTGGCTACTGTCCAAAAATGACCTGGGACACCAGCTAATGAAGATAACGCTGCTGGAGTCCAGGATGAAGCCAAGTGTGATGCAAAAGACCAAGGGAAGGAACCTGAAGAAGTGATGTTCCACAGTGGAGCAATATGGCATTGCAATAGGTGCAACAGCAACATAAATCCACATCCACAAACATCATGCTCCTCAAGCAGTGACAACACATGGCAGCACTGAAATTGAGAGCTTTCTTTTGTGCATAACTTCCAGTACTGTAAGTTTCAACAGTAAATTTTTGTCACACAAGTATTAGTAGAAGATTTGATATTTTCCTCTTGTGCACTGTATTTTACAGTGAAATATGTACAGTAAATAATAGAAGCTTTGAGTTTCTCTTTTGCACTAAAATTTCTAAAGCAGTCTATTTTAGACCTCTGGAGACCCTTTGGTCCAGAGGTGCCTGCCATGGGTACCTGCTGTATTTGACTTCTTTAATGCAAAGAAAGACTTGCATTTATATAGTGCCTTTCACAACCTCAGTACGTCCCAAATGCTCCACAGCCAATGGAAGTATTTTTGAAGTTATGGCCCCAAGTTTCCACACGCGGCGAAAAAGGAGCACCTCAGAGCTGGGCGCCTGTTTTTCGCGCCGAAAACGGCACCGGAAAAAAAGTGCGGTATTCTCGAGCTCCTTGGAGCTCGATGTCTGCTTGGCGCGGCGCAAAGGGGGCGGAGCCTACCACTCGCGCCGATTTTGTAAGTAGGAGGGGGCGGGTACAATTGAAATGAGTCTTCTTGGTGCCGGCAACCCTGCGCGTGCGTGTTGGAGCAGCACTGCTGAATAAATCACCTGCTGAAATCAGTGAGTTCAGCTTTTCACTGCTAAACTTGCAGAACCGGTGCCTGCAAATTAAGGACTGTGTGTTTGGAGAAATAAAAGTGCCAATTCAACTTTGCAATGGATCAACTTCCACCAAGAACAAAGAATTTCTTGCATGAGGAAGCAAACCATTGCATAATATGTGGTGCACCCATTCTGCAAATTTAAATATAAAGATGTCGATGTGGCTGCCTCTCCCTGTCCAAATGGCCTCAGTCAGTCCCCCTCACAGCTCGAAGGCTGCTGCTGTTCTTTCTTCGGCTCCCGACCAGCCACTGATGCTGCTGCAATCCCATGGCCGAATGGCCTCACGTCCACTCCTGATTCTTCGGCTCCCGGCCAGCCACTGACGCCGCTGCAATCCCATGGCCGAATGGCCTCAAGTCCGTCCGGGTGCTGCATCTTCGCGGGGAATGAAGGCCTGCCTCAAGCACCGCAGCTCAGCTCGAAGGCTGCTTGCTGCCTGCCGCTGCCATCGAGACGAGACACTGACGCCACACCCCTGCCTCAAGCACTGCAGCTCAGCTCGAAGGCTGCTTGCTGCCGCTGCCGTTGAGACACTGACGCCACACCGCTGCCTGAAAGGCCTGTCTGAAGCACTTTCACACAGGTAGGAACATGGTTTATTTAATCTTTTCTTTGCTTATAAATTTTTATTCAGGTTGGATTTATTTGTATAATATTTGTATAAGTATAACTAAGGATTGATTGTAGAATTTAATGACTTCCCTTCCCCCCCCTCTCCCCCCCCCCACCTAGTTCCCTCCGCCTAATTTGTAACCTGCGCCTGATTTTTTTAAAGTGTAGACAAGGTTTTTCAAGCGTACAAAAATCTTCACTTACTCCATTCTAAGTTAGTTTGGAGTACGTTTTCACTGTGGAAACTTTGAAATCAGGCGTCAGTGGCCGGACACGCCCCCTTATGAAAAAAAAATTCTGTTCCAAAGTGAAACTGTTCTACCTGACTAGAACTGCAGAAAACTAAATGTGGAGAATTCTGATTTCTAAGATACTCCGTTCTACACCAGTTGCTCCTAAAAATCAGGAGCAAATCATGTGGAAACTTGGGGCCGTAGTCACTGTTGTAATGTAGGAAACATGCCAACCAATTTCCTCACATTCCAACATTAAAATATTACTTACCAGTAAACGTGAATAATGATTGTTTCTTCTGTTTAGTTACTATGTATATCCAGTTGGTAGAAAAACAATTTAAACCATTGCAAGAGATTGAGTGCGTCCAATCATATTGGGAACATATGAATTGTTATGGCTTGTGGACTCTGGTTTATGCCAGTTAGGCATTAGTGATGCTAGTGTGAGTACTTCCACTGCCCGAAAATGTAATTTTTCATCCATTTAATTATTATCCCAATACTCACTGTGTGGGCAGTAATTCAACTATGGGAGAGAGAAAGCTCAGTATCGTTTTTCAGTGTTATTTGCATTATTGTCATTTCCAGTCTCATTAGGGACAAACGTCCAGGCTGCCATCAGTTAGGATTTTGCCCAGGGAGGACAACATCATTTGATGATTTTACCTCCAACAGTAGTGACTAAACTGAGCTGCACGCCGGCAGTACCATTAGCTGGCCCCCTTTCCCCAAGCACTTGGCATCACGCAGCTCCCTACTGCTCGTGCCAGATTGGAGGGCAGTAAAAAAGACAGTAGTGGTAGCCAATGCTCTCGTTCAAGACCAGAATTTTCATTTTCTTAAAAGGAAACAACAATTCTAAACAACACTAAGTTATGGTAACTTGTTGGTGTTGGAAGTTTTCCTTTTTTGAAAAAAGTGAAAATTTGAAACAATCCTAGTTTTTATATATCGTGCAAAAACGTAATGAGGTACTCACAGGATTAAAGGAAATGGAAAATAGATAATAGCGAATAAAACAACTCCATACAAGGGCAAAATTCACCTGTCGGGCCTGGTAGTACTCCCGCAGCAACTGATCTCTCTGGATGATAGCTTCTGTTCTTTCCTTCCTAGCAACATCTCTCTCTTCTTTCACAGTCTCAATATCCTTACAAGCCTGATCAAGCTCCTTTTGAGCTTCTGCTTTGTCCTTCACTTCATGGCAGTATTTCTCCAGCAGTTCATTCCTTTCACAGAGAGCATGATCTCGTTCTACCAACGCAGAATGAAGCTCCTGAAATTCAGTCGCAACACACAAGTCACATCACTATTTTCATCCAACACGGTAAAAACACTGTACACGCTGCTCCCACTTTGAACCCAAATACAATTTTTATTTTCAGAAAATGCGCGCTGCAACAATTGTTTTAGTTTTAAAGCCAACAGTTTACATAAATGGGAGAATATTTTACATTAAATCTTCTCACCCTTCTCAGAGAAACATGGATCAAAAATGTATTATTGCAAGAGTTAGTGGTCCAACGACAGCAAGTATTGAAAGGCACAAATCACTGAAATGTCCAACTGTTCTCGTGGCTATGTGTAACACTGACTTTTTTCTTTTGTTTCTCTCCATTGATTCCAATGACTTGGTTTTATTTTTGAATTTCTTTTACTCTTTCCATTTTCCTGATAAATTGTTCTCTTTCTATTTCATGTCTTCCTCTTTTGTGCACTGATCCTGTTTGAGAGGGCCAGGTGAGCAACAGCCTAATGGCTCTGTTAAACTGCTGATAAATGCACAATGAGTGGCCCTTTCCGTGATCGTTGTGAGGAAGTCCTGGCCCTTTGTCTTGGCTCCTTCTGTCAACACCACAGCTAACACAAGAAACTTGAAGGATTATCAGTAAGTTCCCACTTTTTTTTGCTGCGTGGCACAGGTTGTTCAGAGGAATTCATCATTGTGCCGTATTTAATTTAAAACATACTCTTTTAATCCTTTGATCAACATGCAATTCTATTCTAGCAAAATTTATTTTGCTCAATTTTCTGACTAAGCAGTCAACACTATATTTCAATATTGGTTAATTGATGTAATACTTATTCAAGCCACTCGATGGCATTATACTGAAGACAGCAACACACTGCAAACCTATCCAGTCATTGTGGTTTGAATAAGATGCAAAATAATATTCCTTTGTAAGCTCCAGTGAAATAAAGCCCATCACTGCAGCTCACATTATCAAATTTAGCCATGTATGGTTGACATTCTGGTTTGCCACAATCTCCACTGCCACCTGTAATGTATGCACCTGTGAGTATGCTCACAGGCTTGCAGAGCTGTTGGAACAAAAAAAAAGGCACTTGAAAAATGTTTGGAGTGTCCCCCTCTTCAATCAGGGGGCACTTGATTTAATTGGTTAATTTGGTTACAACCAAAAGAGTTGTAGAGCTGTTGCCCTCCTCGTAGGACTGCTCCTGGGCATAGCCAAGGTGGCCATCACAGGTCCAGGCAGTCGTTCAGCCCAACTGCCTGCCTCTCTTCCACGGTTACATTCGAGCCCGGGTGTCCCTGGAGATGGAGCACGTGGTGTCCACCGGTACACTCGCGGCCTTCCGCGAGAGGTGGGCGCCGGAGGGACTGGAGTGCATCATCACCCCCGGCAACCAAATTTTAATTTGAACCACGTCAAGAGTTTAATTTGTTTAAGTTTATCGGTTTTAGTGCTCGCCCCCCCCCCTCCACCCCATTTTAGCCAGGGGGGAACTTGTATAATTTGTGTTTTTGGTGCCCTCAAAAAAAAACAAGGGGGCACTTGAAAAGTTTTTGGAGTGTGACCCCCCCTTTAATCAGGGGACACTTGATTAATGTTTACAACAAAAAATAGTTGTAGAGCTGTTGCATTGTGAGTCGCTTAGCCAGTCACGTGATATTCACAAGACTCAATAAAACCCCAGTCAGTTGAGTCTAGGTCATCCACGATGAGGTATGCAGTTGTGAGCCTAGTGGATGAATTGGTAATGTGTAGTGTAATTGTTAAATGTTTGTTAATAAACCAACTAATTCTTAATGGCAATGTGTTGCTATGAATTCGTAAGCAAAGAACCAAATGAAGCAAATACAGTACACCACCAAAAAGAAATAAGATAAAAATGGAATGAAACGTACTCCATTGGGCCGGATCTTGCTGGAAAAATAACAAGTGTCTGAACGTCGCACGCCGTTATTAATGCGCAAATCTGCCAGCAAATTCGGGATTAAGAGATACGGCGTGAGCTATGAATCTTCAGAACTTGCTGGTTGATTTACGCCGCTCCACTGTTTGAATTGCATAAATGGCATTGCAATTTCCAAGTTACTTTTAAGAATTTGCTGGATTTGCTCATTAATTGTCCATTAAACTTGTTGCAGAAAGTTAGGGCTGGAAGTTAACAGCATAAGTACCTTTATTAACAACATGGTAACCATTCAACCTCTGGCCCAGAAAGGGAACATTTTAAGTGTTCAATCTCATTCCTGCATGTAGTCAATTGTTGTTAGAGATTTTAAAAATGTCAAATTTAAAAATCTTTTCTTACTTTTCCTTTCTGTTTCTTTTCTCCCTCTCTCTTATTCCAATTTTTCTTTCCTTCTCTTTCTGTACCTGATTTGACTCCATTTCACCCTCCTTCTCCGTTGTTCCTCAATCCTTAAATTTCACTGGTTAAGGAGATACACTGTTGGACCCGCTATTCATTGAGGTCCCGGATGCCCCGTTGCCCTCACCACTCCGTTATCAGCTGGCACTTCCAGCAAGTTATGGTGGAAAAACATTTCAAACTGAAGGGTGCAGGAAAAGATTTAATGGTGCACGCTACGAGATGCCCCGCTCCAGCAAAACCCGGCCCACTGTATGGTAAAGAGATAAACTCAAATCCCACTGTGTCTTAAAGACATAACATATATCAATGTTAAGGATAAAGGATGCAACTTGGAACAACTGCAAAATAATTGAGCTTATTAGCTCATCAGTTTTCTGGCATGAAATTCCTACCAGCTGAGACGAAGTAACAGTAGATCCTGGACCCCAGCCTAGCACTCAAACATTCCTCCAGATTACAAGATAAACAAAAACTCCCCGAATGCAAGTTTCAAAATCCCCAATACGTACATGCCAGAAGCAAACAAAAGTTGAGGAGTAAGGGGACACATGCAAATAAAATGAAGTCATTTTCAACTTCATTATCTGGGGGCAGATAGCTGGCTGTTGTAGAACCCGTTTAATTTTCATTCCATTAATTTCAATGGGATTAAAACAGGGCGTCTACTACAACGGGCAGTTGATCCACTCCACCAGGTTACTGCCCTGGCAACGCAGTTCAAAATGACCCCCCAATGTGTCTGCTCCAAGACTGTGTTGTTTTTGGAAAGTGAAGAGGGATGGAAGTCATCTAACAGTCATTGGAAATGTTTGATTCAATCAAGCAGAAAATATTGGAATATACTTTTCAAAACTCCAACTAGATACCTTTCTTGCAAAACCAAAGTAATTATTGTGAACAGAATGAGTCAGAACATAATTGAGCAGCATTTTAATAAAGGCCTTTTCCAGGCTGAAAGTAGCATTCCTGAATAAAATGTATTTGCTTTCCCCTAATCAGTTCTCCAATACCAAGAGGCTGAAAGTTCTCCTCGGAGAATGTGGGAATTGGGTATTGTAAGTGGTTAAAATAATTTCAAATTCTAAACGGCTCGAATCAGATGATTGTATTGTGTCTGCTGTGCATTACGCACCAATCAATCTCAATGAGATTTACAATAAGAAAGAGTACATTGTTTCCTATTCATTAGTTTGCACTTGACACCATTCTTAAACCATACAGTGATTGTTGGTTTCAACTGTTCCAACAGCCAGTTCTCAACAATGCTGAATGGAGTAGTGTATTACAGCATATTATCTATTTTAAAAAGACTATACTCCGCCCAAATTATAATTGTGGGGAGGCTGAAAGGTCAGTCTCTTTGGGAATGCACAGCTGCTAATGTCAGGAACTGTCAATAGCTTATTCAGGGATTATGGATACAAGGACACGACATTTCTACAGGGTTGTCTCCAAGAAGCTGCTTTGCCCCATTTCCTTTCTTGCGAATACTGCCCATAAATGAAGGATTCTTTCTGAATTTGTGTTTGTTTTTGTATTTTTTTAAAACAATGGAAAAAACTGTTGCACCACAGCAGCCCACCAGGGGCAGTGATGGAAAGAGGTTACTCATGGCTATCCAAAAGCCGGAGTAAGCTGCCGCATATTCATTTTGATACCAACAGCTCTTCTAAACTTAAACCAAGAACGACAACACTGTATTTGTGCTTAAATTCAAACCTCTTAATATTTGGTAGTCTGAAAGAGAGCAGTGAAACAGTAAGATGTCACAATACTTTTTTTTAAGATAGAGAAACCGAGGTGAAGAATTTGTAGATAGTAGAAAATAATGGAACATTAAGGGAGGTAAAGAATTCCACAGGTTAGAAGTGCGGGAAGAGCATTAAAAGCAAATGTACGAGCACCCGGTTTGATCTTACCTGTCGAAGAGCTTCCAGTTCTTCACCAGCCACTTTTCTCTCTGACGAGGTGTTCTTTAGATGGCCCTGTGCCAACTCCAGTTCAGTCTGCAGCTTGTCGATCTCTTTATGCACCTGGTCTCTTTCGCTCATGACCAGGCGGTATTCATTCAGCACTGTATCCCTCTCTTCCTTGTACTTCTCTGCATCCTTTACTGCTTTCAGCTGTAAGGTCTTGTATCGGGTCACCTCGGTTTGTAACCGTTCCATTTCCCTCTGGAGCTCTTTGTTCTGTACCGTTGCTTTACTTAATTCGTGCTGTATTGAATCATACCTTTAGAAACAATGCAAAAGTAAACAAAGCTCATTTCTTTTCAATTAAAACAATCACAAAGATCATTTTACTACAACAAATACATTTATCCTCCACTTTTGCTTAATAAGTATTTCAAACAATGCCAATGTTTTTAGTAGGTTTAGTGAAAATACAAAATTTCATGATGAATTATCTTTTAAATCTTACTTTACATGTACCTCTTTCATCACCTACATGCTAGACACAATATTTTCTGATAATATACTTAGTGAAGAAAGTATATAATGGACACCTTTGGAATAATTTAAGATAGCCTTTATGGATGAACACATTCGCAAACAGGATTCAAATCCTGTTATTACAGACAAGTGGTTTTTTAAGTTAGTTTTCACTATATACTTGTCATTCTGTTTCAACAGAATAAGGTACGAGTTGGGGGAAAAAAAACTTTGAAATCTGGTCTCCCCTGACCACACACCAATAGCAGCGTAGGTTATCCTACTCTGTATATATCCTACACTGTATAGCTTCCAACTTGCTCTGGAATGTTTTTTCCCTCGCTATGGGGAACAGTTCAAACTTCTGTTCTGTCCCTCATTGGAGCAACATACCCAAGACTGAGAACTCAGCTGTGTGGAGCATTGAATATGTATCTCACCACTCCTTGACAACATGGGTTGGTGCTGCAACACACTGTACCATTTACCTCACCTCAAAATTCGAACTTCCATTTGGGCTTTACTATGTGCACCAAATCTATAGCTTTACATTTTGCTGTCCCTTAATTTGGGATTTAATATATACTTTTGAAGAATTGCATTGTGTCCTCAAGTCAAAGAGGTGCTGCTGAAGTGGAAGACTGGTAGGGCAGTTATATGTGGAATGCCACAAAATTCTGGAGAAAATATTTCTAAGTTTCACAAAAAAAATGAGATGAAGGGAGAGAGATATGCTGGAAGTTTGAAAGGCTACCATTTAATAAAATAATATGCTAAGAGTGTAAATCACATGTTTTTCTCCACTGGCCTACTATTCTGTTAGGGCTGATAGACATCTGAGCAGATGAAAAGCATGACTAAAGATCATCTCAGACCATCAACGCTCACCCTTTGTTACACAATGTAATATTTGATACCACTCTCCCTTTAGAGTTCAGTTTTCCAAAAAATACAATATTAAATATGTCTAAAAAAAGTTAGAGATTGTCAAAGGATTCCTCTTTGTGCCATTTATATTAGCTTAATACGTCACCTTCCGCACACAATTTTTTTGTTAGGATTTGTACCAGTTTCTAACACAACTATTGTGTGCCAAGTTAGCTCTTCACCTCTTCAATGTGGATAAATATTGTTGCTGAACTGAGGTTTTCTCCACAATAGCAGCATCTGTCTGCTTCATCAGCATCTCATTCTGTTTCTGGAAACGCCTATTCTCTTCTTCCACTCGCTCCAAACGGCTGAGGTCAGTGTTATGGTTGGCAATCTTCTCATTGTACCGTTTTCTTAGTGCATCATAATCTTTCTTTAAGCCTTCTAGCTTGTCCATGGCAGTATCGTATAATTTATTTAGAATCTCAGACGAGCCATTTTCCCTCATAACCTGCAAAACAACCAAAGAAAATTGAATCCATGTACTCCGGCCCAAATCTTAAGAGCTAATATTTTTGTGTTCTTTTTCTAAAAGCTTTAACAGTGCTGGTGGATATTATCACAGTCCAAAATACCCTAAACAACACTTCACAATGTGTTAGTGGCTTTTCTTCTGCCACTGGTTTACTGCATTTCACCAAGATTTTGTTTCTCAATTATTTTCTATACATATCACAAAAAACATAGATAATGCTTCTTAAAAATAAGTTGTTAATATCAGGTCTTTGTTGTTTAGAGTGTGTATGCAATGGATAAACATGCCAGTCCTGTGTGGCTCTGCTGTCCATTATAAACAATTTCTTCCGGTGGGGTTGAGAATAATTTACACTAAAAGTACTCACTCCTCCTCTGCCCTCACCAACTTACCTGCGCCTTTTATGAACCACAGTCAACAAGATACGAAGAAATAAAAAATAATGGGGCTATAGGTTTGAAAATAAATCAATGGGAAACAAAACTTAGATTTCCAGATACAAACTAACCCAATGTCCGCACTTTACAAGGTTTAATTAGAATTATTCCTCTTGGGCCAAAGAGAAAGGCAGTAACTCTGATCTGTACAGACCAGGTAGATTCTAAGTTTGATCCTTTGTTGGTGTTGAGTTGTCTGATCTCGACCAAAGTAGAGGTAAGGATACTGCAACAGGCTGCAGTGCCTAAGGATAAAGGAAAATCGACCACTGCTGATTGTTATGGACAACTTCTGCTAGAATTGTGCGCTATGTAAAAACTGGGTAATAACAGGATCAGGGCTAGCTTTGATGTATTCAACTGCCTGCCGACACTCACTGCCAAGATTCACAAATCAGCAACAGCCACTTGAGCAATGGTTTGGAAAGTGACTGTTAAGGTATTGTACTGTGGTAAGGAACTCACACCAGAATCGGAAGGACTGGGAGGAAAGTGGAGCAAAAAAAGCTCCTTTTGAAGATATTCTTATAAGGAATATTCCTCCACATGTCTGTTCTTTGAATTGGAAGCTCATTCTATGGGTCTTTGCTAACTGGTTGCAGCATTTTGTCTGGTTCCATTTTGACTCAATATCATCTACATTATGCAGCCTAGTATTGTTTCTTGCTTAAAACCTTTAAAAATGTGAGCAGTACAGCAGTGTTCTCCTGTAGTTGAGACTAGAGGAATAAGGTTTTACAATGGACTTACAAAATAACAGCCTTCCAAAGCATTTATTTCCACAGCGCTTGAAAAATGCCAACTCTGGTATGTTTGCAGTATTTCCAATGATAGCCACTCAGTCTCAGCTGTTAGCAGTGATCACAACCTCACTCAAAGTGTGTGCACTGCTAAGGAGAACAGCTAAAGAATCAAGTGTCAAACATATAGCAACGGTAACAATCCCAAACAAAAACCCAGCCACTACGTAGTGAGCTTAGTTTTTTTTTTAAATAGATAGATCAGGGTGCTTACTGTTTGGATTAGTATTTGATGACAGTAATAGTCATTCATTAAACATAGTCTAGAACCAGATGAATTATGAAAGTCAAAAAAAACTTCAATGTAAAACAGTCTAAAGGCATTTTAACATCTGCAGCACTTTTTAAACCAACTCTTGGGGCAGTGGCACCAAACAGACCTGTGTGTGTTGCTTTCTTCTGTTTATAGGTTGTCCTGTACTTCCATTCTCCTGTAGGACCATTGAAAGCGGACTTGGAAAACAGAGACCTCATCTTCTCTGGATTCACAGGAGACTTGCTGCCCATTTTCCAAACCAGCCTCAAACGGGTTTACAGGAGGCACAGAACAGTATAAAGGATACTTAAGATTTTTTTTTAAAAGATCAATTAAAAAAGAAATGTTGCTGTGAACAGATGCTAAGCTGACCCAGTGAGACACGGACCAACTCAGCAAGTTTAATAGACCAACGAGAGAGGGTGTTTCCCAGTGGGATATAGGGTGGCAACAAACTGGGTCTCTGCTGCGATCAAAGAAAGAAGGGAGAAAGACATTATATAGCGTCTTTCACAACCTCAAGACGTTTCAAAGCGCGTTACAGCCAGTGATGTATTTTTGAAGTGTAGTCACTGTTGTAATAAAGAATAGGAAATGGTCAGCCAATTTGCGTACAGCAAGCTCCCACAAACAGCAATGCAATAATGACCAGATAATCTGTTTCAGTGATGTTGGTTGAGGGATACGTAATAGCTAGGATACCGGAAAGATCATCATCATAGGCAGTCCCTCAGAATCGAGGAAGACTTGTTTCCACTCTTAAAATGAGTCCTTAGGTGGCTGAACAGTCCAATACGAGAACCACAGTCCGTGTCACAGGTGGACAGATAGTCGTTGAGGGTAAGGGTGGGTGGGACAGGTTTGCCGCACGCTCTTTCCGCTGCCTGCGCTTGATTTCTGCATGTTCTCGGCGATGAGACTCGAGGAGCTCAGCGCCCTCCCGGATGCACTTCCTCCACTTAAGGCGGTCTTTGGCCCTGCTGTAAGGCTGTAAGTTTATAATTGCTAGTGCCACCGAATCCAAACGATCTATGCATCAGGAGCGGGCAGTACTGCACTAATGTAAAAGTGCCCTAATATTGAAACATACCGGGTTGACGAATAAGTCAATTCAGGCAAGAAATTATCTCCAAAACTACACTGAAGACTGCAGTTCTCTAAATAGGCATCAGATGGTGCCACACTCAAACCAGTGGAGTAACCAACTTCCAAGCATTAGAAACCAATGTACAGCACACATCAGAAAACAAATGGAACAGGAACATCTAAATGTCAACTTCACTGAGCCAAGCTAAACATGCCTTTCACCAGCAGTTTCAACCATGCCTAAAGGTCTGGTGCCAGAATAAATGTTGTTTTTAAAGATGTGATTGCATTTTCTGGGTGCTCAGTATCGGGGTTCACCTCAAAATTAAACTACTTTAACCACTAAAGATTATAAAAAACATAATGGGAACCTATTTTCCAACATTTGGATTAATCTGCATATGGGTCCCTTTCCAGTTGCACTTCATAAAGAACACTGTAAATGAGGAATTATACTGGATTTTAAAAATCTCAACCCCTTACAAACCTTGTATTAATTTTTGTTTGAATTGAACATGTAGTAGATATTATTGTTTGATACCAGGCACAATTCAAATATGGTCAGCTACAATGAAGCGACGTGCATTAACAGGACAACAGTATTATGATGCAACAGCTTATTCATGTTCTTATTTTCCTGTAAACACTTATCTCATTTTTCTCCCCACGCCAAAGTCTGATAGGCCCTTGAAAGGTTTTGCTTGTGCCAAGGATGATGGAAAAGCTCTGAGTACTTTCACATTAACTCAACTATCACAATTAGCGTGAGGGCAAACTCACAGGCGGAATGCCTGAAAAGCAGGAAATGGAGCTTCCAGATCACAATCAAATTTTCCTATAGTTTTCCCTTGTGTTTTTGCTGTGTATATGTGCAAGTGAGAACATGCAAGTATGGAAATTATTAAGTTGTTAAGATATCTGTATAACAAGAACTAAGATGTAGTATGCAGGAAAGGTGGTCATAACATGTTTTTTCTGTGGCCTTCAAGGAGAGATGTCGGTGCTGGGAAATGGAACACATGCTTTTCCCTTTGACACCTAGTGTCAGAAACAACCAATTTCAGATTAAACCTTCCCTCAAAACTCCACTCCAACAATATGCTTTAACCGCTAGTCTCAGCATAACTCCACCAGTATGAACACGCTTAATTCCCACTAAAGACATCTACAAGAGATCGGAGTCAGATTTTTAAGTCGGTAGCGTGGGGATTCTAAGCTGTCAACCCACGGAAGTGACAAATAGATTAAGACAGAACAAATAAATATCAGATGGTAGCCTTGTGGCAAGTAGAGAGTTTAGACCTTCATCGCATCCCATCTCAGCTACATTCCAATGAAAGAAAATTTTCATGGTTATTACATTGGAAAAGGCCCATCAGGTTCATACATATTTGCCCCTCGTTTCTGGCAATTTCATCCCATTTACCAACCGACCCTTCCCCAACATCACCACCCCCCCCAAAAAAATCTCATGGGAGGAAATACAAAGACCTCCAGCTAATTAGGGAGCCCTCTGGCAAATAATCTTCTACAACTCCTCACAGTCAAGCCGAGAGAAATGCCCAACCTACAAGTTATTATCCAGAAATACATTTACAATTGCGAGACCCCCAAGATGGTGACCTACTCCTCGGTTTAGTTACTCCAATTTTGTTTTTCTCTTTTCATGCCTCTCTTGTCTTAGATTATTTCTGTTTCTCAAGTCTCTGATTTTCTCTTTGTTACCCCGTGCCTTAGATTGCCCTCATGTTGCTTTGCTGGAGTGATTTCCCTTTGCTGCCTTGTCTACCTTCTTGCCCACCTAAATGAAGGGTATCATTCGGGACATGCTGGGATGTCAGTACCAGCTGTCACTGCAGTGTCACACAGAGAAGCGATAATAATCACGACTGCAGAGTTTGCCAGACAGGATCTTCAGCTTCTGAATCAATGTTGGCTGTTGTTTACACTGTAATTCAGGCAGGTGATTTCACAAGGTTATTCCTGAAAATCTATTCCATTATTTTACCCAGTATTCATGCAAGACTGATGGATTTGTAGTTTCCTGGACCTGTTTTACTACTTGTTTTGAAAATGAGCATCACATTAGCTTCTAACGGGCCTTCTTACTGTTAATCAACTCCACCATAATTATCAACACCTTGCAGACCTCGTTCATTGCCTCTCCGAATTTAAGGATAAATATTATCCATTGTTGGGAATTTATTTGCTTTCAGCCCTTTACTTAATCTAAAAGTTTAATCTCAGTTAGATGGTATTTGTTAATTCTATTTAGATTATCGCTGTTTAGGGAAAGCATGTTGTTCATGTCTTCTCCAGTGAACACTTGAAGATTGTCATCATTTAGTATATTATTTGCGTTAAAATTCCCATGGTATTATTTTAGGAAAAGCAGGATATTTCCCCAGTGCCCTAACCACTAATCCTCCCTCAACCAATAACACCAAACTATGCATTCATTCATTTGCCATTTGAGACCTTGCTGTGCACTAAATGGCTACCACATTGAACTACGTAGTAACAGTTCGAAGCAATTTGTGAAGCATTTTGAAACATTTCTTGAGATACAATGAAGCATTATATAAATGCAAGTTCATTTATTTGTGGCTCAGTTGGTAGTATTCTCACCTCTGAGTCAGAAGGTTGCGGGTTCAAGTCCCACTCCAGAGACTTGAGCACAATGAGCTGACACTCCAGTGCAGTACTGAGGTTTGCTACACTGTAGGGAGGGGAGAGATGTTAAACTGAGGCCCCATCTGCCCTCTCAAGTGGATGTAAAAGATCCCATGGCACTATTTCGAAGAAGAGCAGGGAAGTTATCTCTGGTGTCCTGGCCAATATTTATCCCTCAATCAACATAACAAAAACAGATTATCTGGTCATTATCACATTTGCTGTTTGAGAGCTTGCTGTGCACAAATTGGCTGCCACGTTTCCTACATTACAACAGTGACTACACTTCATTGGCTGTAAAGCACTTTGGGACGTCCTGAGGTCATGAAGGCTCTATATAAATGCAAGTCTTTCTTTTGTCTTTCTATTCTTTAGTAAGCGGCATTTACTTAAATCTCAAGATACACCTGCCATGCTCTTGCTGGTTAAAGGTTCATAAGACTAGTTGTGATGTGGAGTCCTTGTCCCAACTATAAAAAAACAAAAAGCAAGTAGAAGATGCTGAACCATGAATCAGGTAGCAGTCAGGTCTGCTCGGCAAATCCTAGGGGAACCAGAAAGTAGGAAATAGAAAACAAACACAATTGCAGTCTCTAGGGGTGGAGAAGGGAAATTTGTTTACAATTTAATCAGGAAATCTGTTTTTCAGGACACTGCACATTATGTAACAGTTTGCAGGTTAGCTTGAAAATAGAACTCTGCTTTAACTAGGTTAATAAATTGCAACAGTTGAGAATGTTTTAGATATATTTGATAAAGATGGATCCTGTGCTGTAGAAATCAAAACTACTAGTTCTACAACATTGAATGCTTCCCATGAGAGGAAATATATGTGAAAGTGATCAATTTTCTAACTACCCTAGTCTTTAAGTTTGGCTTATCCTGATGTTAATAACTAACAGGGAATGGAAGATTGTAAGTCATAATACTTCCGCACAGTAGGCTTAGGAGTAACAACAGAAAACAGGATCTGAGATCTTAATCGTAAGAGACTGCTCTGTCCCATTCAATAGCCACACCATCAATCTCAAGTTGGATGGAGCCAGATGTTTATACTCATCTTATATATAGGATAGCAGATGCATTCTAATTCCATAACTGGTTCTGAGGCTGAGGAAATCATAAGGATACACTCATTAGTTCCATGCAACCGCTTCAACTAAATCTTTTGGCTTCGTGGCTTCCCCCAAATGAGGTGACCAGGTGCAATGCTTTGGTAGAAGCCTTCCTGTACAGCAGCGATGGATGGTCACTTTTCAACAAGTAGTGAAAAGTCATGGAGATATTACATGCTGATGCAGCAATTTGCTCGTCTATGTGTTCACTATCGAAGTATACTAGCCGTGCAGTGATATAATTCAATGTTTCTTTTTCTGTTACAAAGGTAAACTTGAAAAAAAAACCTTTTGGCCAAAATTAAATCATTCTACCTAATAGAAAACAGTGCAACGGAATCAATAGGTCTGTGCAATAGTGTTGCTTTGTATGGTATCAGAACAGTAAGTGCCAATTTCAAAATAATCAACTGCAAGCTAATCAAAGATAATCTATCCACATCTGGTGCAAATTCTGAGTTTAAGAAGCGAGTTATCCTCCATGTGTACTGCATATTATTAACAGTATATACTCCAATTTGGTAAGATTTAACTCACTTAAGAAATTGCATTTATAAAAAAAATCTAATTTATGCACATATTAAGCATTGAAAAACATAAATGGTCCTGTAACTTCAGAAACTTTCCAAAATGTGAAAAACAAGCTTTGGAAGGACAAAACTTCGCTTGTGTAGTTCACAGTGACCTTTGACTTTCGCGCCTGTCAAGTGGTTACTCTGTTTGCACAAACTTTGATTTTGATTCCTAAGGTTTAGTTTTAACTTGGAGTTCAGGAATTGTTTTTCACAGTCAAACAAAGTCAGCTCCACTCACACTTTTGCTTATTTTAATGCACAGAGGCTGGTTTTACAAACTAAGCTCTTTTCTTGCATCAAATGAACCATGGACTTAACATTTCCAAGAACCTTTGCCACATCGCTGCTTCAGTCCTTTCTTTCCAAACTATGAACTTTTCTATAAAATCTCCCCCTTGGAGATGTGTCAGCTAAATGTTTATATATAGTTCCAAAATGTTCACTTCATTCAATTTGCAAAGGCTTTCTTTTTCTAATCTGAACTTAAAAAGCATTCATCAAACAAGTAGCATTGTCCTTCATGAATAGAAGCTGTGAACCTGAATAAGCAGGCTTTATTCAATCATTCCCTTGGCCTTTAAGTGTCTCAGGCCTGAAGGGAAAAGTCATCTATTACAGCTGCTCTAAAAAACAAAGCTGATGCATCACTATCAGGAATAAAAACACTACCCTTCACTATCAGTCAACCTTAAAAGCAGCAGTTTTACCCCTATTTATTTTATATACATATATGTCAAGCCAAGTAAAGCTTTCTATTTACTTCAGCTCATACACTTAGCATTCATGACAATGATAAAAAGACTTGAAAATCACCTGATGGTTTTCAAAGAGCACTACACTAATAAACTGGTAATGCAAATAAACATATCACCCTTATGTTTTCTTCCTCTTTGATTAACTACAACAAGAATTCAGGGAACATACTTATCAGAATGCATACATTCCAAAAATTGCATTTGCAGAATAATCATCATCTGGAATTCGGGAAATAGCCATTTGTTCAAATGCAGAGTTTTATATTTAACATACAAGGGGAAGGAAAGTCCAGGTCCTTGTCTTTTGGTCCTCCACCATCTTAGAGAGAAAAATAATGTACTTACAAGAATCTAATTTGATGTCTTTCAATGTTGTCAGCTGAAGAGAGATTTGCAGTCATGCCTCCCTCCCTGGTAGGTTTCACTGATGTTAGTACAATTTCTCAGGGTTATATTTGTCCAGATTGACTCCTGGACTGGTTTTTAATGGAGTCACTCGAGGTCGCACAGCCATCACGGAGCGGTCTAGTACGGAGGGAGTTCGGATTTGATTTGCGAAACGGCACTAAATGCAAGGCTCACTATGCAAAATACAGTGACAGAATTGGTCTGGAAGCAAATTCTGCATGCAAATTTCATCCAATTAACCTCTCCCAGGTAAAATCATCAGCTTCTTAAAAAAATATAGAAGTTGCTTCCTGGAATGATTTTTCTGATTTTCCATTTGGATATTTCACAACGTCTCTAGGTGGAGCTGATACTATTCCTCGTGGAGTAACGAGGAGGATAGAACTCAGGTTTATATCTGTCACTGCCACAAAGCAAAATCCTGAATTTAGCCAGCACTTATTTGAGATGGATGAGCAATATAGGCAGTAAATGCAGAATAGTGTTGGGCACAAGGGCACCATAAAAAGAAGCAGCACTAGAAAAAATATATAAGGTATTAAAAAAAAGTCAGAAACACATGTGTACAGATTATTGTGTAAAAGTTTAAGATTTTATTAAAATAACTACTTCAGGTAGAATATTACTAAAGAATACTTTAATGAATTATTTAAAGGATAATTACAATTTGATAGATCAGCCTATATAATAGAATGATTTAAAATTAATGCTTTGACCATTGTGTACCAATCTTCCCTGACACTTTATAGAAAGCAAACCTATTCTTTCTCTCATTATTCAGCCTCAACAAAAATGGTGTATTGAATTATTCAACCCCTTTCACAAAGAACAGGATTCTACTAAGTCCTAAAGTGGCTATACTTGGCAGTGTCTGGCAGATACATAACACCACTGAAATTCAAATTTATCAGGTTACACAATTAGAAAAATAAAGCCTTTTTCATGATGGATCACAACATTTGGTTCTTGAAAAGTGCACTTAGGGTGCAGAAAGATATACTACAAGGAGATATCCTATGGCAATGTGCAAGGGTGCTCTATGAACTGGAGTGTGGTTTCTTATGGTTACCACAGCCCCACTCAATCTGAACGCAATAGCAGTTCATCCATCATTGTAATGCAGCAAACTTAGCAAAGTAACACAAGGTGAAAATATTGCATAGCTTACTGATACTGAAAGAGGCGGGGCCTCACAAACATTACTATTTACTGCCGAGGTCATTAACTCTGTTTCTCTCTCCACAGATGCTACCTGACCTACTGCATATTTCTAGCATTTTCTGTTTTTATTACTAGTTACTTAGCGCTTTACAAAACTTGCTTCAGATACAAGTAACAGTTTAATCTTCCCTTCTTAAAACTCCTTATCTCGGTTATCAATATTATATACAGCATATATGTTTTGTCTTGCCTCCCATGGTGGATTTATAAGGAAAGTATTTGCTAAGGAAAGGAAGAAGAAAGAAGTTGCATTTATATAATGCTTTATTGTGCTTTCAAATTGTCACAAATCACTCCACAACCAGTGAATTACTTTTTGAAATGCAATGAGCAAACATGGTGGCCAATTTTCACATAGCAAGGTCCCACAAACAACAACATAATAATCTGTTTTTGGTGCTGTTGGTTGAGGAAGCAATGTTGGTCAAGTACAGCAAGGATAATAGTGCTATGAGATTTTTTTATGTTTACCAGAGCAGGCAGATGGAGCCTTGGATGACATCTCATCTGAACAAAAGCACCTTCAACAATGAATGCAGCACTGCCTCAGTACTGCTCTGAAGTGTCAGAGTATATTAGATGCTTAAGTCCATAGTGGGACTTGAACCCCCAACCTTTTGATTCAGAGGCAAGACTACCAGCAAAGCCAGACTGCAAAAGTTGTAAGTATTTTTATTCATTTGCTTATTCTTCTCCCTCCCTAAAACCTTTTCTCTCAGTTACTTACATGATATCTATGCTCCCTCTTAGTTGCCATGGTGAATTTTCAGTTCTAGCTGAAGCTGTGGTTGGTGCACTGGAACCAGGACAGTTCGTTCCTACAGCGTAGTCTCAAATAATCAATACAGCAAGGCCTGATTGGCTGGCTGAGCAACTTGAAGCACAAATTCCAAACTCTACATCAAAGCAACTCCTACACATCCTCCACTGCCCAAGGGCAAACATCGGAATTTTAGTTTAGAATGTTTACATAATGGATTAAACGATATAAAAGTTAAACTGCATTTTGTGAGAGAGAGGTGCATTATAGAAAATTTAGCTGAATTTTCCCCACTGCTGCTACTTGCTCTGGATGGTTACTTGTAAATGTTCTGCCTGGTGGTCATGCTACACGAATTATTTGGTTGCACTCTGGATTTCATCGCTCTGTAGGTGAGGAGTGAAGTTGGCAGCTGTCCTGATGTACCATTCATAGAGAGAACAAGTTCTAAAATACTGCACAGAATATTGACAAATATTGAAGCATATTACTTTTTTATTGCTGCTCACTCTTCACAAGATACCTGTAAATTTTCCGTTTGTTTGTCATGTGGTACAAGTGGTTGCGGAGGTTTGGTAATGCAGCTCCGCAGGAGAAGGCATAAAATGACAAAATCGATGAAGGATTTTTCACACTCGCACAGGACATCAACAGAAGCTACAAGTCCTCAGGACTAAGACTCAGTTGACAGAGCCCAGCGTTGACTACAACAGGACTCATGCCCCAGAGAAATGGGCTGGCATATATGGCAGAAACTTCTTGAAGACTTTTTTAATGTACACCTTCCGAGATAAATTAAAGTTAAAAAAAGAATTACATAATTTATCATGTCATTATTTTTGTATGAATATATCTTTTAAGTCTGTGTGTACTAGGGTGTGACAGCTACTGTAGCCACTGAAAGTATTTTTAATTTGAGTGAGTTAAGTGGTTTATTTTGTGCTGGTTCCTGATTGGTAGCTTTTCTGAACAAATGTTTTTTTTCCTCTTTGGTAAATTACTGACAGTGGTATTTGAGCTAATTTAGCGCAGCGCACTTAACAAAAACTGCCCTGTGCCCGAATTAAATATCAGTGATAGTAACTACACAATTTTGTTTTGTCCTATATAAGTGTTCGAGCTGTGACACGCGAGACTTAGATGCAAAGCCTTTAATGACATTGATTAGGGCACTCGGGGGGGGGGGGGGGGGGGGAGTGTTGGACTCAGACTACTGAACTTGGCCTCACTGAGCGTTCCCAAGCCTCAGACACCCGCATCTTCTATTCCCCAACCCCCATCAGCATTTCCGAACAGCAACCCTTCCCCATTTTCTTCCAGGCCTTATCTCCTGCACTCACTCTTCCCCATGTGCCAACCCAGGCCATGCCAGCCCCGTTGCCCCTTGTTTACCGATGGCCCCTGCCTTCCCAGACCCTCCATTTACAAATTCATTCACATGTGTTCCAGCAGCTCCCAGTCTTCTACCTGCCTGATCCTAGTATCGATATTCAACTGAATAGGTGTTGCCCATCACCGTTTCTCTCCTAGCTGTAGGATCCTCAGGATACTGTAGTTTTTCTTAATAGTGTTCCAAAGGTAGCTGTGCCCATTGGAAAAGGTGACTTTTTTTAAATGGGTACGGTGCATTCTTACAAAGTCATAGCAGAAAATGAAATTAATTAACTGCTTGTTGTTTACCCATAGGGTTACCTTTTCTGTCTTTGGAATTTCTGGAATTGTTCCCACCTGCTCTGGATCCGGCAAACTTGAGTTACATTCCAAGAGTTTACATCATCTATGGAGGCTCAACCAGGTAGTGGGCTAAAACTTCCAGATACGACATTGTCCTCTTATGCATAACTCCAAGAATGGGCCAGTGTTACTCTGATTAACTGCAACTCCCAAAATGCAGTTTAAGCCCACTTCCTTGGGCTCAAACTGGAGCTGGTATTTATGAACAGCAAACAAAGAGTCTCACTGTCAATCATCACAAAGACATCCCAGTGTTCTAACCATACAAACAAAAACTCTCCCAGATACAGCCGCTGATTGGAAATCAGATTCAGGAAAATACATTCTCAAAATACCACACTATGCCATGCGCTCAGCACTATTTAGCAGGCAAACCCTGTCAAAAGATGGACTAGCGAGTTATGTTTAACTTTACAACATGGAACTAGTGGGGCTTTTACAGCACTTTGGGTGGCAGCTGTAATGGAAATTATGTGTAGCTAAGATGTGTTCTTACTGCTGGGGTGAGTTATTTTAATAGTTAACAAGCTATTGAAAGGAAAGCCATAACAAACCTTGCAATTTACTGGATTTAATTTTAAAATTCTGTACCCTACTCCTTAGTGTCTCCATTCCTTGGGCCCTTCCACTTACTCCATTTTCCAGCCTCACTGTGCTCTACCTTGCTGGCTCAGAATAGAAACACAGCAAACATCACAACGGTGCTCCATACCCCAGACCAAATTGTCAATAAACCATCAGTGTTCCAAAGGAAAGTATCTGAAGACTTACTATGATGTTCTCGATGTACCTTTATACTGGGTAACAGGGGTGATCAGTGGCAGTCTAAGAGCAAGCATGCCATATAACATCCCCTCTTGCCCACCATTTTGTGGCATTGTGCCACTCTCCCCCCATTGTTCCTATTCCACGTGGCAAAGGGGAGGAATTCCAAACAAAATGGCTGCTCCCCGCAGTTCTGAAATATTACTCATTATCACAGAAGATAAATGAGAGACCATCTTAATCGTGCAATTCAGAAGAATGTGCTTCACCGCTAAACTCAGCTGATCTGTAATGAAAAACATCTAAGAGAGCGTAGTGTGTGTTCAACACCTACTTGTTGCTGCTGGCTGCGAAGGTCAGTGATCTCCTTCTGATCCTCCTCGTGGAGTCTCTTCAGCTCCTCACAGGTCTGTTGGACATGATTGTGTTCCCGTAGCAACTGGGTGTTCTCCCTCTTGATGACCTCCATTTCTTCCTTGAGTTGAGACTGATCATTTCGCAGGCGGCTGTGCAATGTGCTGAAGGAGTAAACAAAAAAAAGTTTGGGGAATTGGGATTTTCTTGTTGCACCATCAGGTAGCTGGTCTAACCTATTGTTTAATGGTTAATAAATGTAGAATGTAATCACTATAAATAATTTACAATTAATTAAAAGCAGGGCCTCCACTTTTCAAGCTAAGTATGTACTTGTTTATTTCAGAAATAATGACTTCTGTTCTCTTCATACTTCACTGTAAAGGTGAATCATCTGTAAACAAAGAATTTTACTGGAAGACTGATGAGAACGAATTGATGGATTACAAGATAATGGACTTCATGTTTTAAGTGCGGTGGCTGTTGAATTTCCACAAAATATTAATTTCAGCATCATAAATGATTCTGAAGTCTTATCCCTTAGAGAAAATCTAAGAAAATGACAATCTCGCCGGGCCAGATGGTTTCTCGGTTTCAGTTCTTGGATGGTCAAGTTGAAAGAAACACCTTCGCAGAAGTAAAGCTGCCAAATTGTCATGGATATCTTTATTAGTAGAATTATTAATCTTGTATTACAAAAATGTACTGCAGGTTGAACCTCCCTTATACAGAACTCCCTTATCCAGAACCACCTGTCGTCCAGAACCATTCCCGACCGGGTGGCGCATGGGCAGAACTCCGATATGAACAAATTGAATCCTTCCTCGCTGCCGAATCCCGCAATCGCTGGCCTGACCCTGCGATCCACCGCCCTACCACCTCCCCCCCCCCCCCCATGATCTCTCTGCCGCAATCTCAGCCCCAAGTCAGCCAGCCCCGATATCTCCTTGCTCAGTACCTGTACCATCCAATTTAACATTACCACCCCTCGTCCGGAAAAATCCCTTATCCAAAACAGGCCAGGTCCCGAGGGTTCCAGATAAGGCAGGTTCAACCTGTATGTAAATTTTTAAAAACTTAAACAGTCAAAGTTAAACACTTGGATTTTGCTCGCTCTATCTTCTCTGCCCTGATACTCTTGACCAAAGTTCCCTGTAATCTTTTTGGGGTGCGCGAGCCCCTTTAACTGACTGCGCCACCCATTCAATTTTTCACGCATATGAGGTTATTTCCATTGTAAAGCCGATGAGCAGCCTGCGCGGGACCTCCAGGCCACTGCGCGACCACGTTGCTCTTGACCCTATTTTCTCTCATTCTTACTTTAATTTAACTTTTTTGTTCTATTTAATGCAACCTAATCTATTCTTACCCTTTTAGAATCAGAGTTTTACAGCACACAACGTGACCATTAAGTACAAAATATTTCCCGGCACCACTTCTCTAAAAAAGCTATCCAGTTAACCCCATTCCCTTCATCTAATCTTTCAATTTCCTTTTAGTAATGTATTTGCTTCATGGGTTCTTTGCTTAAGAATTCATAGCAACACATTGCTATTAAGAACTAGTTGGTTTATTAACAAAGGTTTAACAATCACACTACACATTACCAGTTCATCCACTAGGCTCACAACTGCATACCTCATCGTGGATGACCGAGACCCAACTGACTGGGGTTTTATTGGGTCTTGTGAACATCACGTGACTAGCTAAGCCACTCACAATGCAACAGCTCTACATTGGCGAGAAAGCAGGAATGGGGTACTGAGGTTACATGATCAGCCATGAACTCAATGGGCCCAAGTTTCCACACGCGCCTAGAACGGCGCAGTCCCGACCTGGACGCCCGTTTTTCGCGCCACAAAGTGCGCCTAAAAAAATCCTTGGTGTTCTCCACCTACCTGCAGGTCCTCTGGTCCTCGGCGCAGCCAGCACGAGCTGTGGGGGGGCGGAGCCAGGTCCCTGCGCTGAAAACAGTGCCGGGACCTCTGCACATGCGCGCTACAGTGGGCACACAAGTGCAGTAGCTCCAGGCGCCGAACTGTGTGGGAGGGGCCCGAAGCACGCAGCCCCTAGCCCTGGCCGAATGGCCTCACTGGGGCTGCGTGAATAAGGCTCCTCCCACGGCCAGCTCCTGCTTCCCCCCCCCCAACCCCGACCAGACCCGACACCCGCTCCCCCCTGCCTCCGGACCAGACCCGACACCCGCTCCTCCCCCCCCCCCCCGCCTCCGGACCAGACCCGACACCCGCGCCCCCACCCCCCCGACTGGACCCGACCCGCACCCCGCTTATAAATGTTTATTCGGGTTGGATTTATTTGTATAATATTTGTATAAGTATAAATAAGGATTTATTATAGAATTTAATGACTTCCGTTCCCCCCCCCGCCCCCACCTCGTTCTGGACGCCTAATTTGTAACCTGCGCCTGATTTTTTAATGTGTAGAACAGGTTTTTTCAGTTCTACAAAAATCTTCACTTGCTCCATTCTACTTTAGTTTGGAGTACGTTTTCACTGTGGAAACTTTCAAATCAGGCGTCAGTGGCCGGACACGCCCCCTTTTGAAGAAAAAATTCTGTTCCAAAGTAGAATTGCAGAAAAAAAAACGTGGAGAATTGCGATTTCTAAGATAGTCCGTTCTCCACCAGTTGCTCCTAAAAATCAGGCGCAAATCATGTGGAAACTTGGGCCCATTGAATGGCGGTGCAGGCTCGAAGGGCCGAATGGCCTACTCCTGCATCTATTTTCTATGTTTCTATGTCTAAACCCGTGAACATCCTCACAGGTGCATACATACATTATTTTTTTAACTTGAGGGATTTAGAGAGAGTGTGCATGCAAGAGTAGAGAACATATTTACAGGACTTGTGCTTTATTTTGTTAATATCAAGAATTTTTTAACAATGATTGATTAAAGCTTTTAAATGATGTAACTGTGGGAGCTTGTTCTTTATCATATTGCAGCGCATACAAAAGCATTGGCTATTTATTTTCAGGAATCAATCAAAAACTCTTGCTTCACTGTCTCTCGGCAGAATTCCTACAAATCTTTTCCCACATACTTTCACTCAAAGAGTAGATTATGCCCACCTGTGCCCCATAATCTCTGACTCAATGTGAACAACACCACTGGATATCTTCCAACAATATTTTCAAAACAGAAGAATTAAATCAAATGCCAAACATATCTCCGGCTCTCTAGAAGCGGTTTACTTAGACTTTACATTAGTTTTAAACAAAGTACACACATTTCTTTAGCTTATGCAATTATATATTGCAGTTAAGGGATTTAAGATAACTGAAGACAACAGGACTATGGCTGCCAAGTAAATCCTTTCAGTAACTTTTCAAAAAGCTTTTGTGATTATGATGAGCAAATCGTATACTTAAAATGTTTAGGCGATATAAAAATGATCAGACTTCCAAACAGAGTACTTCATGGTGATTCTAGGTCTCGTAATAAGAGCTTCAGAAATAAATAAAATACCCCAGAGACATCTGACAATGAATGCAGAGGAAAATTGAGCATTTTTCTTCTGTTTAAATTAGTAAAACTGTTCCATGTGTATAAAGTAACATTTTTTGTTATACTAATGGGCAATGTAATTACGCAGTAAACGACAGGAAAATGGTGCGAGGCATTTACCTTTCAGTGATGGTGCCTGCAATACTGGAAGCTGTGAGACAAAGCTAAAGAGGTGGTTTTCATAGCAGCAATATAAACAGAGGTAGACATTCTCTGACTGTCCTTATATGCATTTTCTTTTTGCTTACCAGCAGTTGGGAACAGTGTAACAGTCAAAAACAAATGTCAAGTTGAAGCAGTTCTGTAGTACAAATAAAGTATTATAATTTACTTTAGTCCCTTTACACAGTTGGTTACTCCTGTATGTATCACACACTTACAACAGTAACCAATTGTCTGATTGGATGAATGTCCATTTTATCCAGCTCTAAATGTACACAACGCTCAAAGACAAATGGTAAATAATAGCTCAGAGTTTATATAACTCCAACAAAACTGGTGCCAAGATATCACAAAATAAGCAAACAGCATCTCCTCGAAATGACCACAGCAGCTACCAGAGTGCTTCACTAATCCCCGACCTGCCACCCTGTGCATCATTATCATAGGGAGTCCCTCGAAATCGAGGAAGACTTGCTTCCACTCTAAAAGTGAGTTCTCAGGTGACTGTACAGTCCAATACGGGAATTACAGGCTCTGTCACAGGTGGGACAGACAGTGGTTGGAGGAAAGTATGGGTGGGTAGTCTGGTTTTCCGCACACTCCTTCCGCTGTCTGCGTTTGGTTTCTGTATGCTCTCGGCAACGGGACCCTGTGCAGCCTACACGCGACTCTAGTCACAAACTACATGGTTGACACTTAATGCGCTCTGAAGCTCCTCAGGACGTTTTACTACATTAAAGGTGCTATATAAATGCAAGTTGCTGTTGTTGTTGTTGAAGTAGCCCAAGACCATCCTCACAGGACAACTAGGAATGAGCAACAATGACAGCCTTCTCAGCATTACCCACTGAGAACGAAAACTTAAAAATAAAATGAAAAGCTATTTTTTAGTTGATCCAGAGATCAATTAAAACTGCATTTCTTTTTGCAAAGATTTTTAGTGAATTCTAAATAATGGCCCAAATAAGAATCTAGTTTTGAGTGGGGGGTGGGGTGGTGGAAAGGAACAGGAGCATTGAACAGTTTTGAAGATCTTGAATACTGATATGTCAATTGTTGCTGAGGGCAGACTATGTGCATCCATATCTCAATAAAAGAAAGTGAGACTGATTGAATAAAATGGGTTACGCTCCAATATTTATTTCATCACAATATTACTGCGCATAGATAATGGGCTGGATTTTGCTGTGAAAATAAGGGTGAGGCAAACAGCGCTCACCGTTATTTACGTGCAAATCGGAAGCAGCTTCTGGCACATGAGCAGTCAAACCCGGAAGTTGCTGTCTGAGATACTCCACTCTTCCGTAAACTGCGTGAAAACAACACCTCGCCATCTGGCTCCCCATTCAAATGTATTGAGTGCCGTAAAGTTCCTGTAATTACGCCGTAGATACAGACTAAACACGCCACAGAAAGTTAACTCAAGTCATTTCAATCTAAGTATCCTTTTAGCGGTGTGGTAAGTCTTCATTTTTTTTTTATTCGTTCCTGGGACGTGGGCATCGTTGGCAAGGCCAGCATTTATTGCCCGTCCCTAATTGCCCTTGGGAAGATGCTGGTGAGCCGCCTCCTTAAACTGCTGCAGTCCCGTGTGGTGAAGGTTCTCCCACAGTGCTGTTAGGGAGCGAGTTCCAGGATTTTGACCCAGCGACGATGAAGGAACGGCGATATACTTCCAAGTCAAGATGGTGTGCGACTTGGGAGGGGAACATGGAGGTGGTGGTGCTCCCATGCGTCTGCTGCCCTTGTCCTTCTAGGTGTTAGAGGTCCAATCCAATTAGACAGTGTTGTATGTTGTCAATGCCCTTTGGTTAGGCAACGGAAACAGCTCCCAGTCCTGCTCTCTATTCAGTGACTCCTTTTGGAACAACTCTGTAGACATTGGGCTTAGGATCAGCATCATCTACAATGCTCCAAGCCTGCCACATTCACGGTCAATGCTCAAATATGCGTAATCACTACCTGGGCAAAACACCCATGGACCTAGTGGAACTGTACCCCAGTACGGAGAGGAAACGGTGAAGAAAATTGAAATTATTTGATTACAATTCAGTTTGTATCTACATCTAAAGGAAAAATATGCAGGGCTACGGAGAAAGAGCGGGGTAATATTCCCACTAAGCTGTGTGGCCGCATGGCGTTCTTAAGGTCCTGCGCAGGCCGTTCGCCGGCTTTTACATTGAAGAAACCGCATATGTGTGAAAATTTGAATGGGCAACGCAGTCAAAGGGCCACGCAGGGAAATAAAAATGAGAGGCAACATTGAAGCAGGGATGTGGGATTACTTGGATAGCTATTTCACAGAGCCAGTACAGGTACATTGGGCAGAATGGCACTGTGATAATTGAGAAGCTACTTGAGTTGTCAAAGGGTTAAGAAAATGCCATGGTTCATTATTGTAGTTCATTGAATGAGAATTTGCTATACATTAGAACAGATAACTATAGGGAGTTGAAAACATAATTACTGGGTACTTCATCATAGATTACTGAAAGAAAGGTAGTCTAATATAGATTTCTTTTTATTCTGTAGCTAACCTAAGAGAATGAAACTGGACCCACACCTGCCAATGAACAATTTGAATTCTCCGTTTATATACAGCACTACATTTACCCAACCTTTAACTGTGGCTTTTGTATGCCATATTGATTAACAATTACCTTGATAGCACTATTTTGCAACTGTACTTTGTGCTGAAATGGCCTGACAACCAGAAATGCCCTCTGCTTTTCGAAAGCAAGTACATGGTTTAATGTTTTGATACTTTGAGAACTTGCACTAGCAAATTAACATATTAACACAGTCTTCCAAAGTGAAAAAAAGCACAATAATTATCGGGAATAATGGATAATTGGGACACATTACAAATGTGAATGTGGTCTCAAATAGATTTTGACCAGTATCTGAAGAAGGCAGTCGCTCTAAACATAAAAACCCAAGACGAAGATCAGCCTCAACATATCTGTAATATCTCTTTGATTTAATCACTTTGCACAAAGCAAACAATGTTTTTCACCATCAATTTCCAAAAATGATCTACATCCTATCAGGATTCTGCTGGCAATGAAACTGTGCAATATTGGTGATCCAACAATTTCCATCTGGAGTGCTGCGACTATCACAATGTGGATTTAAAATATGCAAATTAACTACTTTATGAAGATGTAACCATAATTTGGCAATCCTAGCAAAACTGGGGTTTGTTGGCCTTTGGCCATGCTGAATTTTGTGAGAGGAGTCCCTCGCCTCAATTTGCATAAACTACTGGCTACATTTCAGAACAGCTTTCAGAATACTTAGAATATAACTTGATCCATTCTCTGTAGAATATGTTTAGATTATGTATTCTTCCACAATTCTGGCACAGATTTCACAAAATCCAGAAACATGCAGGGACATTAGAAGAATGCAAGAAAAAGTCAAGGACAAGAAAGTGTCATTCAGATCATTAATACTTATTCTTCTGATTAATTCACTAAAAGTCTAGCATTGAATTATATTTTCAATATCGCTAATGGCTGATTCTGTTACTTTACTTGGCAGATTATGTCAAACATTGACTACTATAAGCAGATAAATGTTTCTAGCTCAGTTTTAAACGTACTTTACACGAGTTTATATTTATGCGTGCGCCTTTAATCTGGAGCCATCAGCCTGATTCATCTTGAAGTAATATTCTGGACTCATTTTATCTGTACCATTTAATATTTTGCATACACTGATGAGATCCCTTCTTTCTGGACTTCAAATTTATTATTACGTTTAATTTTCTGTATGTTTGCCCAGTTTTATAGCTGATCTAAATCCTCCTTCACCTCATTAACTGCATTCCTCATTCCCCTTATTTTAGGGTTTGCAAATTTAATACAGACTTGGTTTCCACAGCCAAGTCACTTCTGTAAAGATACAAGTAATTGGATCCAAGTTCTAACCCCTCCACCCTACGCTACCCTTCCCACGATTATTCTCATTTATTATTTTTGAATCCAACCTTTTATCTAGTCACATATCCTATTTGCATGAATTTGCCTTTCAAGTGGACTTATCAGAGATTCTTTGAAAATACAAATAAACTATATAAGCAAGTTCAATTGTCTACTTTATTGATGATATCCTTAAAGAAATCAAGGTTTGTGAAACAGGCTCTTTCCCTTCTAAATTGATGCTCGTTTTTTTTATTAAGCTATTGCTACACGGGTTCTTCTCCAGTCGTGTCGTGAAAACGGTTTCCACTTATTTTTATCTGATGGAGCTGCCTGGGTCAGATGTATTTCCTTTTTTAATACTATGTTTGCATCCTGTGGAACTTCACCAGAGCCCAAGATAGTTCTTATAACTTTCCTCTGCTTGAAAAACATTGTTGGATTGAATGACAAAATGCTCAGTGCCACAGATTAGATACAAGTCCTGCTCCACTCACATCCTGATCCCAACAGGTGTCAAGTGGAAGTTGTACAGTCATCCAAAAAGGCAAGTGAAAATTAAGAGTGCAGAGTCACGACCGGGTAGGCCCTGGCAAGCCTCCCATCCAGGCAGCTGGTTATAAGGTGCACTGATGGTGGTTTCAGATCAGGTCATGCTCTTGATGTCTTGGTTGGAGAGGTATCAGTCCAGTTTGGCAAAGAAGGGGATAGGTTACAGGAGGAGGGAAATCTTATCCATAAACATTTTATAAAAATGTACATATTACCAAATTGGATCATGAAATTTTTGTTCTTCAACTCAAAGTGACGAGTGAACGGTTTTCCTCAACATATTTTAATCTCGCTTCCTCCCTAGATATACCCGAGGAAGAAGCAGAGGGAGAAAAAGGCAACATGGCTATACTAAAGTTGTTTGCATACAGACATTTTTTGGCATGGTGTAGAAGTGCTTTCATCAGCTGGTAGGAATGGAAGCGGTGAGAATTGATGCACACAGGGAAGTTACTGTAGATGTTAGTGGTGGGAAGAGGAAGCTGGGCACATGGCTGCGCATGCAGTGGCCAAATGTGGTAGTCAAGAGAAAGTCTCTTGCGTTGGTATGGTATGAATGCATCTTGCAGCCAGGAAAAACCTCATCTTCAGCTGCTACTGCGCCTGCTCTTTGCACAAATGCAGATAGGAGTGCCCCTACCTGTATCTTCAGGTATGGGAGGTTCTAGCACGTAAATGCCATACATGAGACGTTAAACCGAGGCCCCATCTGCTCTCTCAGGTGGACATAAAAGATCCCATGGCACTATTTCGAAAAATAGCAGGGGAGTTATGGGGCCAATATTTATCCCTCAATCAACATAACAAAAACTGATTATCTGGTCATTATCACATGGCTGTTTGCGGGAGCTTGCTGTGCGCAAATTGGCTGCTACGTTTCCCACACTACAACAGTGACTGCACTTCAAAAATACTTAATTGTAAAGCGCTTTGAGACATCCGGTGGTCGTGAAAGGCGCTATTTAAATGTAAATCTTTCTTTCTTTACAAGTCCAGAGCAGCTTCGCCAGCCTGGCCTCCTTCCATTCCTCTTCCCGGAAGCAAAGAGAAAGGGAAATTCCAAATGTAGAACCCAGTTCGTGCACAAACTGAAGCAGAGAGGTGGGATGAAGACTGACGCCCATGGCAGAAATGCACAAGATAAATTAGTTGGCAGCAGAAAAAGAAATCTTACATCAATGGAGAAATAATGATTCTCTTGAAATTATACATAGAGTATGATAGCCCAGAGATCAAGAGATCAAGAGTTCAAATCTCACCATGACAAGTTGTGAAACTGAATTTGATAAATCTGGTAATTTGTTGGCTGGCCCCAGGAAACATTGCCATTAAAGCTGCTGCGTTGCTGTGAAAAGGGATCTATCCGGTCTGGCTTACATATTTCGCACTATGTAGTTGACTCTTCATGCCCTCCGGATATGGATGGCCAATAAATACTGCCTTGTCAGTATCATCCATATCCCAAGAACAAATTCAAATAAAACATGTTCGACTCTTCAAATGTGTTTCCTTCATCTGCTCATCACCTAGCAACCCTGGATATGATTTCTGCTGAGCGTCAATGAGGCCACAATGGCAGAAAATGAGATGTATGAGGTTGCCAAGTCATTACCACCTTATTTAAATACGCCCACCTGTTTTACAATGGGTGTTTTCACCGCCTGCCAGAAATGAAGGCACAAAATTGAGCAGGCATTAAAGTGGGCTGAGATCCGGCACACCAGATTGCCGCCCCGTTTCGCATCGACTGGAACACTGTCCAAAAAATAAATAAAGCCGGGCAATATTTAAATGTAAATCTAAACCCGGGGGGCCAGTCTCCCCCTTCGTGGTCTCTCCTCTCTAATGAATATTACCTCATACTCCACAGTGTCCAATCCACAGAGGCTGTCCACTGTTATTTATTTAATACCGCATTCTTCAAAGAACCTTTATGTTCATATTTTATTACTCCACACTGCATAGAGCTTTTCCTAGATGTATTTATTTCATTCTCTGTGCTCCATACAGCCTTTCCCTTGATGTATTTGATTATTTATGTTGCGATACTCTGCAGAAAGATTTTTATTTCTCAGTAATTTGCAGAGGTTTTCCAAGGACTGCTGTTTATATATTTATTTAATTCTGTTGAATATCTAATTTTTTTTGAGGCTACATATTCAATTCCTCGCTTAGCACTGAAATGTATTTAATTAGATCTTTTTTTACTATAATTAATTTTTAATTGCATGAATATAACATGATTTTAATGCATCATGTGGTTACAGCAGATGCACTGAAGACTTTCTCACATAGTTGGGAATACACTGATACTAAAATGATTTTAATTAAGACTGCCTGCTCTCTCATGGGCCTTGCTACTCCCTCTCGAGCCCTGCTCTCCTTTCCAGCCCCGCAGCTGAAACATCTGCCCCCACCCCAGTGATTTTTCTCACCTGCACTTGTTCCAATGGGAAGGTGAGACACACAAATTGCTGCATACTTTTAAACCGGAACTGCAAGCTCCCTTGGATGAGGCATCAGCAGGAAGTACTGTGCCAAATCTCTGAGTGTGGAAGCTGTCAGAGCAGCCACCACTGAGACAGCTACGTCCAGAAAGACATGCTCTACACCAATGCCAGGACTGGAAAACTTTAGCTGTGAGGAAAGATTGGATAGGCTGGGGTTGCTTTTCTTGGAACAGAATAGGCTGAGGGGAGACCTATTGAGGTGTATAAAATTATGAGGTGCCTAAATAGAGTAGATAGGAGGACCTATTTCCCTTAGCAAAGAGGTCAATAACCAGAGGGCATAGATTTAAAGTAGGTGGTAGAAGGATTAGAGGGGAGATGAGGAAAATATTCTTCATCCAGAGGGTGGTGGGGGTCTGGAACTCACTGCCTGAAAGGATGGTAGAGGCAGAAACCCTCATCACATTTAAAAAGTACTTGGATATGCCATTAAAAAGCCGTAACCTACAGTGGTACAGATCGAGAGCTGGAAAGTGGGATTAGGCTGGATAGCTCTTTGTCAATGAGCTCGATCAGTTTCTCCTCCGCAATGATGCAGGTGAGAACAAGCCCAGGGCTTCCTCGATCACATTCAACCAGACGTTTATAGTCCTGGAATTTTCATTTCAATTCATTGCGTTAGACTTTGCATAATTGTATTAGCACTGCCTTGTGTACTATCGTTTTTCCATGTAGCATAGCCTCTTAAAAATGCAGTACAAGCTTTAATCTATCTAAATAAAAGTTTTCAGTGCATCGATTAAATTTCAAATGTTCGGCTTAAAAAAAAAGTATTGAAAAAATGAGTTTTTCCTAACCTGGAGGCAGAAATTTACAAGCACTTTTTAATGTTCAAAATTCCCATGCCAAACAAAAAAAACTTTGATTGACATCAGGCTGTATTTACATACAACGATCAGATTTTCTGATCTGAAAAGGTGGCGGCTTATACATAATTGCATTAATAATGATGTTGAGTCCAGAAGGCTGTAAAGTCTTTATTAATCTTTTGAAGGTTTAAATTGGCTCCCTTAGTCTTTACATGGAATAATGCTCCTGTCAATACAGTGTGCCATCTGACTTAGCGCAATCAACGCCAAGATAGAATCTGTGAGTTTTGTCTGAATTTTGGATGAATGGCATTTGTGGAGTAGCCATTCATCTCCTTTTGGGGATGATCACCCAGAAATTTTCCAAACTGAAAACTGTTAAAATATGGTTTCTGATCGCTACATCAAATAAAAAGCTTCACACGTATGGTAACTGCCCAGCATTGGACTGACCAAATAGTGGCGCAGCCTACTTGCGATGTCATAGCAGTGTTCTAATCATGTTTGTTTAATTCCCTTCATTCCATTGTTTCCGTATTGATTCACTAACCTGCCACCCCACACCAATCCGATATTTCTTCACGATTTCTCGCTGGCCCTCTAACCCATGTCACAGAATTTCCTTCTCTTGACAGTCTCAGCCTTGTGATTTACTCTATTTTCAGCACTATTGCTGCTGATTTAGAACAGGTTTTGCAATGCTTTTGGAACCACTGCACAGGGGGGACCTTTCTGTGCATGCCTGAATTTCCCAACCCCATAACATTACAACTCCGTGATCCTCAGCAACGTTTGTACTTAAAAGCACAACAAACAAGACAATAATATCATAGGGCAGAAATAAACAATTGGCCCAGCAAAATGAAGGAGATAAATAGTAGCAAAAATGTAGAAGGGGAAAACAGTTAATAAAAATGAGCAAAAAATAGCAAAATGGGAAACAAAACCGTTATGGATAAGTATGAATTGTGAACAATAAGCTGAGAAGACATAGACAAGTTTACATTTATGCTTTTGTTCTAATTAATATTTTCAGATGTGCATCAATGCAATAGCGCCAGTATAACTCCAGAATCAGGCAGTGACCTGACTCTGAAACGTGCTAAAGCAATGTAATGTGATAACCCCTTTAGGACCCTGTTTCACTTGGTACCAGCTGGAGTTTAGCTGGCGCAGTATCTGCTGTGGGCATCTGGCAATTTTCTTCTCTCTCACTGATTGAGACTCCAGGAATCACGCAGAGGAACCACCATCGCCAATTGAGTTGGGGCCACAGTGGGGATGCTGCTTGAGCGTGGAAACAGGAATGATAGAATCAAAGAAAAATTACGACACAGAGGAAGGCCATTTGGCCCATCGTGCCAGTACCGGAGACCCAGGGCAGGACCATGGTAAAATCATAAACTTCACTCCAGGCCCCAGATTTTGCACTAACAAGGCCAGAGCAGATCCAGGAACACCAACTAATCATTTTGCACACCTTTCTGAAATATATTTTACACTTCAGTTTACATTTTGACAGCTGTACTTACTGATAAAAATCTGCTTCTTTGACTGCCTCCTCACATTTCTTCAGCGTTTTTGTGTGCTGGTTCTGCAGAGACTGCAGATCGGACATGGCTTTCATGCACTGCATCTTCAGTCTCTCATAGTCATGGCTCGGCTTTGGGCTGGGTCTGTTGATATAAGTAACACCAAAATCAAGGAGTCGCTCTCTACAAGATTAAAGAACATAGGGACATTAGGAATTGGAGTGGGTTCAGCCCCCTCGAGCCTGCTCTGTCATTCAATTAGATCATGGCTGATCTGCACCTCAACTCCATTTTCCTGCCTTAGCTCTATATCCTCGGATACCCTTACCTAACAAAAATTGATCAATCTCAGTCTTGAAAGTTCCAATTGACTCGTTGTATCCACAGGCTTTTGGGGAGATGGTTCAAAATTTTTACTACCCTTTGTGTGAAAAATTGCTTCCTGATTTCACTCCTGAATGACCTAGCTCTAATTTTATTATGTCTCCTTGCTCTCAATTCACCCGCCAGAGGAAATAGTTTCGCCATTTCTACCCTATCAAACTATTTGAACATTTTAAACACCACAAAATGTTCAAATAATTTGATAGTCAGCTGGATACGCTGAATTTTCAAAAATTCAGATTTTACAGTTCATCATCACCATAGGCAGTCCCTCAAAGTGACTGCCAAAAAGGGATGAGTTCACAGGTGTTTCAATGAAGGACCTAATATTCCAGATCCCGAACTACATCGTGAAGTGTGGAAGATGCCTGTGCTTGGATTTTTTTAACGTGTGGTGGCCGGGCTTGACAGAGTTAGGTCTTGGTTAAAATGGCCCCATCACTACAAATAGAGTTCATCCAACAAAACAACTTGTATATAGAGAGACAAATTATTAAACTGAGACACGACTGTCTAAAAGGGTACTAGCTGAATGAAATAGGTGCTAACACAGAAAATCTACCTCCTAAAATTATGCTGCAATCTTGAGTGAATAATATTAAAAACTGAAGTTTAATATTTGATTTTTCAGTCACCAAGAGCTGAGAGGGAGTGAAGGCGTATGTGGGTGTGGTGTGGCTGCTCTGGGAGGAACGGGGGAGGGTTGAGCTTTATAGCAAATTGTGCCAAAAAACGTAGCTGTTTCCAGCCAGATATTTTCCCTAATTTGGTGTCTGTAATGGAGGGAGTGGAGGAGGCGATACAGCACGCTGTGGAGACTGGCGCTGGAGTTGGGAAGTGAGGTGGGAGAGGAGTAAATTGGAGGACGCAAAAGAGCGAGGAGGTTCTCCGATAAGGAGGTTCTCGGATGAGGTTAATGCCTCCCTCATGCAGGAGGTCAAGTCACGCTGGGGTGATTTGACACAGGGCAGGCGTGGGAAGCCCACCCCAAAGGCTTACCAGAGGATATGGGCCGAGATAGCAAAGGTGGTCTCGTCGGCGACCAACGAGGTACGTGAGGGCAACCAATGCCGCAAACGATGGAACGACCTTGTGGGATCCGTAAGAGTAAGTATTATATTTATTTACACGTACTTATGTATTTATATAATTTGATTTGTAAGAGTCATGAGTGACTATCATCAAATGTGAGGTCTTTCACTTTTACCGGGAATGTTGTACTCAAAGCCTGCGGCACGTCTTTAGGTAATGAATGATAATTATCATAATAATCATGATTACTTCTGTCGGTATTGTGTTGTATCAGTCTCTGTGACAGTACCTGGCAATGATATCACACAATTATCTCATGCCATGTCTTCCTGTTACCTTTTACAGAAGAAGCTATCGAGGAATAGGTCTGAACAGAGGCAAACGGGTGGGGGGCCACCAGTCATCAGCGACATCACTGACATTGAGAAGCGGGTGCTCGCACTAGTGGGGAGCAACCCCCTGGCGGCCACGCAGGCAGCTGCAGATCCTGAAGTGATGCCACGTGAGTAAAGTATACACTATTGCGTGATGTAAAGTCAATAGATGCCACACCCACTCATATCCGAACAATAATATATGATAGATGATTTCTAAAAGTGTCCTAGAAATAATGCTGGCCTCATGAGAATCATTGCAATGCAGAATGTGTTGATGGTCATGAAATGTGATGTCTGTGATGATGTTGATAGCGATGGGCTTTTGTCGTGCATAGCTTTTGTGTGTAGCGCTGGACTCACCTTGTGACCCTAGCATCCCCTTTTCCTCTAGTCATCTCATTTGTGTTTTGCAGCTCAGTCAGCAGCGCGTCCCAAGGCAAGACCACATAAGCCAGAAGGTGGAGACGTGGGGCCGGACTCACCTACATCTGGTGCTGAGGAGGTCCGATTCTCGCCCGTCAATCAGCTGGGTCTGTTCTCCACGGATAAGAACACTGACTTTGAAGAGCCTGCGTCACCAGGCTCCAGAAGACATCCCACTCCAAGGCCATCTAGTGCTTCTCCGGCCATTCCCACTTCCACTCTGGAGATACCGGGCCCAAGCACCTCACCACAGGACACCCCAGGATGGCGCCGACCCCGCGTAGGTTTAGTGGACGTGGCAGGTCTGCTCCACGAGCGCCAGATGAGAGCGGAGAGATGGTACAGTTGTCAAGGAGGATTGTAGACATAGGTGACCAGGTCCTACATGCATTGGGGGGCATATCCCGACAGCTGGCCAGCATCTCCGGCACCATGACGGAGTACGTTCCGCGGATGGCGGAGGCCCTGGAGGCAATAGCCAGGAACACTCGTGGTTCAGGCCTCCCAGTGGTCCCGGATCGCGGCACTCCACCCCTAGGCTCTGTACCCCCAGTGCCAATGACACATGAAAGGCAGAAGCAAGATCCTGCTTCGGCATCCGATAATGTTGCCACCTCGGTACCCTCCGCTCCCGGATCTGTGCGACTACTGGCTCTTGCTTCATCCTCCCAATTAGGCACCACCTGAGGAGTTCCTTGGCCAGGCGGCGTGGAGCAAGGAGGGGAAGGGGTAGAAGTGGGGAAAAGGAGAGGGGGGAAGGAAAGTGAGGTGCATGTCCACATATCTCCATCTCGGTGTATGCAATTTGTTGTAAGGTATCAGGGGAGGGGGCCACTCTGTTGGTTTACATTTGTGTTGCTGGACATGTTGACCATTTGATTGATGTCAATGTTCTAAAAAGTGAGGTGGGGTGTTTTTGCCTGTGATATTTATGATTTCAGACCAATGGTCGTGTTAAATGTTTTTTAATTTAACAAAACCTTACATAAGAACATAAAAAATAGGAGCAGGAGTAGGCCATACGGCCCCTCGAGCCTGCTCCGCCATTTAATACGATCATGGCTGATCTGAACATAGTCTCAGGTCCACTTCTCTGCCTGCTCTCCATAACCCCTTGTCCGCTTATTGCTTAAGAAACTATCTATTTCTGTCTTAAATTTATTCAATGTCCCAGCTTCCACAGCTCTCTGAGGCAGCGAATTCCACAGATCCACAACCCTCTGAGAGAAGAAATTTCTCCTCATCTCAGTTTTAAATGGGCGGCCCCTTATTCTAAGATCATGCCCTCTAGTTCTAGTCTCCCCCATCAGTGGAAACATCCTCTCTGCATTCACCTTGTCAAGCCCCCTCATAATCTTATGTGTTTCTATAAGATCACCTCTCATTCTTCTGAATTCCAATGAGTAGAGGTCCAACCTACTCAACCTTTTCTCATAAGACAACCCCCTCATCTCTGGAATCAACCTTGTGAACCTTCTCTGAACTGCCTCCAAAGCAAGTATATTCTTTCGCAAATATGGAAATCAAAACTGTACGCAGTATTCCAGATGTGGCCTCACCAATACCCTGTACAACTGTAGCAAGACTTCCCTGCTTTAATACTCCATCCCCTTTGCAATAAAGGCCAAGATTCCATTCGCCTTCCTGATCATTTGCTGTACCTGCATATTAACCTTTTGTTTCATGCACAAGAACCCCCAGGTACCGCTGTACTGCAGCACCTTGCAATCGTTCTCCATTTAAATAATAACTTGCTCTTTGATTTTTCTTGCCAAAGTGTATGACCTCACACTTTCCAACATTATACTCCATCTGCCAAATATTTGCCCACTCACTTAGCCTATGTCATTTTGCAGATTTTTTGTGTTCTCCACACACATTGCATTTCCTCCCACCTTTGTATCATCGGCTAACTTGGCTACGTTACACTTGATCCCTTCCTCCAAGTCGTTAATACAGATTGTAAATAGTTGGGGTCCCAGCACTGATCCCTGCAGGACCCCACTGGTTACTGACTCACAACCCGAGAATGAACCATTTATCCCTACTCTCTGTTTTCTTGTAACCTTGTTGCGCATTGTCTCAGATAGCTGGACCGTTACTCACTGGTGATTCCTTAACATGAAAGGGTATAATTACACTTAACTTGAATCAAATTAAACGTTAACTGGCACCAAGGTGATGCCCACCATTGATGTCTGAGCTGCACAGACAGCAGTGTGTCAGCTTTGTCCATAACAGCAACGTTCTTTCAGGCAAATTGCTCATTTATGAGCTGCTGATGTAAGAGCCTTGCAGCAATATAGCCACCATGGGCCCTTTCCTGCGGTCTGGAGAGGCATGGGCATGGTTGCATAGTCAGCCTGATTGTCAGCGTCCAGCCCCGCGTCCTCCTCTTCCTCTCTCTCCTGAGTGGACCATCCCTTTTGGCAATTCTTGTCCCCTCCTGATAACCAGGTTGTGCAGCATGGAGCACACGACCACGAATTGAGCTACCTGATCAGGGTTGTATTGTAGCTCCCCTCCTAAGTGCTCCAGGCATCTAAAATGCTCCTTAAGCACACTAATGGTTTTCTAGACCACATTGCGTATGGCTCTGTGGCTCTCATTGTATCACATCTCGGCCTCGGTATGGGTGTCACGCAGAAGGGTCATCAGCCAGGTAGCTAGGACATATCGTTTGTCACCAAGCATCCAGCATTGACCTTGTGGCTGACTGATAAACATGTCAAATACAGCGCTCTCACGCAGGATGTGATCCTCATCGAAGCTGCCCGGATATTTGGCATTCACTGCCATAATTATCTGGTTGTGGTCGACAACTCGTTGGACCTTCAGGGAGTGAAATCTTTTTCTGTTGCGAGAAACCTCTAGGTCCTGAGAAGGTACCTGCATAGCGATGTGAGCCTGCACCTTGGGGAACTCAGCAATTCAGTAGAATGCTCCAGCCCTGTCAGTCTGAGCCTCCGTGGTCATAGGGAAGCTGATAAAGTCCATTCTACGCACGTACAGGGCCTCTATGACCTGTCTAATGCAGCAATGTGTGGCATGTTGAGACATGGGGAAAATGTCGACCGCGGAGGCCTGAAAGGCACCAGATGTAGTGATGTCCTGAAGGAGCTGGCAGGCTGCAGATCTGCTCCGATGAGGTGGCATAGCTCACTGATAACCACTTTGTGGATGCGCAGTCTCCGAAGGCAGGTGTTCTCGGATAAATCGAGGTAAGACCGCTTCTTCCTGTAAATGCGGAGGGGGTGTATGGTCTGGACCTCCTTATCAGTCTGGCACGTCTTAGATTGGGCACATAATGCTGTGGATTAGACGTTGTGCCATTTGCACTCTGCAGCATCTGCGTTGTAATCGATGCAGGCTGAGAAATGGCTGGCCCCATTCCAATAAAAATATAATGCCGATTGTTCACAAGCAATAAGTTTCCCCACTAAGACACCTTCAGTAAAACTCAATCGTCCATAGTATGAAAAGATGGCTGTTCAGATGGTCACATCATCTGAGAAGAACTCCAGAGTAAATCCAAACTCCCCCGAAGTTGAAGCAGCCTTTTCAATGAAGCGACCTGCAATTTACAAAATGGCGTCCACACCACTGTGATTAGATTAGAACAGTTCAACTTTTTCAGAGCAGTGTTTTCGGCGAGCGATATTGTGGGCAAGATGTGTGCGAGGTGCTGAAAGTGACACTGGGTGATATATTGGGCGTTAGTTTCGGCAAATGTGATCTTTACGACAAAAAAATGTGGGATGTCGGTATTATTGAATCTCGGCGTTAATTACGTGCCGAAAGTAACGCTGGGTGAAATTATGGCCGTTGGATTCGCCCATTCTGATGATTCCACCCAAAAAAAAGTGGGTGGGCAGTATTATGTTTTCTTGGCGTTACGTACATGGCAAAAGTGTCCGAGAAATGGGTGTCAGTTTCCATTTTGTGGTTAAGTGGGCGATATCTGGGCGTTACACCTCATTTCAGTGTTATAATGGGCGTTATGCATGCAAAAATAATGAAAATCTAGCCCCCAGTGTCTTACATATGTTTAACCACATCAGTGCTGACTACTTTCCAACAAAATTTGACCCTCAAAATAGCATTGCTGTAAGTATTAGAAACAATATAAGCAACATTAATATTAAAAATACTTCTCCGTAATTTGGTTAATTAAAGCAATTGTCCAGGGAAGGCTCACAAATATTGCACTGAAGAGTCTTACTCTTGCCTGGCAGCTGCGAGGATTCACAAATAATTTAAAATGTACGTGCTCTAGATCAATGCTGTGCAACAGAAATCACTGACTAGCTCTAGGTGTGACTATGGCGACATGGTTTTCGCCACATAAACTAATTTTATTAGAAAGTGCCTTACACACAATACACATAAATGTACTTCATTTGTATATTTACATAACAAACATCTACCACCATTTAGTGCAACTCATTGCAGTCATTCTCTTTCACCAAGGTTTGGAATCCTGGCATGAATTTGTCAGACCAAAGCACATCTTAGCGCAACTTCTAGTTTTTGTCCAGCAATTGCGAGCAGTGCTTTGACTTCCTAAGATTGCTGAGAAGGTTGACTCGCACAACGAGACGTGCTCTCCGTCCCAAACACAGTTGGGTGTTGCTTGCTCTTTGCCATGACGGGCCCTGTTGGAGCTGCTCATTCCCATTTGGGCTTGCATTCTTCTGCTGGCCTGCAGCGCTTATTCCAATTGGTCGAGCTGACCATGATGACAGCTCTCCTCTGCATACAACATTACTGGTGTTTCCATGGTGCTTCAGTCTGTCGTTTACACCCTGTTTCACACTATTTTAGCAAATAGCCAAGAAGCAGTAACCAAAGAAGTAAAGCAATCAAAATCAACTCGCACTCAGCTTTTCATCTTGTCATTTATCAACAAATGCATAAAAAAGTTAAGGTGCACATGGATACATCCTGCGAATAAGTATCGAGATCACATGCCCTGTGAGGGCTTCCAGACCTCATGTGTTACTTACCAAAACTACAAGTAGCTACTTCTGAATTCTCAATTAGTCACATATGGCTAGCAGCGAATGCATTGGACAGCACTGCTCTAGATACACACCTTTCACGAACCCTGAACGCTCCAATTAAGCACTTTTGAACTGTAGCCACTGTTGCAATGCAGGGAAATGTAGCAGCTAATCTGCGCACACCAAGTTCTCATAAACCACAAGATAAATCACCAGATAGATTAGATCCGAGTCCACCAATAACTATCCTTATTACTAGGGTGAGTAACCTATTTCCTTATTTTTGCACTTCCACACGGAGTGCTGGATTATATCCTGCATCATCTCAAAACACTAAAATGAGCATTGCTACAGGAAGACTGTCAGTGGATTAGGAGGGGTGACTAAAAGTTTGTACAGAGATAGGTTTTAAGAAGGGTCTGAAAGAGGGAGAGGGAGGTGGCGAGACAATAGTGGGCAAAGGGATTTCCACATGCACAAGAGACCAGAAGTGGAGAACTGCTGAGTTCATAGAGGGTTTATGCACCTTGGGATGTTTTACTACATTAAAGGCGCTATATAAATGCAGGTGGTGGTAGAGCTGGAAGTGGTTAGAGCTAGGGAATGGAGAGGCCATGAAGCATTTTGAACATGAGGCTGGGAATCGTAACATTTGAGGGATTGGAGAATTGAGAGCCGATGGAGGTCAGCGAACACAAGATGATGGGTAGTGGGGCTTAGTGCGGGATAGGATCTGGACAGCGGGATTTTGGAAGAACTCATGTGTATGGAGGATGGAGGATGGAGAATGGGAAGCCAGTCAAGAGAGTATTGGAATAGTCAAGTCTGGAGATAACAAAAGTGCGGATGAAGGTTTCGGCAGCAGCTGGGTAAAGACAAGCAATATTATGGAGGTACAAGAAAAGGCTGAACAGCAGGTTGAGACTGCAATCAACAACAAGTTAGAACTTGCAATTCTCTATACACAGTCTAAAATAATAAGGAACGGACAGCTGAAAGGAATGTCTCCTTTACGTATTACAAAGTGTGAAATTACTTTAAAAATATTGAAAACTAAATGTAGCATTATCAAAGCTTAAAAGCACCTTCATCGAGTACACTGAAGAGCAAGTCCAAGAATCATACCTGCAATCATCGAATGTGGACCCAGGAGAAGAAAGTGCTAGCTGCTTGCGTAACTCATCCCGTTCACGAGTGACCTGTCGAAGTTGAAAAACTATGGCTTCTAACTTCTCACTCATCTGCCTGGTATCCATGAGCATTGGTGGAGGAGAAGCAGCTTTCCCAGATGTGCCTGTACCTATTTAAGGAAAACAGTGGCAACAGACTTATGTTTATGAATTCTAGAATCAAAATAAACTGACAATAAAACCAAATGAAATGCTGAAACAAAATTTCAGGGCGTCTTTAACCCCGCCCTGGGGGAAACTGGGCAGAAAACGTCCCGCGCAGGCCGCTCACCAGCTGCAACGCTGGAAAAGATACTGTGCATGCGCAGCCGCACTGCAAATTTAAAGGGACCAAGCACCTAAAATAAAAATTAGAGGGAATATTGTTGAGCGGGCAGTTAAAATTACCCGTGGGCTCACCTGTGGATTCCACAGGCTATGATTTTAACCTACTCTTCTAAGCAGATGAGAAGGCCACCCACCAGAAACTGGAGGGTCCTTCTTTAAATATGCAAAATGGGCTGAGATGATATCATCGGGATCAAACTACTTTTTAAAAAAGAGTTGGCGTGCCAAAGCTGCAGTGTGTACCATCTACAAGATGCACTGCAGCAACTCACCAAGGCTTCTTCGGCAGCACCGCCCAAACCCGCGACCTCTGCCACCTAGGACAAGGGCTGCAGGCGCATGGGAACACTACCAGCTCCACATTCCCCTCCAAGTCACACACCAACCTGACTTGGAAATATATTGGCCGTTCCTTCATCGTCGCTGAGTCAAAATCTTGGAACTCCCTCCCCAACAACACTGTGGGAGTACCTTCACCACACGGATTGCAGCGGTTCAGGGCGGCGGCTCACCACCATCTTCTCAAGTGCAATTAGGGATGGGCAATAAATGCCGGCCTTGCCAGCGATGCTCACATCCCAGGAACGAATTAAAAAAAAGAGCAGGGAGTGGTGGCGGCCTTTTTGCCAAGACCACCTAGCGGGATGTAGAATCTGGACCAGAAGCCCAAGATGTCTTTTTACTTTTTTTGATTTGACGGATACGTTCTCTGTGCCCCAAAAGAAAAGGTTAAGCCTCTTCCGTCCCAGACATTTTCCCAACCCCCGCGACCCCCCACCCCCAGTGCCCCCCGATTGTGAGGCCCTCCCAAAACTTACCCGAGTGCCTGCAATAGTTCCCGGTGGTGCAAAAAAACGTTGCCGGTAATATATTGCTTCTATAACTGCAAATACAAATAATGTGTGAACGAGGAGATGCCAGTAACTTTAGCAAAATTAAAAAAATAGCTTTTCTTTGTACTTAAATAAAAGAACGCGATTAGTTATGCAGCACCATATCTAGAGGCTAGAAATGGTTTTCTCCCAGATTTGTGGAACAGATATTCCAGGAAAAGAAATGAATACTAAGCTAATTTAATTCTTTGAAAAGAATTTAATGATTGTCTAGTTAGGAACAAGATTGAAAGTTATACAGTTAAATAGAGACAGCGAGTGGGCTTATATAGGATATTGTCATATATCCCTATTGCCCTAATACAAGTTCGAGGACTAGGAAAACATTAAACCTCTGGTATTAACTCTTTATTCGATCAAGTCAATGAAATAATAAAACACTGCCCTTTAACTTCAGTGTATATGAGATATAGGTATCAATTATAACATTATAACTCATATACCAGGCATTCCCTTCAGGAAATCAAAAGTATGTCTTCATTAACTGCTTACACTAGCCTCAGCAAGATTAGAAATCCATCGTTTCCCATCCTTGGCATCATCTTGGTGAATCTACAATGTTATGCTCTCCATAATTTATATGTCCTTTCTGTAATGGGGCACCCAAAACCACACAGTACTATAACTGTTTTCTAACTAATGTTGTACAAATTTACGTGCTATGGTGCTGCATTACTATTCGCGTTCTTTTATTTAAGTACAGTGAAAAGCTATTCTTTTCATTTTGCTTAAGTTACTAGCATCTCCACATTCACACAATATTCGTATTTGCAGTTGTAGAAACAAGATATTAACACCAACATTTTTTTGCACCAAAGCTTTTGTTAACATTGGGATAAAAGCAGAAGCCCTTTGTTAAATCTTTTAAAAAGAACTACCACGATAACCATGATGCAGTTGTCCCCTTCCACATCCACCCCTATAGACTTTATAGAAAACAAATGTTTGTTAACTTCAGGCAAAAAAATCATATTGCAAATAAACCCAGAGACATTATGAAAACATTTATCACCAACTCGTCACTTCTTAATAAGACAAATATTATAGCATACAAATATCATGCTGCTCAAGGGCCTTTTAGTCTAAAAGATCCTTTACACCTACACAGAATGTTGCATGCATTCTATTTGATACATAGTGCAGCCTGTTTTCTTCCAAATCTGCTTCAACCAGTTGGTTTGCACAATTGCTTCAACTGTAGCTGCTCGTTTGAAAGAATAAAATAACTTTGTGAATTTACTTTGGCTACTATGTTAAGTATATGCTACAAAATCATAAGGAACAACTTTGACCATTATAGAAAAACAGCACCAATTTATTAATGTTACTATTTCCTGACATCAAAATACAGAAATGTCAGTACATAAACGTTTAATGCAAGGAAGCTTTTTGAAAATCATTCCAATCTATTTGAGATAAAATTGCAAAGTTACAGGGCACTGAATTTGAAAATAATGAGAAAAGAAACATTGATTTAAAATGGCTTTATAATGTACAGCCGTATTCACTTTCAATATACAATTTGTAAAAATAATCTGTGACAAGCTCATTGTGGCAGTTCTATCTTCATAAAATCACCAAATTTTGCAGTTTGGAGAGTGCTCCACTTAGTCCCAAACATCAGACCATTCCCCATATCTTTGTATTTTTTTTCTTTTTCAAATATTTATCTACTTCCCTTTTAAAAACTATTAATACGTATTTTCATATTAATCATTAATACGGCATTTCATGTCCTAAAAATTCTCTGGGTTAAAAAAAACATTCTCTCATCTGCAAGAAATCGTGGATTGGAAGAAAAAAGCCTCTTCAGACTGGTGTACTATTCCATGGTAAAATAGCTAAAGCAACTTGAACAGCGTGAACATAAATAACTGATAACAGGCAGCTCCAAACATCTGAAGGCCAAGAATGGCGTGTCTGACTCCAACCCTGGGAGGATGTCAAGAGGAGGGTTTCATCCAAGAGTTGAGACAAAGAACCCGACATATCATGGGTTAAATGGTCCTGCCCATATCCTATACCAGGCCCACCCCTAAAAAGAGAATAAAAGAAAGACTCAGAAGGTGTTTCAGGGCAGACGGTGAAGATAAGAACCGTTCGTACCACCAGCCGTCTGTCTGATTGGGACTAATAACAGCTATTTGTCATGGTCGCATGTTACTAAGTCTATCCTGATTGTGTGTTGTGTTTGACTATATTTGAATTATCGGTCCCTTAATAATTGCCTTATAACACCCAAGACCCTTTGGGTATCTGAGTGACCTGTGATCCTGACTCTTACACATCTTCTCCCTGCACTTCTGGTGATGATCAGAAATCAGTGTCTTCTACAAACTCAATGACCAGTGGAAGGGTTTGTTTCCCAATTTACTTGATCAAAGCCTCTTATAATTTTGAAGACCTTTATTACATCTCCTCTTTCTTTATTCCAATGAAAAGTGTTCCAGTTAATCTGTTTGCTCCTGATAACTAAAGCCACCCATCCCTAAGATCATGCTAGTGAATCTCTTCTGCATCATCTCCACACCCTTGCCATCGATTGCAAAGTAAGGCACCCACAACTGGACACAGAATTCTAACTGTGCTCTAACCAATAATTTGTATAGGTTTAGCATTTTGTACTTAATGCCCACGTTTATAAAATTGCTGAATGAGGTTTTATAAATAGGTATATTAAGAGTTTTAAAGTGATTGGATGTCGTTCATAGAATCGCACAGCACAGAGGCAGCCCATTGGACCTGTTGGGTCCAAGTTTCGGGCCGCGCCTAGAACAGCGCAGCCCCGACCTGGACGCCTGTTTTTTGCGCCACAAAGTGCGCCTAAAAAAAACTTCCAGATTCTCCGGCTCCCTGCAGGTCCTCTTGAGCTGCGCGCGGCGCAGTACGAGCTGTAGGGGGCGGAGCTAGGTCCCTGCGCTGAAAACAGTGCCGGGACCTCTGCACATGCGCGCTATAGCGCGCATGTGCAGTAGCTCCAGGCGCCCAAAACTGTGTGGGAGGGGCCTGAAGCACGTAGCCCCTAGCCTTGGCCGGATGGCCTCACTGGGGCTGTGTACATAAGGCTGCCTCCCACACTCAGCTCCAGCTTCCTCCCGACCCGACTCCCGCTCCCCCACCCCCCCCGGACCGGGACCAGACCCGACCGCAACACCGACCTGACTCCCGCTCTCCTCCCCCCGCCCCCCCCGGACCGGACCCGACCCAGACACCGACCCGACTCCCGCTTCCCCCTTCCCCCCGCCCTCCCCCACCCCCCAGCCGACCTGACCTCCCTCTCCCCCGACCCGACCCAACCTGACCTCCCTCCCACTGCCCCCGACACGAACCGACCCGCGCTCCCTCCCTCCCCGAACCAACCCGACCTCCAACCTCCCCACCCCCCCCCCCGACCCGACCCGTGCTCCCGACCGCCGGACCCCCCTCCCCCACCCCCGGACCAGACCCGACCCGCGCTCCCGACCCCAACCCGCGCTCCCACCGACCCGACCCGACGCCACCTACCTGTAAATCTGGTGCTGGGGATGGGCCCTGCCTGAAGTTTTGGGCCCGGCCGGGCCTAGCCCGTTCAGCCTCCCCGCGCCCCCCCCCCCCCCCTTCTCCTTTCCCCCACCTTCTCCTTCTCCTCTTCCCTCCCTTTCCCCTTCCCTTCTCCTCTCCCCCCCCTTCTCCTTTCCCCCACCTTCTCCTTCTCCTCTTCCCTCCCTTTCCCCTTCCCTTCTCCTCTCCCCCCCCTTCTCCTCCTCCCCCCCTTCCCTCCCCCTTCTCCCCCATCCCTCCCCCTCTGCCTCCCTCCCTCCCCTCCCCCTGCCCCCCACCTCTCTGCCTCTAACCCCCTCCTTCCCCTCCCCTCGCTGTCAGAAACACAGACACTGACAGACAGAGAGTGAGAGACACATACAGACGGACAGACAGAGAGATAGAGACACTGACAGAGACACACTTGGGGGGGGGGGGGGGGGGGATCCCAGCACGCTGTTGGAGGGCTCCCGGAGCTGCAGTCGGTAAGTAGAAAATGTTTTATTTATTGATTTTTTAAAAAAAATTATTTCTTATTGATTTTCTTTGATTGATTTATTGGTTGATTTATTGATGTTTTTATCATTTATTATTGATGATGGCTCTTTATTTGTAAAACTGAAGTGTTTAATGTTTGTAAATTTCCCTTTAAACCCGCCCCCCCCCCCCATTCCCTACGCCTGATTTTCTAAAATGTAGACAAGGTTTTTTCGAGCGTACAAAAATCTTCACTTATTCCATTCTAAGTTAGTTTGGAGTAAGTTTTCACTGACGAAACTTTGAAAACAGGCGTAAGTGGCCGGACACGCCCCCTTTTGAAAAAAAAATTCTGTTCCAAAGTGAAACTGTTCTAACTGACTAGAACTGGAGCAAACTAAATGCCGAGAATTTGAATTTCTAAGATACTCCATTCTACACCAGTTGCTCCAAAAAATCAGGAGCAACTGAGGCCGAAACTTGGGCCTGTTGAGTCTGCACCAGCTCTTTCTAAGAGCAATCCAGTTAGTCACATTCCCCCGCTCTTTCCCCATATCCCTGCAATTTTTTCTCCTTCAAGTATTTATCCAATTCCCTTTTGAAAGCTACTACTGAATCTGTATCCACCACCCTATCAGTCAATGCATTCCAAATCCCAACCACTCGTTGCGTTAAAATAACATGTCCTAATGTCACTGGTGGTTCTTTTGCCAATCACCTTAAATCTGTGTCCTCTGATTATTGACCCTTCAGCCATTGGAAATAGTTTCTATTTATTTACTCTATCTAAACGCTTCATGATTTTAAATACCTCTATCAAATCTCAACTTAGCCTTCTCTGCTCGAAAGAGAACAACCCCAGCTTCTCCAATCTATCCACTTAACTGTAATCCCTCATCCCTGGAACCATTCTAGTAAATCTCTTGGGTACCTTTTCCAAAGCAATGTCCTCCCTAAAGTGTTAGGTTACTTTAAATGGATGGGGATAATAAGACCAAAGGTCATATCTATAATAATCCAGAGGCAGTTATGTTAGGTGCTGGGAAATACTTCTTTTCGGAAAGTTACTGCCTTCTGGAACAAACTTCCACAACATGTAGTGCATTCGCAACAGTCCTTTTAAAGGGGAACTTGACAAGTTCTTGAGAGAAAAGGACAGTTTTCAGTTGTAGGGGCTATGTGGTTGGGTAGTTTAGATTGTGGTGCATCATGAACAACTGTGGTTTCCTGGAGCTGTTTTACAGAGTTGGAGAGTTTCTCCTGGATTGGCCAAGATTGTTTTTGATTCTCTAAAGAGCAGCAACATTAGAAGTGGGATTACAGTGCGTAGGATAGCACTGTCTGATGGAGGGGTCTTTTCACACCTTTCTTTTCATATGTTCATATTTGGTTCACATCACATCAAAGACACAGTGACAGTGAATGATTAGGACCTGGACTGTGTCACAGTGAACCGGTGAGAACTTACCAATACTGCTGAGAGAGCTGCTACTTTCTGAGTCGGAAGGCATTGTTGACAGCACGCTGTAGGTGGATCCTGAAAAAGAACAAGAAAGAATACAGCTTTGGAGTAGAATCTAACAAACCTCTTCCTCCCCAATGTAGTAGTTTTGATTTGTCGACACTGTTGTAAAATAGTGAAATGCTAACTAGCATACAGCCAGCAAGTGACCAGATAATCAGTTTTAATGGCATGGGTTTAGAAATAAATATTGACCAGAACTTCAGAAGAGCTCCCCTGCTCTTTTTCTAATAGTGCCATAGGATATTTTATATCCACCTGAGGAAGGTAGATGTGGTCTTGGTTTAACATCTTATCCAACAGTGTCACAGTCCTTCAGAACTGCACTGAACTGTTAGTCTACATTTCATGCTCCAATCTTGAGTGGGGCTCGAACCCACCACCATCAAACTCAGAAAGTAGTATTGCCATTAGTAGCTGTACAAATTAACACCCCAAGATGAGCACAATTAGTCACTCTATATACATTTTAACGCCACATCCATCAGCTGAGTAATCTCAAGAGCTACTCATGGGCACTGTGCATAGATATTTTAAAGCTGTCAGTTCTCGAAGAAATTGAAGCAGGTAAAAGTGCATTCCTGTTACCAGTGCTTAGCAGCAGAGTCACATATCAGCATTGATAGTTTTTTTATGTTCTTGCTCATATTTAGAATGGCACAAATTAGGGCTATAAAATGAAATTTTGCACTATAAAAGTCGTACTTTTAAAGTTATGTTTTTTTGTTATTGCCATATTTTACTAAGTAGGGATGAAGATGTTTTATGGGCACCACCTGTGTATATTGCTACAGTAGCAACCAGAAACGTAAAGATTTAATTTCAACCAGCTACCAAAATAAATAGTTGTTCAAACTGTACCTGCCCTTTAATTCCTGCTAACAGGGTTTGAAAGCAAGTGAAGAAAGTTATGATTACCTTTCAAGTACTTTCCATGCTTCTAACAGCTAAGACTAAAGCAAAATTGATATAATATACATAGTTGCCAGGTATATTTATAGCAAATCAAAAATTGAACATTCAGTGGTAAAGTATTGAATGTATTCCACTCAAACAGGACCTATGCATTCTGTCTCACAGCACTTGAGTTATTTGAGATTGAATATGTATTCAGCAGCTTGCCATCAAGTATCCTACAAATGTCACGCACCCATCCCCAGCTTCTGCAGGAGGCAGACGTGTACATGGAGCAAGATCAACCCAAGATCTCATAGGTTCAATGCAAGGCGCTGATTCTTATGTGTAAAATGAATGCGTTATAGATGTTGAACTGCATGCAAGTCAGAATGGTACACCAGACCAACTGGATCATGTAGCCACTCACACCCTTAGAAAACTTCTCCCAAACAACAAAGATACAATTAATTTTTGAAAAAGTATGGAATATTTGCTTCCATGTGCCACATAAACAAATGCAGCAAAAATAGCCACGGAAAGACATCTGAACCCAATCCAATGTCAGTTGGGAACCCATTGCACATAAAATGGCTAATTAAAATTAACGACCATATTCCTGCCTGTCTGTACAGCTGGAAACCTTGAGTGACATCAGACGATGATGCGTCTGGGCTGATCTTGCTAAGTGTACATGACCACCTTCACCAATAAATTCAAGTGGATGTATGATGTTTACAGGATACTCAATGGCAAGGTATCAATGAGGGGGCACAATCCACCATATAATTTATTCATACCCAATGATTTACCCCTATTGGCAAAATGTACTCTGTAGCACCTCGAAGATCACCAAGAATTAAATTGAACCAGACATTGGGCTAAAAATTCGCCAAGTTTGCAATCAGTTTTTCGGCGATATTTTGCCGTATTTGGCGAAAAACAGTGCGGCAGGAAATTCGGAGAAGCCTTGCGGCAGCGCTTTTCAAATACCGCTGGAGAGAGGAACGCCACCGTGCAAGACTCGAAATATCGCTTTTGCCAAAAATTTGGCTCTGAGCGCACCCGTATTTAGGATGAAAAAAATAGCAAGAAAAAAGCTGCGTTGCAACCCTTGGATCAGCGGTAAGTATGAAGACCTGCAAAAAAAGGTAAGTTTAAGTTTTTATTTTTTTAAATTCTTTTGCAGCGATTCGCTAGTTAAGTATCTTGTGAATGTTTTCTGATTTTTTATTTTTTGCAATTTATTTTTTCGTGTTTATCCCCCCTCCCTAGGCCTAACTCGCAGTGGTATCGACCTCGGAGTAAAGTTGGTGAGGATCGTGGTATGCGCCACAAATCCTCGTGCAACGTCGATTTTTGCCGCTGCGCAAATTGAAGCTTGAATTTACTGCCTCATAGCCATAGCGTTGCCATAATCATAATTTGGGCGAAAAAATATAATTATCACTGAGAACCGAATTTCTAGCCCATTACCTCCTTGCCTTCATGTTAGTGATCACCTTCTAACATAGGCAAACTCCTAAATTACTTCCCAGCCATAATCTTTAGGTGCATCCCTCTGAGGTGGTGGCAGAAGGACTCAAAGCCAGTCAATGTGGTAAATAGCTCAGTTTGAGAAAATCATACAGTGCTTGAGGCTGAATTAGAAGTTTTACTGCCCATTCCTGATCCACTGCCAGTGGCATGTTCACCTAGCAACAAAAATCCCAATGAAAATGTTGACACCAAACATCTGGAGCCTCCTGTAGCCCACCCAAAGAGAACATCCTCACCAGATGCTCTGGTGGCATCCCTGAAAACTACCAAGCATTGATACAATGGGAAAGCATTGCTGCACATTAGTAATACTGCTATCACTCTACAGAATCGGTCTACCATGTCATCCACAACCCAAGCCACTCAATGTTCACTAATTAACTCAAATGCCATGTGCATTGAAATTTGTGTGAGCCAAAAGCAAATGCAATAAAAAAAATAGGTAGCTATGCCCTTTTGATGAATATCTACTCTTTTGGTCAGGGAAAAGCACTCTCTTTTGCTCTTCCAATCTGTATTCCGAAGAAATTTAGGAGAAGAACGTTGTTTTAAGCCATATTTCTTTTTATTCCCAATAGGAAACAAAGGCAGTAGCTATAAGAACCAGAGGGAGAAGAAATGAAGAATGCATCAACACAGGTATTCATGAAATGATTGTGCTCAGGGTAACAAAGCAGCACAGTTTAATCCCTACTCTCCTTTCTCTTCTTCCTCACCCCCTCCCATACAAATATCACCGGTAACAGAAAAGACCACTTAACATCATGAACTGAAGAAAACACTTGTCACACTACTGTGCGACTGAATAGACTTCGAATGGAGCCAATGTTTTTAGTAGACGATTATTCGGAGTTCGTGTAAGCAGTTTGAACAAACAGTACAAACTATTTTTATTTTTTAACTTGTTGTCTGCCATTATGCATGTCAAGAGCATCGCACCATCACTTTCCACAAAGATCAGTGTTATCTGCCCGGTCGTATTTTTGTAGTTGGAACAGTCGCTAAACTTTTCTCCTCTTGCATAAACAGCAAATAAGGTCTACACCATAATTTCAAGTGTGTTCCAACTACAAAAGCATGACAAGCAAACAAGATAGATAACAAAGATCTACTTTGTAGAAAGTGAGGGGTGTCATGCTCACCACATAGATTATGGCTGATGAGTTAAAAATAAACATTATTTACACTATCCATTCAAAATTCTTATCCCAACCCAGAATAGTGATCATCTAGTCAATACTTCGGCTCCATTACAAGTCTGTTGAATCGCACATTATTATTCAGGCAATATACTTGTACAAGTGCGAGACAGGCTGTGTTCATTAAATCATTGACTTGTAGATCAGCTTATTGATAGCATCACAGAAGGACTAAACAAATGCTGCTAAAAGCAACAATGTCCCTGTACATATTGGAGGAGCTGAGGACAGGGCACAGTTGTACACAGTTCACACTGGTAAGTCACATGGTATAAGGCATGGCATAGTCTTTTCCTAAAAAAAATGAAAGCTTGCACATTAAAGCTATCATAGCCCTTTTGTAATATATAACCAATATAGCTCAACAAATGAACTGTACCTTCTTGTACGAGCACAGTGCAGACATTACAACTTTGAATGCATTAACAAACTGTCAAGACTACATGCAAACCTTTTATTGTATCAATGTACCACCTGAAAGAAAAGGAGGGAGCACATGTTTATACTTTGAACAGGTGTAAAGATTTTCCTTCACTGGATATGCAAGAATGCACACACATTATTCATTTCTTGATTTCTAAAGACTTCAAACAACATCCATCTTTAATAGCCTGGTGTGTATTTACAGCATGTAGATCACATATCATGAACTAACAAACACATCCAATGATACCATCTAACACTGCATTACAGCCATGTATCCTTTTTCTTAGCTATTCCTCATAAAGATAATGAATACATTATTTTTAATTTATGAAGCAAAATTTCCAAAGCAGTAATCTGGTCACTCTGGAACAGTATGCAAATTTTGGGGCTTAACATTAACACCAATACACTGTGATAACACTTAACAGAAACAGATCTCAACTCCTCTTGTATGTTGCCTTAAAAGACCACAATGCATATTGTTTTGTTGACTTAGAAGCATAAAGGTAAGCTGTAGTATTTTGGAAAGCCATTAGTTAGCAGTATCGACAGCAGACCCAAGTGAACTCTTTATGGGGCAATTGCAATTCTCGCCATTTAGTTTGCTCCAGTTCTAGTCAGTTAGAACAGTTTCAGTTTGGAACAGATTTCTTTTTTCAAAAAGGGGCGTGTCCAGCCACTTACGCCTGTTTTGAAAGTTTAGGCAGTGAAAACTTACTCCAAACTAACTTAGAATGAAGTAAGTGTAGATTTTTGTACGCTCAGAAAAACCTTGCCTACACTTAGAAAATCAGGCGTAGGTTACAAATCAGGCGTAGGGAAGGGGGGGGGGCGGTTTAAAGGGAAGTTTACAAACATTAAACACTTCAGTTTTACAATAAAGAGCCATTATCAATAATAAATCAATCCAAAACAATTAATAAAAAATTAAAAAAATTAAAAAATCAATAAATAAAACATTTTCTACTTACCGACTGCAGCACCGGGAGCCCACCAACAGCGTGCTGGGACGGGCCCCCCCACCCCCAGTGTGTCTCTGTCAGTGTCTCTATCTCTCTGTCTGTCTGTGTGTGTCTCTCTCATTATCTGTCAATGTCGGGAAGAGTGAGGGGGGGGGGGGGGGGGGAAGAGTGAGAGAGGGAGGGAGGGAGAGTGAGAGAGGGAGGGAGGGAGAGTGAGAGAGGGAGGGAGAGAGGGAGGGGGAGAGGGAGGGGGAGAGGGAGGGAGGGGAGAAGGAGGGAGGGGAGAAGGGGGGAAGGAGGGAGGGGAGAAGGGGGAAGGAGGGAGGGGAGAAGGGGGGAGGGAGGGGAGAAGGGGGGAGGGAGGGGAGAAGGGGGGAGGGAGGGGAGAAGGGAAGAGGGGAGAAGGGGAGAGGGGAGAAGGGGAGAGGGGAGAAGGGGGGAGGGAGGAAAGAGGGAGAGAGGGGGAGAAGGGAGGGAGGAGGGGGAGAAGGGAGGGAGGAAAGAGGGAGGGAGGGAAGAGGGAGGGAGGGAAGAGGGAGGGAGGAAAGAGGGAGGGAGGGAAGAGGGAGGAAAGAGAAAGGGAGGGAGGAAAGAGAAAGGGAGGGAGGAAAGAGGGAGGGAGAGGGAGGAAAGAGGGAGGGGGAGGGGGGGAGAGGAGAGAGGAGAGGGAGGCTGAACGGGCCCGGCCCGGCCGGGCCCAAGACTTCGGGCAGGGCCCGCCTCCAGCACTGGAGTTAAAGGTAGGTGGCCGGGTCAGGTTTGAGAGTGGAGCGGGAGTCGGGTCGAGTCCGGGGCGGGAGTTGAGTCGGGTATGGGGGGGGGAGCGGGTCGGGTCCGGGGGGGAGCGGGAGTCGGGTCTGGGGAGGGAGTCGAATCCGGTCCGGGGGGGGTGGGGGGGAGTCGAGCCGGGTCGGGGGGGTCGGAGCGGGAGCTTGGGGGAGGGGGGGGGTTTGAGCGAGCTAGCTGAAGGGAGGAAGCAGGAGCTGGGCGTGGGAGGTGCAGCCTGATCCACGCAGCCCCAGTGAGGCCATTCGGCCAGGGCTAGGGACTGCATGCTTTGGGCCTCTCCCACACAGCTTTGGGTGCCTGGAGCTACTGCACGTGCGCGCCCACTGTAGCACGCCTGTGCAGAGGTCCCGGCACTGATTTCAGTGCAGGGACCTGGCTCCGCCCCCCCACAGCTCTTGCTGCGCCGTGCCCAGCTCCAGAGGATCTGCAGGGAGCCGGAGAATCTGTAAGTATTTTTTAGGCGTACTTTCTGGCGCGAAAAATGGGCATCCAGGTCGAGGCTGCGCCGTTCAAGGCACGGCCCGAAACCTGGGCCCGATCTTACTAACCAGCATATTCATTGAAAGAGGGTGGGACAAGAGACTGACTGACCAGAGGGCATTGTTCCCAAACATGAATCAAAGCACACATGAAAGTAAGTTGCAGAACTAAAATTAAATAAAGTCTGTAATGGAAGACAAGAAACACATTTCTTCTTTTGATAATAGTTGCAATAGTCTCTTTCCCAAGTATAAAAGGTTTAAAAAGGATAGCACTAAATTTCAAACATCTTGGTCCTTTTCTCAACACAATATACCATATTGAGAGTTTCAGGATATTTTAAAAATGTTAGCTTTGTTTCCATTGTTATGTCTGAGCTTTCATCTGGTACTTAAATCTGCAAACACTTTCTACCCACGCTCATCTTTCAATGTCCTTCAAACAATCACCAAAGGCTTTCAAGATTCCAAGGCTTTCAACAGTCAAGCTTTTTTGCCATTTGTAACAATGCTTGCTAATTTGTCAGCGATGTTGTCTCTAATGACTTTGTCCTATTGACTGTTAGTTTAAGGAGTTGCTCCTCATTCCCTCTCACTACATTTGGCACTAGCTGCTGAGTTTCTGCTTCAGTGCTTCTGATCAACACATCAGCCTATCTGAGATTATGAACCTTTTTCCCTCCAGTTCTGTCCTCATCACCACAACTAACAACTTGCAATATTATTTCATTATATAAAGGTTTAAAAATTACACGGTTTCATTTTCAGAAAATGTGTTCAAACAAATTTAAGTCTTCAGTAGCAAATGTACCACCACATGACTCACCTCTGGGAGTGGAGTGAATTAGATCCCTCACCATGCCAAATTACTGCCCTTAACCCACTGCCCTATTTACTGAGTGAGATTAATTAAGGATGGAACTGCCTTGTCTTGCATACTTTAGCAGTACATATAACAATTACAAACCATAGTGTTGGAAATACTACGCAGATGAAACTGCTTTGATAAAATATTACCTAGCCAGTGCTTAATTGTACTTTACACTTCATTTTTAAAAAGCACAGATATTCAGTAATTAATACCAATAACCTCAGACGAGTCTTCTTTGTCCTTTTAGACAGTAGAGATTGTCCACAGAAGGATGGCATCCTCCTCATAAATAGGGCTGGCAGTCTCATCGTAATATGCTCTAGGAATCTCTTCATTTTTTCCCGAAATAGCTGAAAGCGCATAGTCAAGGCCTTGCAGTATCCTCAAGAAGAGTATTACCATTCCCAGGATGTCCATTTAAACAAAATCAGCTGCACATTTTGGTTAAATATGATATTTATGATATCAGAAGCTGCCCTAGGTTCCTTTGTGAGAAGATGGACAGGTAAGATCAGCATTGAGATGACATCATCTAATATTTAAGCTTACAAAGAATCCTTAAAAGAGATTCAAGTTTGGACCGCAATAAAAAAACATTTGCATTTATATAGCGCCTTTCATGATCACAGGACGTCTCAAAACGCTTTACGGCCAATGAAGTGCTTTTGGAGTGTAGTCACTGTTGTAACTTAGGAAATGCGGCAGCCATTTTGCGCACAGGAAGCTGCCACAAACAGCAATGTGATAATGACCAGATAATATGTTTTTGTTATGTTGATTAAGGGATAAATATTGGCTAGGACACCGGGGAGAAGTCCCCTGCACTTAACTGAAATAGTGCCATGGGATCTTTTACATCCACCTGAGATAGTAGATGGGGCCTCAGTTTCAAAACAATGAAAGAAATCTCAAGATCAATTTGTGTGTGTGCATGCATATTAAAAAAGTTTGAATTTATAAAGTGTTGCACCCCATATCTCAGAAATGCCCAAAGCACTTCATATAAATTCCTTTTGTAGGCAAAATTAAAATAACTAACTAGCTGGCGAAGAGGAAGGCTTTTAATTTTGAAAAAAACGCGATGACTGTGGAATGCGTACTCAAGAAACATGAATGCAAGACAGGAAAAAGGATTAAGCAGTACATATTGGACATGGTTCATCTAGCATTCAACACTTTCTGCACATGGGGTTACAACAAGCATGCTTACAAATTTGAAAGCTTTTTAATATTGTGCAAGTGTAAAACCCAAGTGACTTTTGAGAGAGAACTAATAAAAGCTGCACTGTATTATAATGGCACACTTTTAAAAAATTGTAGATTGCTTTGATAAGATTATTAGGTACAGCAGATGCTTGACGATTAGGTGAGTTTTCACAACTCCAACACATACCTTAAAATTGCCCAAGCAGCATTACTAAATAAAATTGTGCTGGAACTTTATGTATTGGCGCGCCATTCTGATTTAAACAAGTTCTGAATTTAGTGATTTCACTTCCCCTACTTCTTCTCCCATTTTCCATTCCTATCCGCCACCCCACCCCTTTCCCCAAAGCCTGAAAACGTGAAAGTTGTGGCTCTTTAAAATTCCTAGGCCTGAAGGCAGGTAAAGTTACTGTCGGACTGGGTCAAAATGGACCCCTCAGGGAACAACCTTTGGCAGTCTTCCCGGCTCAGGAACATTAAAGACCCGACAGCCAAAGCTGCTGATGCTACTCCCATCTTTTCTCTGACATTTAGTTCTTGTGCCCAAATCTGGATCAAGAGATCAAGGCTGTGACGCGCTTGAGAACCAAGTGGTTCTGGGAAAGCCTGAACTGAGCATCAGTGAGCAGGTTATCGGTGAGTAGATATTGCTTGATGGCATTGATGACTGTTTACATGCATGGGATGCTTTTGTTTTCAAGACAAAATAGCTGCAACACACAGTAAATCTGTTTAAGGTGGTCCACTTTAACATGCTGTAAAGATGGTTGATAGAAGGAACTCAGAACAGAAAGTACATCTCTACATAATTTGCTGGTGCAGTAAAATGTACGCGTTAAACACTACAGCATAAATTTTACTCCAAAAATACTAAGCTGGATCTTGCTGGAAAAATAATAGTGTGTTAACGACACACACACCGTTATTAATGTGTAAATCGGTCAGCAAGTTCAGGGGATTAAGAGATATGGCGCGAGTTGCAAATCTCCAGAAACTACTGTCAATTTACACCGCTCCACTACTTTGCACAAAAGGCATCTCGCCCTTAGCTACCCGTTATTTTTAAGAACTTGCTAGATTTGTACATTTATTGCCACACAAACTTGCTACAGAAAGTTAATTAATTAAGGGTGTAAGAGCCTTTATAACGTGATAATTGTTAATGTGGTATCAATCAATCTCTCTGGCCCGGAATGAGAACAATTTAAAGTGTTCAATTTAAGTCCTGAACGTAGCTCATTGGTGTTTGAGATTTTAGAAATGTCAAATTTTAAATTTACATTTCTTACTTTTCTGTCTTTTTTTTCTCTCTCTTAATCCAATCTTTCTTTCCCCCTCTTTATTTCCCTTTCTGTACCTGATTTGGCCTTAAATTCACACTCCTTCTCTGTCGTTCCTGTGTTTCTTTCTCAACCCTTAAATCTCATTGGTTAAGGAGTTAGACTGCTGGCCCCGCCATTCCCTCAGGTCCCAGCTGCCCCATCGCCCTCACTGCACCATTATCAGTTTGCACTGCCAGCAAGTTACAGCGCTAAACATTTTGAGCTGAAAGGTGTGGAAAAAAGTCTAAAGAAGCACGTCTCAGGATGCCCCACTCCAGCAAAATCTGACCCAATAAATAATCCTGTTGAAGTCAACATATAATGCTTACATATATATTTAATCACAACAGACACGTTAATGTATCCACTACATATCAATAGTATTACATAAAAAATTATCTCAACAGTTTAACCAACATGTGTACAGCACTAAACAATGTCCATATTAAGTTTACATGCTGTAATTTTGTGTTAACCTCGAACTTCATTCAAGTGATATATTGGGCTATAAGGTATCAGTTTTTGAGGACATTAATTCAAATAGTATATATTCTTAAAACACTTTTATAAATGGTCAGAGAAAAATTCTGTTGGCCTCAGACGTGGTGTCAGACATGGCTCAATGGGCAGCACTCTCGCCTTTGCATCAGAAGGTTGTGGGTTCAGGTTCCACTCCAGAGACTTGAGCATAAAAAAACTAGGCTGGCACTCCAGTGCAGTACCGAGGGAGTGCTGCACTGTCTGAGATGCCTTCTTTCGGATGGGACATTAAGACGAGGCCCCATTTGCCCGTTCAGCTGGACATAAAAGATCCCATGGCACTATTTTGAAGAAGAGCAGGGGGGTTTTCTCCCTGGTGTCCTGAACAATATTTATCCCTCCATCAACATCACTGAAAACGAATGATCTGATCATTATCACATTGCTGTTTGTGGGAACTTGCTGTGCACAAAGTGGCTGCCGCATTTCCAAATTACAATAGTGACTACACTTCAAAAAAGTACTTCATTGGCTGTAAAGTACTCTGGGATGTCCGGTGGTTGTGAAAGGCCCAATATAAATGCAAGTCTTTCTTTCTTAGAAATACAATGTCCCAGAATTTGCGGTCGGAGGCTTCCCTCGGGCGGATGCCTCCTACCACAAAAATTTCTATGGAAGTACCTGGTGTTCCCGGAGGTTCGGAGACTTCTGGTCCTGGGCTTCCATGCGAAGGCCTGCGTAGAGGCCCATATTTTAAAGGGTCTAAAACTTCATCTTATTTAATACTAATTTTAAATGTTTCAATTATTGAAAAAGTGTATTATTCTGTGCTTTAAAAGTCTTACGCTGATAAAAGCAGGCCTCATCAGTCGTAGGCATTTCAAGGGCTTTCGCTGGGCAGGAGTTGGGCAAATAGCCCAACTCTCCGCCCGTGCAGGCCCTTTAGTTTCGGATGCGTGTGATCAGTCAAGAGGATTCTTGACAGATCGCAATTTCCGGGTTTAAGCGCATGCGCTTCGCATATCTAAACCCGGAACTTGCGCACCTCGTACACCCGTAGGGGCCGCGAATTCAGGGCCATTATATTTCTGCTTTTCTATAGTTAACAGCTCTCAGCTTCTCATCTGTTACAGATGTCAGTTGCTGAGGCCTGGTGATCAAGACTTTCGGAGATAGGCAAACACTTCAGTTTACTGTATGTGGCTATCTACACACTGAATCAGACGGGTTTGGCAGCAGTCCAGCTTGCTGTGGGGTACCAGAGCGCTCAATTGAAATTGGAAGAGACCCAGCTTACAAAGTCCTTTTACATTTCACCATTGAAAACAATGTGCCTGAACACTGAAGGCATCACATGGATTTGCCACACTGAACCTCAGTGGTTGTTCTTTCCCATGGGTCTGTGTGGCCAGGAACTGTCAGAGAGGGCAGAGTACACAATCAAACAATTACTTTTTCAGTAAGTCACATGACTGAACAGTATAAACACAAAGAAGGTTAAAGCTTACAGAAAGGAACACTTGCAGGTGCAGCAATCTACTGCAGAACCACTTTTACATCATGCATAGAAACTCAATTAAGTATTTAGACACCAATTTTCTCCTTGCACGCTCCATGTAGGCACCATTTCCCCATGAATAATTTGTGTATCTGTCACAAATTCACAGTGGTTGCAATTATGCCGTTGCTCCTTGTTAAGAAGGGAACAACTTAATTGAGGGAATTAGACAGTAAAACTTTATGGGCATGGAAATTTCCCATTAACTGATTGCCACAAATTTGGTCTTGCTTTAAGCAACCAAGCAGACACGCGCTGATTTAAAAAATTAAGTTGCATTTTAGATATTAAACGTAGTCACAGGGAAATGATAGGTCAAAACGACAAGCGCCTGGAGAGTTCTGTACTCATAGAATGATACGACACAGAAAGTCACCATTCAACCCATTGTCACTTGCGTGTGAAAGGACACTTACTTCAGCTGGGCTGCATGCTTCAAATGTGCAATAAAATAATGTGTTAAGGATGCACAACTGCAACTCTAAATGGATGAATGTCCAAAGTGAAAAATGAAACAGAAAAGATATGTTGTATGATTAATTCTGATAAGTGAAATGTAAATTAAGCAAATGTAAACCGACCACTGTATGAAAGTAGCATTAGACATCAGTGCTCAGTTTCAGCTTAGTGTCAAGTCAAATAAATTGTTGCTATGGGATTATCAATGGTAAATGAATGCCAGGACATTTGGAAAATATGCACAATGCCTACCTGATCTTGATCATCATTCACTTTAGATATAACTTGCCAGTGGTGCTATTTTACATTACAATGAACCAGCTCAAACTCCTCACTTCAGTGCAGTACTGAGGGATTGCTGCTCTGTTGGGGGGGCCATATTTTGAAGATTAAGTCAAGGTCCTGTTTGTCCACACAGGTTCAAGTTGGGTTAGAAGAAAATCAGATTCATCCAGGAGTCAGCCAAATGTTCATTTGATCTGAAGCTAAAATTACTGACCACTGAGATCTAAAGCCACTTTCATACGCGTGTTGTTTTTGTTCCAATTCCAAATGAACAGGGTCCGTAAACCGGCCCCTTACATTTAAACAGCTAAATTCAGCTACAAACTGAGTCTACGGTCTGGATTTTCGCCAGGTTTGCGACTGAATTTTTGCCGCGATTTGACCCTCCGCGGCGAAAACCTGGTCGGCGGGATCCTCGGGCATCTCTTTGTGGTGGCACTTTCAAGTACCACCAGGAAGAGGTGCGCCGTTGTGCAACGCCGCGGATTGCATTATCGTCGTACTTTCGGCACTCTCCGCCATGCCCAGAATACCGACAGGGTCAAACATGTGGTTCAGCTCTGCCAGCAAAGGTAAGTATGAAGACCTGCAAAAAAGATTGGGTTAAAGTTTTTATTTTTTAATTATTTTTCAGCGATTTAGTAGTTAAGGGTTTTGTGAATGTTCTGTCCCCCCCACCGCACCCCAAGGCCTTCCAAGCAGGCTACCGGCCCAGGACTAAAGTTGCCAAATCTCGCAGTTTGCGCCGTGAATCGTTGTACAACGCCGACTTTAACCAGACATAAAGGCCGAAAGTTAGGCCTAAAAACAGTAGCGCAGCAAAAACGGTAATTTTGGCGTAAAACTACCGTTTACTGAAAATCCAACCAGTTGGAGTCAAGGTGAGGCAGCCAGTTCACACGTGCAGTCCCTCGCAAGCCAAACTCCGGTATAAAGATGGTTCAACACTTTCCCTCCCCACCACCACCTTCCCTAGATTAGTATTTTGTTCAAATTTGATCAATTTGCATTGTGTTTCTATATCCAACTCATTTATAGAAGTTGGAAGAGTAGAAGCCCCAGCACTGATGTGTGGGGCACTTCACTTCGTACTTTTTACACGTCATCCTCAATATGATCCCCCGAACAAGTACCCACTACTGTACTCCCTTTCTGCCAATTACATATCAAGGTCTTACACTGAATTCTATTGTTTCAAGCTCATGTTGCAATCTTTTATAGGGATCTTGGTCAAAGACTTCTTTAAAGCCTAGGTGCAACACATCACAAGGCTTTCCACAATCCACGTGGTACGTCACTTCTAAAAAGTCAAGGTGACTGGTGAAGCAGTATTTTCCCTACTCGAAAGCTGCGCCAGCTGTTTAACTTTGTTTCTTGTGTGCTTGCCCAGTATGTTAGCGCACTGGAGATTCTGGTTCTGATTGGTGCTGGCTGTCATTTATGTCCTATAATAACAGGAAAACCTGAAAAAAGAAAACTGGCCACTCCACTTTTAAGTGAAGAATTTAGTGAGATTCTCATGTCTGTCTGATCTACCCTTGCAGAAAGTCTCAAGATGCTGTCCCATTTTTAGTGATGGGAAACACAAGAGACACAATCTTAGCTGGGGGAAATGAGCTGGCCTAGGTCCTGGAGTTTTCAAAGATGCAAGAGTGCAACATCAATGTGGCACTACCTATTTGTAACACCGTAATAATATTTTCATGTGCATGCATAGCATATGGTTTTACCAGAACAGATCCAGCTAGGTTTTACTCCAGTGTATGAAAAATACTCAATGAGATGGTCATTTTGGTGTTGGTTCTCCAATAGCTCTCTGCTATGCCACTACTCTTGCTTTTAGTGAACCAAGGACAGAGGGCCAAGTCTGCATGTTTCGGCACCCAGCCAGAGAAGCTATGTTATGATGCTGACTCTAATCAAGAGCTCAGCCATAACAAAGTAAACTTTTCCTCACTGACCCCGAAGAGGTGGGAAATGATATGTTTATTGGCAGACACTCGGGTTTTTATTAGGTCCTGGGATGTGGCGTTGCTGGCAAGGCCATCATTTATTGTTCATCCCTAATTGCCTTTGAGAAGGTGGTGATGAGCCGCCGCCTTGAACCGCTGCAGTCCTTGTAGTGAAGGTACTCCCCCAGTGCTGTTAAGTAGGGAGTTCCAGGATTTTGACACAGCGACGATGAAGGAACAGCGATACATTTCCAAGTCAGGATGGTGTGTGACTTGGAGGGGAACTTACAGGTGATGGTGCTCCCATGCGCCTGCTGCCTTGTCCTTCTAGGTGGTAGATCACGGGTTTGCAGGTGTTTATCCAAGTATATTATTTTAAACCAATATCTTAATAGTAATGTTAAAAAAAAACTGAAATACAACGATGTAAAACCAGTTATAACTTGGCTGGAGTCAAACCTAGCTCAAAGGAAGATGGTTGTGGTTTTTGGAGGTCAATCATCACAGATCCAGGACATCTCTGCAGGTGTTCCTCAGGGCAGTGTCCTAGGCCCAACCATCTTCAGCTGCTTCTTTCCATCATAAGGTCAGAAGTGGGGATGTTCGCTGATGATTGCAGTGTACAATTTTATTCGAAACTCCTCAGAAAATGAAGCAGTCCATGCCCGCATGCAACAAGACATGGACGATATTCAATCTGGGGTTGATAAGTGGCAAGTAACATTCGCGCGGCACAAGTGTCAGGCAATGACCATCTCCAACAAATGAGAGTCTAACCACCTCGCCTTGATATTCAACAGCATTACCATTGTCAAATCCCCCACCATCAACATCCTGGGGGTTACCATTGACCAGAAACTTAACTGGACCAGCCACATAAATGATCATCGTAGGCAGTCCCGCGGAATCGAGGAAGACTTGCTTCCACTCTTAAAATGAGTCCTTAGGGGGCTGAACAGTCCAAAATGAGAACCACAGTCCCTATCACAGGTGGAACAGATAGTCGTTGAGGGAAAGAGTGGGTGGGACAGGTTTGCCGCACGCTCTTTCCGCTGCCTGCGCTTGATTTCTGCATGCTCTCGGCAATGAGACTCAAGGTGCTCAGCGCCCTCCCGGATGCACTTCCTCCACTTTGGCCAGGGACTCCCAGGTGTCAGTGGGGATGTTGCACTTTATCAGAGAGGCTTTGAGGGTTCCATTGTAACGTTTCCTCTGTCCACCTTTGGCTCATTTGCCGTGAAGGGGTTCAGAGTAGAGCGCTTGCTTTGGGAGTCTCGTGTCTGGCATGCGAACAATGTGGCCTGCCCAGCGGATCAAGTGTTGGCAATGCTTCAATGCTGGGGATATTGGCCTGGTCGAGGACGCTAACGTTGGTGCATCTGTCCTCCCGGGGGATTTTCAGGATCTTACGGCGACATCGTTGGTGGTATTTCTCCATATAAATACTGTGGCAACAAGAGCGGGTGAGAGGCTGAGTATTCTGCGGCGAGTGTCTCACCTTCTGACTCCCCAAAAGCTTTCCAACATCTACAAGGCACAAGTCAAGAGTGTGATGGAATACTCTCCACTTGCCTGGATGAATGCAGCTCCAACAACCCTCAAGCAGCTTGACACAATCCAGGACAAAGCAACCCGCTTGATTGGCACCCTATCCACGACATTCAACACTCACTCCCTCCACCACCTGCGTACTGTGCCTGCAGTGTACCATCTACAAGATGCACTGCAGCAACTCGCCACAGCTTCTTCGGCAGCACCTTCCAAACCTGCGATCTCTACCACCTAAAAAGACAAGTGCAGCAGGCACATGAGAATACCATTACCTGCAAGTTCCCCTTCAAGTTACACACCATCGTGACTTGGAAATATATTGCCGTTCCTTCATCGAGCTGGGTCAAAATTCTGGAACTCCCTCCCTAACAGCACTGTGGGAGCACGTTCACCACACGGACTGCAGCGGTTCAAGAAGGTAGCTCACCACCCCCTTCTTATGAGCAATTAGGGATGAGCAATAAATGCTGGCCTTGCCAGCAACGCCCACATTCCGGAAGTGATTTTAAAAAAAATCCTTTCCAGATCACTAGCCTTTTACAGTACTAGCAGATCTCTCATGATTTTGCTCACAGTGAGTCAGAGGATTCAAAAACAATTGGAGTGTGGAAATATGAAAATTCTCATTAAAAGATGCCTCTGAAACTTTAATCTGTCTTGTTCAGAATCTGATGCCTGTACCTCCCCAGCATTTTGGTTTCATTATAATGTTACCTTTTGATGGCCTTTTCAATATCAATCTGGAATTATAAATGTTACCAGGATTCTAATTCACTTATCTAAATACAGAATTATTTACACATATGAAAAAATAACTGGCAATATAGTTTGTTTCAGATGGAAATTGGTCAGTCCGAAAAGCAGAAATCGCTACTGCAAAAACAATTTGATAAATGTTAACAAGAAATGAGAAGGCAAAGCTAAGAAATATATTTTCAACGAGGTGAAAGCAGAGTGATCCTGGTATCATATGCACAAATTTCTATTAAATGGCAGATTGGTTTCTTCGGTATGTGGAAAACAACAACGTATCAGACAGCCCTGTAACATCTCAGTTTTGAATAAACTGTGCAGAGCTCAGGCCAATTAATCAGTACACATCATTGTCACAGCTGCACCAAGTGAAGCATCTTGAACAAGGGCCAATGTAATACAGTCAAAATGAGTTAGGAACAGCAGCAAAGACCAATACTATAATATTGGTAGTCTCAATGTTCCAGATAAGTTTAGTAATACCTGTAGCGGAAAAACAGGGGCAAGTAACAACCACATGTACTGTAAGTTCTAACTATAATATGTCGATCATTAACAAGGATTTCCTTTATTGCTCAGATTACCTTTCAGTGTTGACATACACCAAACTGTACATCATTCGGCAAACAGTGCACTGTTGGTAACTTAACCAATTTATAAAGTGTTGCATCACATTTGTGTTTCAATATTAGAATTTGAAGCACATAGGAACATTCAGGGTACAAAGGCAGCTTTATTTTTTTTTAACAGCCACAAGAACGACTATCATCAACAAGGATTGGTGTACTGTGCAGTAGTCCTTGTGCTTTGACTGAGAACCATTACATTTATCAAGAGCAGGCAAAGCTGAATATGAATCATGGTTTGGCTTCAGACTTGCTGACTTCTGGCTTGACAATCAGTGTTTTAAAGTTAAAATGTACTGAGTTCTTTATTAGCTATATTTAACTGAAATTGAACTATTCACTTTGTTCATGCAACAAGTATTTATATTCAAAGATCAAGGACATTTTTTTTATATTAACAGTGAGGTGTTTCTCTATTCATGATGCCACTACACTCCTTGACCCTCAATGACCACACTGGCACATACACAGTGATCACTCGATCTATCTTTGACTCTCAGTATCCAACATAGAAACATAGAAAATAGGTGCAGGAGCAGGCCATTCAGCCCTTCTAGCCTGCACCGCCATTCAATGAGTTCATGGCTGAACATGAAACTTCAGTACCCACTTCCTGCTTTCACGCCATACCCCTTGATCCCCCGAGTAGTAAGGACTTCATCTAACTCCCTTTTGAATATATTTAGTGAATTGGCCTCAACTACTTCCTGTGGTAGAGAATTCCACAGGTTCACCACTCTCTGGGTGAAGAAGTTTCTCCTTATCTCGGTCCTAAATGGCTTACCCCTTATCCTTAGACTGTGACCCCTGGTTCTGGACTTCCCCAACATTGGGAACATTCTTCCTGCATCCAACCTGTCCAAACCCGTCAGAATTTCAAACGTTTCTATGAGGTCCCCTCTCACTCTTCTGAACTCCAGTGAATACAAGCCCAGTTGATCCAGTCTTTCTTGATAGGTCAGTCCCACCATCCCGGGAATCAGTCTGGTGAATCTTCGCTGCACTCCCTCAATAGCAAGAATGTCCTTCCTCAAGTTAGGAGACCAGAACTGTACACAATACTCCAGGTGTGGCCTCACCAAGGCCCTGTACAACTGTAGCAACACCTCCCTGCCCCTGTACTCAAATCCCCTCGCTATGAAGGCCAACATGCCATTTGCTTTCTTAACCGCCTGCTGTACCTGCATGCCAACCTTCAATGACTGATGTACCATGACACCCAGGTCTCGTTGCACCTTCCCTTTTCCTAATCTGTCACCATTCAGATAATAGTCTGTCTCTCTGTTTTTACCACCAAAGTGGATAACCTCACATTTATCCACATTATACTTCATCTGCCACGCATTTGCCCACTCACCTAACCTATCCAAGTCACTCTGTAGCCTCATAGCATCCTCCTCGCAGCTCACACTGCCACCCAACTTAGTGTCATCCGCAAATTTTGAGATACTACATTTAATCCCCTCGTCTAAATCATTAATGTACAATGTAAACAGCTGGGGCCCCAGCACAGAACCCTGCGGTACCCCACTAGTCACTGCCTGCCATTCTGAAAAGTACCCATTTACTCCTACTCTTTGCTTCCTGTCTGACAACCAGTTCTCAATCCACGTCAGCACACTACCCCCAATCCCATGTGCTTTAACTTTGCCCATTAATCTCCTGTGTGGGACCTTGTCGAAAGCCTTCTGAAAGTCCAAATATACCACATCAACTGGTACTCCTTTGTCCACTTTATTGGAAACATCCTCAAAAAATTCCAGAAGATTTGTCAAGCATGATCTCCCTTTCACAAATCCATGCTGACTTGGACCTATCATGTCACCATTTTTCAAATGCGCTGCTATGACATCCTTAATAATTGATTCCATCATTTTACCCACTACTGAGGTCAGGCTGACCGGTCTATAATTCCCTGCTTTCTCTCTCCCTCCTTTTTTAAAAAGTGGGGTTACATTGGCTACCCTCCACTCCATAGGAACTGATCCAGAGTCAATGGAATGTTGGAAAATGACTGTCAATGCATCCGCTATTTCCAAGGCCATCTCCTTAAGTACTCTGGGATGCAGTCCATCAGGCCCTGGGGATTTATCGGCCTTCAATCCCATCAATCTCCCCAACACAATTTCCCGACTAATAAAGATTTCCCTCAGTTCCTCCTCCTTAATAGACCCTCTGACCACTTTTATATCCGGAAACCAAAGTACTTGTTCAATTGGTCTGCCATTTCTTTGTTCCCCGTTATGACTTCCCCTGATTCTGACTGCAGGGGACCTACGTTTGTCTTTACTAACCTTTTTCTCTTTACATACCTATAGAAACTTTTGCAATCCGCCTTAATGTTCCCTGCAAGCTTCTTCTCGTACTCCATTTTCCCTGCCCTAATCAAACCCTTTGTCCTCCTCTGCTGAGTTCTAAATTTCTCCCAGTCCCCAGGTTCGCTGCTATTTCTGGCCAATTTGTATGCCATTTCCTTGGCTTTAATACTATCCCTGATTTCCCTAGATAGCCACGGTTGAGCCACCTTCGCTTTTTTATTTTTACGCCAGACAGGAATGTACAATTGTTGTAATTCATCCATGCGGTCTCTAAATGTCTGCCATTGCCCACCACAGTCAACCCCTTAAGTATCATTCGCCAATCTATCCTAGCCAATTCACGCCTCATGCCTTCAAAGTTACCCTTCTTTAAGTTCTGGACCATGGTCTCTGAATTAACTGTTTCATTCTCCATCCTAATGCAGAATTCCACCATATTATGGTCACTCTTCCCCAAGGGGCCTCGCACAATGAGATTGCTAATTAATCCTCTCTCATTACACAACACCCAGTCTAAGATGGCCTCCCCCCTAGTTGGTTCCTCGACATATTGGTCGAGAAAACCATCCCTTATGCATTCCAGGAAATCCTCCTCCACCGTATTGCTTCCAGTTTGGCTAGCCCAATCTATGTGCATATTAAAGTCACCCATTATAACTGCTGCACCTTTATTGCATGCACTCCTAATTTCCTGTTTGAAGCCCTCCCCAACATCACTACTACTGTTTGGAGGTCTGTACACAACTCCCACTAACGATTTTTGCCCTTTAGTGTTCTGCAGCTCTACCCATATAGATTCCACATCATCCAAGCTAATGTCTTTCCTAACTATTGCATTAATCTCCTCTTTAACCAGCAATGCTACCCCACCTCCTTTTCCTTTTATTCTATCCTTCCTGAATGTTGAATACCCCTGGATGTTGAGTTCCCAGCCCTGATCATCCTGGAGCCACGTCTCCGTAATCCCAATCACATCATATTTGTTAACATCTATTTGCACAGTTAATTCATCCACCTTATTGCGGATACTCCTTGCATTAAGACACAAAGCCTTCACGCTTGCTTTTTTAACACCCTTTGTCCTTCTAGAATTTTGCTGTACAGTGGCCCTTTTTGTTCTTTGCCTTGGGTTTCTCTGCCCTCCACTTTTCCTCATCTCCTTTCTGTCTTTTGCTTTTGCCTCATTTTTGTCTCCCTCTGTCTCCCTGCATAGGTTCCCATCCCCCTGCAATATTAGTTTAACTCCTCCCCAACAGCACTAGCAAACACTCCCCCTATGACATTGGTTCCGGACCTGCCCAGGTGCAGACCGTCCGGTTTGTACTGGTCCCACCTCCCCCAGAACCGGTTCCAATGCCCCAAGAATTTGAATCCCTCCCTGCTGCACCACTGCTCAAGCCATGTATTCATCTGCGCTATCCTGCGATTCCTACTCTGACTAGCACGTGGCACTGGTAGCAATCCCGAGATTACTACTTTTGAGGTCCTACTTTTTAATTTAGCTCCTAGCTCCTTAAATTCTTTTCGTAGGACCGCATCCCTTTTTTTACCTATGTCGTTGGTACCAATGTGCACCACGACAACTGGCTGTTCTCCCTCCCATTTCAGAATGTCCTGCACCCGCTCCGAGACATCCTTGACCCTTGCACCAGGGAGGCAACATACCATCCTGTAGTCTCGGTTGCGTCCGCAGAAACGCCTATCTATTCCCCTCACCATCGAATCCCCTATCACTATCGCGCTCCCACTCTTTTTCCTGCCCTCCTTTGCAGCAGAGCCACCTACGTTGCCATGAACTTGGCTGCTGCTGCCCTCCCCTGATGAGTCATCCTCCCCAACAGTACTCAAAGCAGTGTATCTGTTTTGCAGGGGGATGACCACAGCGGACCCCTGCACTATCTTTCTTGCACTGCTCTTCCTGCTGGTCTTCCATTCCCTATCTGGCTGTGGACCCTTCTCCTGCGGTAAGACCAACTCACTACACGTGATACTCACGTCATTCTCAGCATCGTGGATGCTCCAGAGTGAATCCACCCTCAGCTCCAATTCCGCAACGCAGACCGTCAAGAGCTCGAGGCGGATACACTTCCCACACACGTAGCGCCCAGGGACACCGGAAGTGTCCCCGAGTTCCCACATGGTACAGGAGGAGCATATCACGTGACCGAGCTCTCCTGCCATGTCTTAACCTTAGATACCCTTAAATTGGTAATAACAATGTTGCAGTTCACTTACTGATATAAAAAAGAAAAGAAAAGCTACTCACCAATCACCAGCCAATCACTTACCACATTGGCTGTGACGTCACTTTTTGATTCCTTTCTACTTCTATTTTGCTTTCTCTCCCGCTGTAGCTGCACCGGTATGCTTTTGATAGGTCGCTCCCCTCTCACCAACTGCCGCTGGCTCTCGATCTCCCGCTGGGCTTTTGATAGGTCGCTCCCCTCTCACCAACTGCCGCTGGCTCTCGATCTCCCGCTGGGCTTTTGATAGGTCGTTCCCCTCTCACCAACTACCGCTGGCTCTCGATCTCCCGCTGGGCTTTTGATAGGTCGCTCCCCTCTCACCAACTGCCGCTGGCTCTCGATCTCCCGCTGGGCTTTTGATAGGTCGCTCCCCTCTCACCAACTGCCAACTCATGAAAAGCCAAGGCCTACTGCCAATCTCATTGATGTGTTAGTGAACTTCAGATAGAAACATAGAAACATACAAACTAGGTGCAGGAGCAGGCCATTCGGTCCTTCGAGCCTGCACCACCATTCAATAAGATCATGGCTGATCATTAATTTACACAAAGTTCTCTTCATCAATCCAACTCTTTGGTTGTAAGTGGTTACAAACGGGTTAATCTCCTCTTTTGGTGAGACCTTAAGACTCAAGATCAATGATCACATGCTTCATCCTGAATATATATCTGGGGTATGAAAATCAACGTCTTATCCTGCTTTGCTTCACAGAGGTGATTTCGTGGCGTAGAGTGCATCAAGATCCAGATTACTTGTCTAAACCAGTACAGTTAGTGCTAATGAACAAATTCAGACAGGCTACAGAGCCTCTCATTAATTTTATGATCTGAACAAATTATTTCAAGAAAGATTCAATGAGTTGATGTTTTAACTTTAAAGGCTCCACGAGAAGACGCAGCTTAGCCATTACCCAGTCAATACCGTCAAAAATTGAGGTTCTAAGGTCCTCCTTCCATCATTATGAAAGTTTTAGTTTTGATTTCACGATATTCACTGGTTCTCTGTCAAGCATAATACAGCAGCTTTGACTGCCGTGTCCTACTATATTTAAGATTAGTCAGTTAATCTCCATGTGTGGTGGAGACACAGGGCTCAATTTTCCCCAGTTATCTGCGGCGTTTTTTTGGCCTAAGTTAAAATATCCAAGTTTCCCCAAAGATTGTGCGCCAGTTAGTTACAATTTTTTTAGGCTCGTTTTTTTTTGCGTCATTGGGGGCGTAACCTGCCACCCGCGGCAAGTTCGGCCAGCTCCGATTTACTCCAATTTTTCTTAGGACGGCGTATGTGACCACTGTGGAAAAACTTTCTGGGCAGTGAAGAAAATTGGTGCAGGTAAGACAATCAGCGCAGATACAGTTCCACGGCCCGGACAGCAGCAGCGGGGGGGAGGGGGGGGGAAGAGGGGGGAAAGAGAGGGGAGAGGGGAGGGGGGAGGGGAAGAGGAGAGAGGGGAGGGGAAGAGGAGAGAGGGGAGGTGAAGAGGAGAAAGGGCCTTTCGGCTAGTGTTAGGAGCGGCAATCAGCACCAGCAAGGGAGGGAAGCCTTTCGGCCAGAGTTCGGACCAGTAACCGGCATCGGAAGGTGGAGACGCATTGGCCAGGGCTAGCAGCGGCACCCGGCACTCGGAGCAGGAGGTCCTTCTGCCAGGGCTAGCAGCAGGCACCAGCACCGGCAGGAGAGGGAAGTCTTTCGGTCAGGGTTAGGAGTTGCACCGGGCGAGCGGGCGGGTGGTTGGGGGGGGGGGGCGGGGAGTGGAGATAGACCTTTCGCATAAACACTAATAATTTAATGCTGGTAAGCTGCTGCAATGTGCGAGGTGCTTGTGCAGGTTGCTGTGAGCTGGCCAGAATGTGTTGTATGTGTCACTTTCTGGCCTCAGCTTACAGTGTGTCCCTGGTCACCCTGGCAACCCGATCTATTTGGCGTAGATCTTTGGCTGCGCCCCCAAAGCTAAAAGTCGGGCTAGGCGGCGCCAAAATCAACAATTCAAATGGGGAAAGTTGAATGATTTTTTTTGGTGTAATTGGGCCCCCAAAAAAATGGGTGTAACTCTTCAAGAACGCCAAAAAACAGCTTTGGGGAAAATTGAGCCCACAGAAACTGGGCACATTAATGCAGTTATTATAATGTGTGGTTTTTTTTTGTAATTTGCTTCAATAAACCTGCATTTCAACTCAACCTCTATAGTTTCCAAAGGAGGATGATGACACATGATTTTTATTTTGAGAGGGAATAAAAATAATTTTTCACTGCCTTGCAGAATGCATTATCTATCAGAGCACTCTTGGGGTTTTATCATTTGAAAGTCTGGCATTGCACAGATAAAAAGAATTGCTTGTTATCAGTATGTGCGTGTAGGAAAATGATTGGCATTTCTGCTTAGGATTTTACTGTGATACCTATTCCAGTTCAAGTTGTCTTGCACAAACGGAGTCAAATTAAAAAGATTAAGTTTGGCCAGCTGCAAGCATGTAGAGCATTAGCTTACCTCAAGGTAATGAAGGAAGAAATGTAACACAATTTGATATATTATTAAAAGCTATTTTATTTCATTCGTCTACGTAATCACCAAAAACAGAGGCGCCTCTTGATTTACTTTAATTTAACAGACCTAAACCATTACCATGAGCAGTCTGAGCACTCCTCCACAAAGTCAGAATTTCCATTAAAACTTTCTCAAACACATCCATTAATTTTAGTTGTTTGACTAACTTTATCTCTGCAAATTCTTTTCACCTGTATTTCACTAATGGCAGTTGAAAAGTACATTACTGTTGAAGTTGTGGGTACTCCACCAGTCCATTTTTGTCCAGCAAAGCACAGACAGAGAAAGGTTCTTTGTCTGCCAATATCCGTTGCTTATCCCTGTCTCTTTTAGGATTAACAGGTCAGATGTATCCGTATGCTGGGGTACCCAAGTCTTGTAATGAAGCTAAAATATACTGTTGATTCTGCTACACGCCTTTGCTACATTAGACTGAATAAGTTAAAAGCAATTAACTATCACTACAAAAGATCAGCAATGTTATCAGCACTGTATGTTCATATGTACCTCAGCTTGGGATGTACGAAGACTTTTGTGATGGCTTTGTGTTAAAAGATATTTTTTCTCACTTGGGACCAGTTCTGTAAGAAAGCTTTAAACACATGCCTTACTTTTTCACTATGATAGCAGATCACTAAAGTTTTTCAATCCAATATCAAGTGAAAAACACTTTGAACTAAAACTGGTCTCTGAGAAACAATTAACAATGTTTCACAAGAACAAACTGGAGACAACCTTTCAAATTGCACCAAATCATTACAACTCACCCAGCCAAAGTACTTAAGAGTTATTTCTTATGCCTTGTGCTCGAACTTATCATCAGTAACTATGCTTGATGCTTCCTACTGATTTACACACATTCAATTTTAGGCATGAGTAACCACAGTTTTAAAGTAATTTAACTACTGCACTGAAAGTCAACAAATAAACTGTTCAATAAAATAGTCCAAATAAGCTGTTCAATAGTTCAACGCAACACCTGGTAATGTATACATCCGTGAGCCATCAGCAGGATTACATATTAATGTTTTAAAGGGATATTAAATAAATATAACATAAAGGGAATACATATTGCGGCGAGCATGCTGTGTACAGGAAGCAATAGTAAATAACTTTATGGAGAACTAATACCATCAATATACAAGGGCTTCACATGCTATTACAGCTATATATACTAACTACATCTGTTAGGAGTTCAGTCAATTGAAACCCTGGTGCATTAAGCACCTGACTGAATCCAACCCTGCTTTCCATCATGATCCATGAAATTTCTCTGGTCTCAATGTTGAACATAACATTTATACTAAAATGACACACACAGGAAATTTATATTTGAACCATGCTTCAATAACTTTTTAAAAGAGCAGAAAATTTGGAACTGGTTAGCCCTTCTGAACTGTGTACAAATGCTGGAATAAGGCTAATAATGGCAAAGCTACAGCAAAAGCATCTGAATCAGACCAAGTATGTCTGAACATACGTACATAACTGTAAGGCATGTCTATCAAAATCTATTTTGTTTTCGAACATCAGATATGCTTTATCAAACAGTGCAAGCACTTTAGCAGAGCTGTTCTATCCCCTGAGACAAACTCTGCCCGAGGGCTGCAAACAAATATCCCACATTATTTCAAGTTTGCATTGAAAGATTCCGACTAATTCGAGTAATACGTTAACAATGTACCAATATCAAAAGAATTTCATCTGCATTATTTGTACAGAGAAATTTGGCTCAAGACGACTGGTGATTTTTGCCTGCTGAACAGTCTGTGGGTAATTTTGATCATTTTGATAACAGTGGCGATGGCAGACAGCATGAGAAATTAAAGCTGATTTTATAATTATTCTGACGCCAACACTTTATATTGCCGATCTTTGATGTCTTTACCAATGTCTGACTGGAAATGCAATGGTCAATATTTCTCTAGTTAACATGATGTTTTAAGAGCCTTAATAGTTAAAAGTAGGAAAGAATAAAGTACAGCATATACCATTAAAGTACAAGTGTAGTTGAATCTTGGCACGAAGTCCACTCACTTACATAATTTAAAATTGCAATATACACAGCCTGTGTCCCATTGTATACAACAGTGATCAAATAGACAACACCAGCCAAATAATGGACAACACACCAGCCAAATAATGGACAACACCAGCCAAATAATGAACAACCCAATATCAAGTTCATTGGGAAGCCATGTCTACTTCTCAGATAAACATAGCATCCAATACTTTGGTGCACTCCTCTTTATACAATGGTTCTTAAAGGCTTTGAAAAGCGGTTAAAAAAAATTCAAACATATTTTGAAGTAAGCTTATGTTAGTGTTGTGGGAACAGTAAGCCAAAACCTGAGAACGTCTGGAGCATTCGGTGGCTTAGTATTATGTGATCAGGACTGCAATTATAATGGTAACTGGAAATACTCCACGCATTATGGAAGCGCTTAACTCAAGGCAGCCATCGGGTTGCCTGTTAGTTAAGTTAAATCATTTTTTTTCCCAGTCATAGCCAATGTTCCCTCTAATTATTTTTTGGGTGCGCAGTCCCTTTAACGGCTGTGCGTCCCATTCAAATTTCTGCATGGATTTTCCATTTAAAAGCCAGTGAGCCAGCTGCGCAGTACCTCCAGACTGCATGAGTGCGCAGCTTAACGGGAACATTGGTCATGGCATTAAATTAATGCTGATTTTAAAAAATCAACAACATATACAGGTATTGCCCTTACGGAGCATTAGTTCAGAGGTTTTCAACTGCAACGGAAATTGTACAAGTAGTAAACTATTAGTTTTCTTATTATCTTATAATTTGAATAAAATTTAAAAAAACAATTGCAGCACAGTCATATACAATGAGTGAGCAAACTAAATCCGGTCCTCACCAACATAGATCCACACACACATACTTTTAGCAGTCGTCATTGGATGGGGATCACAGTTGATCTTTCATGTCCCTAGCCCTGGGGCATTGAAGCCAACTGTAACGATACACCTGCTGCCGTGGCTGAGCTATGGTAACCTATGGCGCTACAATTTTGTCCAGATTTTCAGATTGGTCACCAAACGAATATTTATTACCACTTAGGATCATACAGCACAGAAAGAAGGCCTCTCGGTCCATCATGCCCGTGCCAGCTCTTCTGGTGATACACTTAACATTAACCATATTATCCATAAAACTGATGATTCACATCAGAGTGGGGCATAAAATACTCTGCAGTGTGAAAATATTGTTAAGATGATCAACAAGATTTCAGATCACCACCGCATTCCTTATCTGGTCAAAATCTAAACAATACACACGATCACCAACCAGTTATGCTACTAATTACATATAATAGAAAAGAAAGATTTGGATTTTTATAGAGCCTTTCACGACCACAGGACGTCCCAAAGCGTTTACAGTCAATTAAGTACTTTTGAAGTGTAGTCACTGTTGTAATGTCGGAAATGCAGCAGCCAATTTGTGCACAGCAAACTCCCATAAACAGCAATGTGATAATGATCAGATAATCTGTTTTAGTGATGCTGATTGAGGGATTAAATATTGGCCGGGGCAGCTCTATTCTTCTTCGAAATAGTGCTGTGGGATTGTTTACGTCCACTTTTCAGAGAAGACGGGGCCTCGGTTTAGCGCCTCATCTGAAAGACAGCACCTCCAACAGTGCAGCACTCCCTCAATTTTTCTTCTTCTACTGCAGAGTGACAGCATAAATTTTTGTTCTCCAGTCTCTGGAGTGGGACTTGAACCTACAACCTTCTGACTCAGAGGTAAGAGTGCTACCAACTGAGCCACAGCTCTCTCCATGACATATGTGCCCCATAGGCAAAGACAAAGGGGGGGCAAATAGGATTCTGGGATTTATTTATGGAAGACCGAATACAAATACAAGGAAGTGATAATGAACTGTATAAGACAATGGTTAGGCTGCAGCTGGAGAATTGTGTGCAGTTTTGGGAACCTTATTATACAACGAGGCGTGGAAGATTGAAATCACTGAGATAATGCCACCGGTGACAGGATATAGCTATGATTTTAATTTACAAGTTCTGGTATTGCAAAGACTGTAGCTTTAAATCAAATCATCGAAACCCCTCAAAGGTTGCAGTCACAGGATAGAATTTTGCTTAGAAATTTAATCAACTGCCTTAGCTCTTTGACGTAGTCTCTCCAATGCGCCACAAGATCATAGACTGTCCTATTCCCCTTCCCCATCTTGATCCTGACTATAGAATCTATGGTACCAACCATAAGCACGTATCCAAGATATCTTACGGAGTGCAGGCAAGAGGAACAGAACACAAAATTCTGGCTAATGACCTTTAATGTATTTAACTGACCCCATTGTCCAAAACATCAAAGATTTAAGACAACCATCAAGGTATAAACTAAATGATTACATATTAGATGCATGCCCCTCAAACAAACACAGCTAATTCTGTGATGTTGCGCTCATACAGTGGACCCAGAATGCAAAAGCATGGCTCACTGAATTTGGAAGCTGTGCCCAAAGCACGAATGGGCCTCTTTAAAGCTCCTAATTCTAGTCATTTATTATGTAAATTGTCCCCATAACAATGTTTTGCCCTCCTGACTTCTTTAGCAACCAGCTAAAAGAAAACCAGCAATCCAGGACTTTCCTATTCTGGCTTTCCGATCTTGGATTCTTAAAAGGTGCAAATGACAGGTAACTGTCATTACAATTTATATATTTTTTTAGACCTTTCATGTACCTTCCTTGGATCATTACTTTTTCCTCTGCTACTATTTTTGCATTGTCTTTTGCAGAGACTTTGACAGCATGGTCACTGGCAGCAGTTGCTTCGTTAGCAGTAACTACATTGCAAACATAGGCTTTCCATTGGGCCTTCCAAATGAAGTGATGGATTTGGAAGAGGAAGAAACGCTCAGGCAGAGAATATCAGCCATGGCCCAGAACCCAAGTAGTCATAATGTAGTCTTCCGGTGCTTGGGATCATTCACGTTGAGGAGTATTCAGCCAATGTCTTATTCATTCCCAAGTTTTACGCTAAATCCAAAATAATTTAAATTTAACTAGTAACCTTTGAATTGGACCTTAAAATCTACCACTTTCTGTCCTATTATCGCATTATGTGGCTCGGTGTCAAATTTTGTTTGATAATGCTCCTGTGAAGTGCCTTGGGAAGTATTACTACATTAAACGTGCTATATAAATACATGCTTATGATGTTGTAGTAGTCAAAAGCTTTTTAGAATTCATCACACTGTTTGGCTTTCCACAGTCCTACATAAAGTATGGTCTTCCCTTTCTACATTCTTGCACAGTAGACCTCCAAAACCGAAAAACACAATGTTTATCCCCATTTGACTGCTACACTCCAACAAATTTTTGTCACTTTGAATTCTATCAGAAAACTAAGTCTTGCTTCAACAAAACTGAAAGCTTCACTCTCATAGTGAACCATGACCCAGAAAGATAAAAAGGCATGGAAATGTTTTGGAATCTCAGTAAAGGTATGCAGGCGAAGCACAAGTCGTCTGATTTTAAAAGATGCTGACTGTAAGTTTATAGTTACCTTTAAGTGTATATATGTTAAACTGTGAAAATGCAGCAAATTCATGGCCACTATATTCCTGTATTGCCGGATTTAGAGGATTTTAATTCCAAGACAGTAATTCCAGATGCCAGAAGCCCTTGAAATAGACAGTCAAAGCAATGTGGCATTGATTTTTGCATTATTCGATAACAAGATAGTTGGCTACAGGAGTAACACATAGAGGAAACGTTCCTCAAGTTGCAGACAGTATGTTGACTACATTTGGATTGAAGCTCCAATCTCTAAGAAGCAGGAAATCTGCAGAGACAAACACTGAAACTTGGTCAAAGTGCTTCCTGTTCATGCAGAATTTGTTTACTGTACATTAGACGATATGAAGTTACCGACACTTTCTTCTTCAGGATTTAATTTGTCCAATCTCCCACCTATACAGAATACATCCAGTTCCCCAGAAAGGAATCTTCTAAGGAAAAGCCTTTTATATTTTGCAGGCTGTGGAGAACCAAAAATGTAGGTATTTAGAAAGCTTGAAGGACTATTTTAGCTACAGGTTGGGTCTTGGGAGAGTGGCCGAACAGCACTGCTCTCCTAATTGCAAGTCGCATTGCCAGTCTCTTGTGAACTGTCTGCAAGGTTGTTCCAGGAGATGCACACATGTGGAGCAAGCGTGACAAACTGTCCATTGTGCATGTGAAGAGTGATATAACATAACATCAGCCAGTTACATCTTGATGTCATACAAGACAGGCAGGTGCATGCTGACATCATGATGTACCATAATGATACAGGAGGGGAACTGGTTCAAAATGCATAAAGATCACACTATCCTGGTTCAGCACTTTTACTGATTACCGTTAGACCAGTAATTGGCACGAAAACCAATGTCAATTATTAAAGCATTGAATACTTTGCCACAGACAGTAGTTAAGGAAGAGACCATTGCATGTTTTGATTTGAAGAATAGGAAGATGAATGGCTATGAGAAGTGCACAGAATACTGGGGTTAGTTTTTGTTTGCTCTAGCAAAGAGCCGGCAGAGCCAAAATAGGTGAATGGCCTCCTTCTGTGTTGCAAATTTTTCTGATTACATGGGGAAAAATGGGTCTTCCTGGCTACCTGTATAACAAAATCTAACAGGTTCATGCTCATCTGGCTGCTTGAGACCATTCCTGATATACTTTAGGCTGGTACACAAAATAATCAGTCTGGCAGGAAGTAGGCACATACGTTTATTCAAACTCAGTGACTATGCTATTGTTCAGCCCTGATCTAAATAAGAAGGCACTGATCCTTAGTGTATGTGGCAGGAACATTGCTTGGCATCAAAAGCTGGAATAACACGGGCTACAAGGTCAGAATGCAATCTGCCCAGGGCGAGTAAGAAGCTATTTCAACCAAATTAACTATTCTATGATCTGCTGCAAATATACTTTCTATCACTAGTCTTGCATCTTTATTAATACAAAATCTTAATTAATACAAAACAGAGCACCAGCACAAAATAATAAACATTCTGAGTAAAGGCATGAGCAACCTGTCCTCTACAGAGCTACCACAGGAAAATGAATGACTTCAGTACAATGAGATTAAAGTCCTAGACAAGGTAAAATGAATGGTAATACTTTCAATCACTAGTCTTGCATCTTTATTAATACAAAATCTTACTTCATTTAATTTGAAGTGTGCTGTTTTTGTTTTATATTTTAATTTTATTATTTCCAGTCCTTTTTTTTCCCTCTCAAGAGTTGCATTTTTTTAATTTCCTTTTTATTCTATTATACAAAAATGTCAAAATTCAATCCGTTCATGAAGTAGCCTTAATTTTATATAAACAAAGCATGCAATGAGAAAAGAACATACAGTGCATTAACCCCATTCTTTCCAAAACATCAGGTACTATATTTAGCACTTTTGGCAACTAAAACTCTTGAGAGAAGTGAATAACTAAAGGCAAAATTTCCAAGATGGTACAACTGACCCACAAAGCTAATCAATTGGAAATTCCAGGGTTTCAGTCAAAGACAACAATCTACATTGTTTAGTCTTGACCAGTTGTATTCTGTTGTCCCAATAGAACTGGGTTCAGTGTTTCACAAATTATTTAACCATCCATCTCTATTATCCAAGTTAAAATCTTCAATATTATGCTAAACTTTTGTTGTAAAATTTATTCTCATGAAGATGAGGACTGCTAGTGTTTGCGAATGAAATGCTTTGCGTTTAGAACACTCAGAAGCAAGACCAGCTCCTTTTCTCCACAACTAACTATCTCTGAAAGCACTTGTTTCTGCCCCATACACCTCCTATACCAAACTATCATAAATTCATGTATTTCAAAGAAATGAGTGGACAATTTAAGCAAAGTGACTGGGGGGAGGGGAGTTGATCAATAATATTCCAGTAGAGGACGAATGAAACAATTTATAAGGCCTAATGTTGAGCATGCAAGATGCATAAATACCTTGAATCAGCAAGCTCAAACAAAACTGGAGTGAATATAAATGGATTAATAAATAAATCAAAAGCAAAATAATGAGAAAAAAATAACCTCTACAGCTCCTGAAAGTAAAACAGGGGATGGGGTTCATTAGGATGGATATCACAACATGTTAAAAAGATGATCAGAGGAGCAGATAGAGACTGAGGGGAAAAAAAGCTTAGATGCAAAGTATAATGAGAAATTCTCAGTATTCAAGAGATAAGAAGGTAGTCAGAGAAGAGGTGAACGCCATAAAAGATGCAAACGGGTTCAAAACAGCATGAGCACAAAATAATAAACATTCTGAATAAAGGCATGAGCAATCTATCCTCTCCAAATCGAGTTACCACAAGAAAATTAATGACTTCAATGAGATTGAAGTCCGAGACAAGGTAAAAAGACTTGAAAACAACAATTTACAAGGATAGAATCTAGCTAGTCCAGATTCATAGAGGAATATGGGAACGAGTGGAGATTTCTGAGGCATTGATATTACAAGGGAGTTTGTAACTGGATATTGGGGAAGTACCAGTAGAGTGGATCATGGGCAACACCATGGTCATATTCAAAAAGAGCAACAAATAAGACTGCAAGCCCATTAGTCTTATTTAAATCCAGTATAAAATAATGGAATAGATTATCAGGCGTAACTGTGAAGATTATCCACAATAAAATAACTTAATTAGATTTAGAAGAGGAAGATTCTGCCTGACCAACTTCCTTGACTTATTTTAGTAAGTATTTTAGTAAGTGGACTGTGGTAACCCTTATGACATATTATACATTGAAGCACTGACCACACTTGATCAGCTCTGCTGGGAGGCCACATTGTTCGCATGCCAGACACGAGACTCCCAAAGCAAGTGCTCTACTCGGAACTCCTTCACGGCAAACGAGCCAAAGGTGGGCAGCGGAAACGTTACAAGGACACCCTCAAAGCCTCCCTAATAAAGTGCAACATCCCCATTAACACCTGGGAATCCCTGGCCAAAGACCGCCTAAGTGGAGGAAGTGCATCCGGGAGGGTGCTGAGTACCTCGAGTCTCATTGCCGAGAGCATGCAGAAATCAAGTGCAGGCAGCGGCAAACCTGTCCCATCATCCCTTTCCCTCAACCACTATCTGTCCCACCTGGAACAGGGATTGTGGTTCTCGTATTGTACTGTTCAGCCACCTAAGAACTCATTTTTAGAGTGGAAGAAAGTCTTCCTCGATTCCGAGGGACTGCCTATGATGATGATGATGATGATTATAGCTAGACTTCCAGAAGGCATGACAGTTTTACATGAAAGGCTACTTAAGCGCAAAGCTGAGGGGATTCATGGCAAATCTTGGAGACAGATAAGAAATTGGCTGAGGCTTAAGAAACACAGTATTTATTCGAAGTGTTACATTGTGAAGGGAAAGAGGTAGAGAGCGAGTGGGGTGCCTCAGGGGTCAGAGTTGCGACAATGCCTCTTTCTATTTTACATCAATAATTTGAAATCATAAAATCAATGTAAAGTGGTCAAATTTGCAAATGATACTAAATTTGGGGGATCAGCGGAAATGAAGGACACAACTCAGAAAATATAGAATACGTTGGACAAAATATCTAAGTGGCCAGAACAATTAAGTTTAATAGAGACAAATGTAAGGTACTATGGGCCCAAGTTTCGGGCCACGCCTAGAACGGCGCAGCCCCGAGCTGGACGCCCGTTTTTCGCGCTCAAAAGTGCGCAGAAAAAAAAACTTCGATATTCTCTGGCTCCTCGGAGGTCTTCAGCAGCTTGGCGCGGCACGCACAGAACAGCAGGGGGCGGAGCAAGACACTCGCGCCGATTCTCTAAGCAGTGGGGGGCGGGCCTAATTTAAACAAGGCAACGTCGTGCCGGCAACCCTGCGCGTGCGCGTTGGAGCGTGCGCGCACGCGCAGTGGGAAATAAACATTGGTACTCGGCCATTTTTAAAGGGACTAGATGAAAAGTGAAGATTTGTCTCGTGGACCCCTGGAAAGGCTTGTGATTTAATTTTAGTGATTTTTTTGTGTGTGAAGGGGTGCTTTTAGCAGCACTGTTGAATAAATCACCTGCTGAAATCAGTGCGTGCAGCTTTTCTTTTTTTTAAATTCGTAGCCAATCTTTCCAATTCTTTGTCAAATCACAAACGCCAGAGGTCACCCTGCACACATCAAGGATCACTCTTAGCCAAAAGGCCGAGAGCCACTGCACCGTTCCTGGAAGTACTGCAATACCAGGTTCGTGCCATGGAGGTGGATGGGTCAGCAACCCCACACACCTCCGTGGAGATGGATGGGTCAATCCATCCCACCCACCTCCTATTTCCAAAAAGCATAGGAGAACCACCTTCCTGATCCAGGGAGAACCACTTTGGGGTCATGATTACTCCCCTGTCAGGTCAGTTACGCATGATCTTAGCCAAAAGGCCGAGCTTTTCACTGCTAAACTTGCAGAACAGGTGCTGCATTGGTGCTTGCAAATTAAGGACTGTGTGTTTTGAGAAATAAGAGTGCCAATTTAACTTTGCAATGGATCAACGTCCACCAAGAACAAAGAATTTCTTGCATGAGGAAGTGGAGATATTAGTCAACGTAATTGAGCAGAGATGGCAGGATACCAGCAACAGAGGTCGCATAAAAGTGCCACCAAAAGAAATGAAGAAACGCTGGAACCAAGTTGCAGAAGATTACTGCGCAGTGGTGCATACCATGAGATCTGGAAGTCAGTGTAAAAAGAAATGGCACGACCTTGGTCAAGTAGTTAGTGTAAGTAATATTTTCCATTTTTATTTTAATCGTAATTGTAACTTGGCTATCTGTATGTCCCACCTTGCAGATTAACACACTCTGTAAAAAGTTATATTTTACTCTTTGCCGAAGAAATTGGCCACAACAAAAGGGAGGCAACTCGGACAGGAGGAGGCACGCCCAATCTGCATCCACTGACACCCTTGGAACAGAGGGTAGCTGCTATGATGAGTCGTACATGGAGAAAAGCAATCAGTACAGCACAAGCTGGGCCCGCACATGAGGAAGAGGGTAAGTACTGAAAATGCATCGTGGCCCTTTAAATCAACCTGCTGCCTAGCCTGCTATGTGTGAGAGTACTCATGCCACCCATCCGGCCCCCTCCCTTGCTGTTAAACAAGATGTTCTGATGTATTTTGCAGAACATCTTGATCATGATGATGATGATGATGATGATGCTGATGATGATGCTGATGATGCTGCTGCTAACCCTGAGGATCCTGAGGATACAGACCAAGAACCAGTACAACCAGATGCGGATGAACCAGACTGGATGATGGCAGCGATGACTGAAATGTCTGCAGGGGAGAGCTTCCAAATTAATGTTTATGAGCCCCCATCAAGGGGCATCAGAGTTTCAACCCCTAGCTTAGGTTTTGGTTCCACCTTCCATGGTTTTGATTCCGATGTTGCGGGTCCCAGTGGTGCTGCTGGTATAATGCAGCATTCTACAGTCAGTGCACTACCGTCCGAGCCTGCCCCTACCACTCGCATAGGTTCTGGCTCCACCTTCTATGGTTTTGATTCCGACGCTGCGGATCCCAGTGCTGCTGCTGATATCATGGAGCAATTTACACCCATTCACCCACCATCCCAGCCCACGGCTCGCATTCGAGTGCTGTCGTCTGGAACACTGAGTGTCCCACCGTCCCAGTCTGAGCCTCTCTCTCTCTAGTACTGCCGTCTGCAAGACAGAGTGTCCCACCGTCCCAGCCCAAGCCTCTCCCTCTGGTTCTGCCGTCTGGAACACAGAGCGTCCCACAGTCCCAGCCCGCGCCTCCCTGTGTAGTGGTGCCGCTTGCAACACCGAGCATCCCACCGTCCGTGTCCGCGCCTCCCACTGTAGTGGTGCCACGAGGCAGACCCAGGCAGAGGAGAAGGAGATTGGAGACACGCTCTCCTGAGATGCAGCGTGCAACAGATGCGGCTCAGGTTGTGGCATTGGGTATGGAGATTACCCGATCACTCATCGGTGGCGTCAGTGCAGTGGGTGAAGAGTTGACAGTCCTGACTGGAAAAATAGCAGTAATGACACGGGAACTTAGGGAGGGAATGTCCGAGGGAGTGCAATCTACGGCATAGGCCGTCAGGGAGGGCATGCAAAAGACGGCACAGGCCATTAGGGAGGGCATGTAAGTGTCGGCACTGGCCGTCAGGGAGGGCCTGGTTGAGGTAGCTGCTGCAATAAGGGAACACAGCCCGGCCAATCAAATTACACTCCCATGAAGAAGTGAACATTCACTGAGATATGGATGAGACATGAGGGCCAAGTTTCAGCCTGAGTTGTTCCTGATTTTTTGGAGCATTTCCAAGTTCTAGTCAGTTAGAACAGTTTCACTTTGGAACAGAATTTTTTTTTCAAAAGGGGGCGTGTCCGGCCACTTACGCCTGTTTTCAAAGTTTAGGCAGTGAAAACTTACTCCAAACTAAATTAGAATGGAGTAAGTGAAGATTTTTGTACGTTCGAAAAAACCTTGTCTACACTTTAGAAAATCATAGGTTACAAATTAGGCGTAGGGAAAGGGGGGGGGCTAGGGTTTAAAGGCAAGTTTACAAACATTAAACACTTCAGTTTTACAAATAAAGAGCCATCATCAATAATAAATGATAAATACATCAATAAATAAACCAATAAATCAATCAAAAAAAATTAATAAAAAATAAAAAAAAAATTTTAAATCAATAAATAAAACATTTTCTACTTACCGACTGCAGCACCGGGAGTCCTCCAACAGCGTGCTGGGACGGCCCCCCCCAGTGTGTCTCTGTCAGTGTCTCTATCTCTCTGTCTGTCTGTGTGTGTCTCTCACTCTCTGTCTGTCAGTGTCTGTGTTTCTGACAGCGAGGGGAGGGGGAGAAAGTGGGTGGGAGGGGGAGGAGGGGGAGAAGGGGGGTGGGGGGGTGTGGGGGCGGAGGTGGAGGGGGAGTGGGGGGGGGGGGGAGGAGGAGGGAGAGAGGTGGAGGGGGAGGGGGGAGGTGGAGGAGGAGGGGGGAGTGGAATCCTTTCCTATTTCGGTACTGCTCAGAATCCTCCACAGATGCTTGCAAGGCTATGTGGGTACAATCAATGCAGCCCTGTACCTTTGGGAACCGGCAATCCTGAAGAAGCCCACAGTCCTCTCATGGATCGCTTGTGCGGTCATTGGGAAATTAATGAAGTCATTCCTTCGCGCATACAGTGCAGCCGTGACCTGGTAAATGCAGCCATGTATTTCACGTTGAGAGATGGCACACGCATCTCCAGTTGTAGCCTGAAACGATCCCGAGGCATAGAAAGAAAGTGCAGCTGTTACCTTCACTGCAACAGACAGGGCAGTTGGCGTTCTGCTTCTGGGCTGCAAATCTGCTCTCAGCATCTCACAGATCTCAGCGACAACTTCTCTGCGCAAACGCAGCCTTTTGACACAATCAGCCTCGCTCATGTCCAGGTACGAGCGCCTGGCTCGATATTGTCGACGTGGGTAAGGTCTCCTGCCCATCAACCTACGGGCTATGACGTTCCTGGTGTGGTGAGCTCTAATCAATTCTCTCCTATGCAGTGAATTGATGGCGAACCATTGCATAATACGTGGTGTTGACAATGCAGCACCCATTCTGCAAATTTAAGTTTAAAAGTGTCTATGTGGCTGCCTCTCCCTGTCTCTGGCCAAATGTCCTCAGACCCCTCACAGCTCGAAGGCTGCTTGATTGCTGTGTCTTTGCCTGCCGTCCAGTCACTGACGATGCCCCTATCCCGTGGCCAAATGGCCTCAGTTCCCCTCACAGCTCGAAGGCTGCTTGCTGTATCTTCGGCTGCCGGCCAGCCACCGACGCCGCCCCTATCGCGTGGCCGAATGCCCTCAGCCCCCTTCGCAGCTCGAAGGCTGCTTGTTGTTTCTTCGCTGCCGTCCAGCCACTGATGGAAGGAAGGCCTGCCTGAAGCACCGCAGCTCGAAGGCTGCTTGCTGCCGCTGTTGGGCTGCCGTCGAGACACTGACGCCACCCCTGAGACACTGACGCCACCCCTGTCTCCAACATGGAAGGCCTGCCTGAAGCACAGCAGCTCGAAGGCTGCTGCTGTTTCACACAGGTAGGAACATGGAATTTTTAATCTTTGCTTTGTTTATAAATTTTTATTCAGGTTGGATCTTTATTTGTATAAGTATGACTGCTGAATGATTGTAGAATTTAATTCTCCCCCCCCCCCACCTCGTTCCCTACGCCTAATTTGTAAAGTGCAGGCAAAGTTTTTTCAAGCGTACAAAAATCTTCACTTACTCCATTCTAAGTTAGTTTGGAGTAAGTTTTCACTGCCTAAACTTTGAAAACAGGCGTAAGTGGCCGGACACGCCCCCTTTTGAAAAAAAAATTCTGTTCCAAAGTGAAACTGTTCTAATTGACTAGAACTGGAGCAAACTAAATGCCGAGAATTACAATTTCCACGATACTCCATTCTAATGTTGCTCCAAAAAGACAGGAGGAACTCAGGCTGAAACTTGGGGCCTATACATTGGAAGAAAAAAAATGAACATGCATATTCCATGAATAGTGCTAAAATAGCTAGGGATCGAGTTTAAAAAAGGCCGAGAAATCTTAGTAAACTCAGCATTAAAAATGTCTCACCAATGCAGAGCAGCAAACAACAAAACCAACACAATGTTGAGCTATATAGCCAGAACAGTAGAATACAAGTCAAAATTCATGAGAAAACTGTACAGTGCCCTTCGCAGACCACACCTTGAGCACTGTGCACTAGACCCAAGGGAGACATTGAAGCACTGGAGACAGTGTACAAAAGAGCCACAAAGCTGATCCCTAATATTAGAGGTCTCCATTTAAGGAAAGACTGGAGAAACTTGAGCCCTTCAGCCTTAAAAGATGTCCAAGAGGTCACCTTAGAGGTATTTAACATTGTCTACAACTTGGAAACAGTAAATTTAATAAATTGTTTCAGATTAAATCAAGGGGCAACAGGTTTAAAGTCGAAAAATGCAAATTTAGGGGTGATATCATGAAATATTTCCTGGCATAAAAAGAATGGGTTACCAGATAAAGTAGTGATAGCAAAAACCCTGGAATAATTCCAAGAACCAATTAGATCTTGTAAAATGGGACTTCAGGGTCTTTGATGGATGGAAAGCCACCTTCTTGAACCGCTGCAATCCGTGTGGTGATGGTACCGAGTGGCTTGCTGGGCCATTTCAGAGGGCAGTTAAGAGTCAACCACATTACTGTGGGGCTGGAGTCACAGATAGGCCCAAAGAAATAGGAGTAGGAGTAGGCCATACGACCACTCGAGCCTGTCTCGCAGACCAGATAAGGATGGCAGATTTCCTTCCCTAATCATCATCATCATAGGCAGTCCCTCGGAATCGAGGAAGACTTGCTTCCACTCTTAGCATGAGTTCTTAGGTGGCTGTATAGTCCAATACGAGAACCAGTCTCGGTCACAAGTCGGACAGATAGTTGTTGAGGGAAAGGGTGGACAGGAAGCCTGGTTTGCCTCAAACTCCTTCCGCTGCCTGCGCTTGATTGCTGCATGCTCTTGGCGACGATACTCGAGGAGCTCAGCGCCCTCCCAAATGCACTTCCTCCACTTAGGACGGCCTATGGCCAAGGACTCCCAGGTGTCAGTGGGGATGTCGCACTTTTTCAGGGAGGCTTTGAGGGTGTCCTTGTAACACTTCCTCTGCCCGCCTTTGGCTCGTTTGCCGTGGACGAGTTCCAAGTAGAGCGCTTGCTTTGGGAGTCTCGTGTCTGGCATGCGGACTATGTGGCCTACCCAGCGGAGCTGATTAAGTGTGGTCAGTGCTTCAATGCTGGGAATGTTGGCCTGGATGAGGACGCTAATGTTTGTGCGTCTGTCCTCCCAGGGGATTTGCACGATCTTGCGAAGACATCGCTGATGGTATTTCTCCAGCGACTTGAGGTGTCTACTGTACATGGTCCACGTCTCTGAGCGGGTGTTACTGCGGCCTTGTAGACCATGAGCTTGGTGACAGTGTTGAGGGACTGATCTTCAAACACTCTTTTCCTCAGGTGGCCGAAGGCTGCACTGGCGCACTGGAGGCGGTGTTGGATCTCATCATCAATGCCTGCTCTTGTTGATAGGAGGCTCCAGAGATCGGGGAAGTGGTCCATGTTGTCCAGGGCCATGCCGTGGATCTTGATGTTTGGGGGGCATTGCTGTGTAAATGACATTAGTGAACGGATTTTTCTGACAATCCGGTAGTTTCATGGTCATCCTTACTGACATTAAACTTTTAATTCCAGATTTAGTTAATTAACTGGATTTAAATTCCCCCAGCTGCCATGGTGCATTTTGAACTCACGCTCCGGATTATTAGTCCAGACCTCTGGATTACTAGTGCAGTAAGATAATCACTATGCTACTGCACCCCAAGGTCAACCCCTAGGGATGCATCTCTAGAGTTTTTAACCACCCTAGATATGCATCCCTAGACCCAATTTACCCAATTCACAAATCTTTCTCCTTTTCCACCTATATCAATGGAAACTCATCTATTATATACATAGTCCTGGTCTTCTGTACCAATAATAATTACACTTACACTTTAAACACAATCTGCCATTTGTCGAACCAGCTTTACAACTTCTCCAGATCTGTTTATTTTCTATTTCTAAACTGTTCATGGTTTGGTGTCTTCAGCAATGTGCAGTTGCATCCAGATATCATGCAAACTTAAAGGTTAGCTCATGTTGTAACTTTGGATGTGTTTACACCACAACTTCAGTGTTGATGAAAACAGCTTCCATTTTGCAACACTGCTAAAGGAATCAGCGTCCAACCTGACTCGAGAGTCTCCCTTTGGCAGCTAGTGTCACATTTCTTAAGTTTGACACTGTATGGAGCTTAACTCGAGTAATGGGTCAAACCAGGTTAATAAGTATCTAATGGGTCCCTTGAATACTTTGTAAATGCTTAGATAATGCAGATGTTGTCATTTTAGCTCTCTCAATGTTGCAATTTTAAACTTCTGGATGAGCAGCTCTGTGCATGTGTGTAGCAGAGTTCAAGCCAGGGCTTCAACCAACTCTAGCATTTGATTACTGTAGATTAACTACTTACACTGAAAAGTTACCAACAATTTTTCCTCAGTCTGGCAAGAAAAATCGACTGCACAGTTCTAGAAAGATGAATTACAATTTTTATGTTATTTGGATTGTATGTCTCAATTTCTGTGCCAGATTACCAGACATAAAGCCAAAATATGGAAATGTATGCTTATCTGCCCAATATGATCTATATTCGGACAGTCCTTTCCATTTCATGTTTTAGGTCAGTAGTCACACTCTCGCCACTGCATCAGAAGGTTACAAGGTCAACCCCCACTCCAGAGACGTAATCTAGGCTAGCACTTCAGTGCTGTATTGAGCGAGTGCTGCACTGTCGGAGGTACCTTTTTTCAGATGAAATGGAGGCTTCACCTGCCCTCTCAGGTGTTTGTAATAGATCACATGGCACTATTTGAAGTAAAGCAGCAGGGTTCTAGTGGTGTCTTGGCCAACATTTATTCCTCGATCAACATCACAAACAGATTATCTGTTCATGATCACATTGCTGTTTGTGGGAGCTTGCTGTGGCAAATTGGCTGCCATATTTACCTACATTACAATAGTGACTACACTTCAAAAGTAATACATTAGCTGTGAAGTGCTTTGGGCCATCCTGAGGATGTGCATGGCACAAAACAAATCCAAGATCTTGTTCTTGTTCTTCATTATAGCAGACCATGAAGGCATCACTGTCTACAGTACATTTACCCACAGATCTCCTGCCTTATAAGCAAACCATCAATCTTCAAAACATTTATTTTTACGTGATGCCATAGAATAAGCTGCACGTTATTTGGACAAAGGGTCCAAGTTAGAACATGTCATATCACCGTATACAATCAGTCTTGCTCACTCCCACCCAAACTCAGCTAATAAATTACTTATACTGTGATTGTGAAGAAAAGGAACAAACACATAAAGGTGATCAGTACTCACCAAATTAACATTAATCTTATTTACCTACATAATTAACTTCACTGTTATGTCTTCAAGACAATCTATGCGAAACATTTTTTCCAGTGTAAAAGTAGCACCAAATCTTTTTTTTCCATTGAACTATAGCATGAACAAGAAGTGATGCTTAAGGGAGCAAAATAGTTTTTATTTGCTCAGCATTTCGTGTGTGTAGGGGTAACAACCTTGGGGTCGTGAGTTCACCAAGAAAAGCTGTGAAACTGAATGCAATAAAATCTGGTCATTTGTGGCTAAAGCAGAAAAAAATGGCACTGCAAGCTTCTGAACAGTCATAAAATCCCAGCTGGTTCACTAATGTTCCCCAGGGAAGGGAACCTTCTGCCCTACACACAAATTCAGTCCAAATGATGTGCTTGAATCTGAAGTAGCTTAGCGAGCCACACAGTTGTACAATTAAAACATCAATCATGCCAGTATCACCCACTTCCTGGGAACAACTAAAAGAATTCCCAACATTGAATTTGGATTTGTACCTTTAAAACTGAAATTATACACAGTTAAATATGTCACCATATCAGCAAACAGAAATGTTAATTAATTTTTGCAGCATGAATTACTAACCACATCATTTGGACAGAGCCTTGCACTAAGTTACCTATGCTGTTTGCAACTGAACTTAACCATATTCAAAGCATGAACAACAAACAGATTACTCACCAACACAATCTTCAGCCATGTTGTTTTTACCACATTCTGCTTTGGTCTGGAGAGATTCAGCTTGCAACTTTCCAATTTCTTAGTACAACAGTAGTGCCATTCATGCTTCTTCCTGTAATAGAATCAAATACAACTTTATTGCAGAAAAACTGCCTAATGATATAGGGTGAAACCAAACAAAAAGAAACTACTTGACTACTAAATTACTCTGACAGTTAACAGAAAGTGTACTTATTTGTTATCAAGGAGATCTGGGCCAACAATCTGGGACATCATTTACGGAGCCAAAGCATCAGTTTGAAATGCGACTCATCACAAAGACATGCATGTGTAAGAATAAGTAATGGTTGCCACAACATTTAATGAAGTTGCAATACTGGAGATTATAGGGTTTAGTGCGGTCATAAAGGAAGCACAAGAATTAACAATCTGAATGGGAGTATATATAATAGCAATATTTTTTTAAGAAATTGGTTGAAATAATTTCTGGCTGATTAATTTTAATACTTTTGCCAAAAGTGTTAAAGATAAACAAGATGACAAAATCACGGGCTCCTGTAATAATCATCCTGAGCAACTATTATACACATCCTTGTGAATGGTAACACAGCACCTCTAAAAGAGGGTTCGGATGAGGATACCTATACACCTTCTTATAAGAACATAAGAGACAGGAGTAGGGGTAGGCCACCTGGCCCCTCGAACCTGCTCCGCCATTTAATAAGACCATGGCTGATCTGATCAAGGACTCAGCTCCACTTCCCTGCCCGCTCTCCATAGCCCTTTATTCCCCTATCGCTCAAAAATCTGCCTATCTTCGCCTTAAATATATTCAATGACCCAGTCTCCACAGCTCTCTGAGGCAGAGAATTCCATAGATTTACAACCCTGAGAGAAGAAATTCCTCCTCAGCTCAGTTTTAAATGGGCGGTCTCCTTATTCTGACACTATGACCCCTCGTCTTAGTTGCCCCATGAGTGGAAATATCCTCTCTGCATCCACCTTGTCGAGCCCCATCATTGGGCCCAAGTTTCCGCCCTCTGGAAAAACGGCGCATCTCGATAAGGTGCACCGACTTTCTGGAAGAAAAAGGGCGCCGAAAAATTACCTTGTGATTCTCCGGTCTCCTCAGGACGTATTCGTGCTCGGCATGGCGCAGCACAAGGGGTCGGGGGCAGAGCCAGGTCCTGGCGCTGAAAACAGTGCTGGGACCTCTGCACATGCACGCTAGAGTGTGCGTGCATGTGCAGTAGCTGTAGGTCCCGAGGCTGCGTGGGAGGGGCCGACGCAAGCCCTGGCCGAATGGGCTCACTGGGCGAAGATTGGACTTGGACCTCCCTCCCGTTCATCCCCCCCCCTCCATTCCCCCCTCTTCTTCCCCCACCCCTCCTCTTCTCCCCTCCCCGTCTTCTTCCACCACCCCCATCGGCAGCGGGGCTCGCCCACCTGGCATCTCGCTGGGGGCGGGCCCCACCCAAAGTGTCGACGGTAGCGGCGGCCCGTTCAGCCTCTTCCCCTCCTCCCTCCTGTTCAGCCTTCTCTCCCCCTCCCTCTTCTCCCCTCCCTCCCCCCACCTCCATGTCGTCAGCGGGGCCTGCCGGCATCTCGCTGGGGGCAGGCCCCGCCCGAAGTGTCAGCGGCAGCCCGACCCGGCCCATTCAGCTTCGGCGGCCTAGTCCGTTCAGTTGAGCCTCTCCCCCCTCCCTCCCTCCCTCCCTCACACCTCTCCTCTCCTTCTCCCTCCCTCCTCTCTCCCCCTCCCTCCCTCCCTCCTCTCTCTCTCTCCTCTGTGTCAGAAACACAGAGACAGCGAGAGAGAGAGACACTGGGGGCCGGGGTCGTCCTAGCATGCTGCTGGAGGGCTCCCGGTGCTGCAGTAGGTGAGTAGAAATAATTTTTTATTTATTAATTGATTGATTTTTTATTCTTTTTATATTTTATTTTTAAAAACATTTTTGATTGATTTATTGATTGATTTATCATTTATTATTGATGATGGCTCTTTATTTGTTAAAGTGAAGTGTTTAATGTTTGTAAATTCTCTCCACCCCTCCCCATCTTTTGTTCCCTACGCCTGATTTATAAGTGTAAGCAAGGTTTTTCTGAGCGTACAAAAATCTACACTTACTCCATTCTAAGTTAGTTTGGAGTAAGTTTTCCAAACTGCTGCCTAAACTTGCAAAACAGGCATAAGTGGCTGGACATGCCCCCTTTTGAAAAAAAAATCTGTTCTAAAATGAAACTATTCTAACTGACTAGAACTGGAGCAAACTAAATGCCGAGAATTGCAATTTCTAAGATGCTCCATTCTAAACTAGTGCTCCAAAAAAATAGGAGCAACTCAGGTCGAAACTTGAGCCTATTATCTTATAAGTTTCAATAAGATCTTCTGAACTCCAATGAGTACAGGCCCAAACTACTCAACCTATCTTCAACCCTCAACTCCGGAATCAACCTAGTGAACCTTCTCTGAACTGTGTCCAATACAAGTATATCCTTCCTTAAATATGGAGACCAAAACTGTATGCAGTTGTCTAGGTGTGGCCTTATCAATATCCTGTACAGTTGTAGCAGGACTTCTCTGCTTTTATATTCCATCCCCCTTGCAATAAAGGCCAACATTGCACTTGCTGTACCTGCATACTCACGTTTTGTGTTTCATGCACAAGGACCCCCAGGTCTCTCTGTACTGCAGCACTTTGCAATTTTTCTCCATTTAAATTATAATTTACTTTTCTATTTTTTCTGCCAAAGTGGATAACCTCACATTTTCCCACATTATACTCCATCTGCCAAATTTTTGCCCACTCACTTAGCATGTCTGTATCCTTTGCAGATTTTGTGTGTCCTCCTCACAATTTGCTTTCCCACCCATCTTTGTATCATCAGCAAACTTGGCTACATTACTCTCGGCCTCTTCATCCAAGTCATTAATATAGATTAGAAATAGTTGAGGCTCCAGTACCGATCCCTGCGGCACCCCACTAGTTACCTTTTGCCAACTGTAAAATTACTCATTTATCCCGACTCTCTGTTTTCTTTTAAGTTAGCCAATCCTCTATCCATGCTAATATATTACCCCCAACCCCGTAAACTTTTATCTTGTGCAGTAACCTTTTATATGGCACCTTATCGACTGCCTTCTAGAAATCCAAATGCATCACATCCACTGGTTCCCCCTTATCCACCCTGCTCGTTACATCCTCAAAGAACTCCAGCAAATTTGTCAAACATGATTTCCCTTTCATAAAACCATACTCACTCTGCTTGATTGAATTATGCTTTTCCAAATGTCCCGCTACTGCTTCCTTAATAATGGGCTCTAGCATTTTCCCAACGACAGATGTTAGGCTAACTGGTCTATCGTTTCCTACTTTTTGTCTGCCTCCTTTTTTTAAATAGAGACGTTACATTTGTGGTTTTCCAATCTGCTGGGAATCCAGAATCCAGGGAATGTTGATAGATTACAACCAATGCAGCCACTATCTCTGCAGCCATTTATTTTAAGACCCTAGGATGTAAGCCATCAGGTCCAGGGGCCTTGTCCGCCTTTAGTCCCATTATTTTACCGAGTACTACTTCTTTAGTGATAGTGATTGTATTAAGTTCCTCCCTCCCTATAGCCCTTTGATTATCCACTATTGGGATTTTTTTAGTATCTTCTACCGTGAAGACCAATACAAAATATTTGTTCAACGTCTCTGCCATTTCCCTGTTCTCCATTATTAATTCCCCAGTCTCATCCTCTTGGGGACCAACATTTACTTTAGCCACTCTTTTCCTTTTTATGTACCTGTAGAAACTCAACTATCTGTTTTTATATTTCGTGCTAGTTTACTTTCATAATCTATCTTCCCTCTATATCATTTTTTTTTTAGTCGTTCTTTGTTGGCTTTTAAAAGGTTCCCAATCTTCTGGCCTCCCACGAGTCTTGGCCACATTGTATGACCTTGTTTTCAATTTGATACCATCACTTACTTCCTTAGTTAGCCACGGATGATTAGCCCTTATCTTAGTCTTTCCCTCTCATTGGGATATATGGATATATTTTTGTTGCAAGTTATGAAATATCTCCTTAAATATCTGCCACTTCTCATCAACCGTCCCATACTTTAATCTATTTTCCCAGTCCACTTTAGCCAACTCTACCTTCATAACTTTGTAGTTTCCTTTATTTAAGCTTAGGACACTGGTTTGAGATCCAACTTTCTCACCCTCCAACTGAATTTGAAATTCAACCATGTTATGGTCACTCATTCCTAGAGGATCCTTTACTAGGAGATAATTTATTAATCCTGTCTCATTACACAGTACCAGATCTAAGATAGCCTGCTCCCTGGTTGGTTCCGTAACATTCTGTTCAAGGAAACTATTCCGGATACACTTTATGAACTTTTCCTCAAGGCTACCCTGGCCAATTTGCTTTGTCCAATCAATATGAAGGTTAAAATCGCCCATGATTATTGCCATTCCTTTTTTACAAGCCCCCATTATTTCTTGATTTATACTCTGTCCAACAGTGTAGCTACTGTAAGGGGGCCTATAGGCAATTTTTTCCCCTTATTATTCCTTATCTCCACAAACTGATTCAACATCTTGATCTTCTGAGCCAATATCGTTTCTCACTAATGCACTGATCTCATCCTTGATTAACAGTGCTACACCATCTCCTTTTCCTTTCTGTCTGTCCTTCCGAATTGTCAAATACCCCTGAATATTTAGTTCCCAATCCTGGTCACCTTGCAACCATGTCTCCGTAATGGCTATCAGATCATTCCCATTTGTATCTATTTGTGCCGTCAACTCATCTATTGTGTTACGAATGCCACGTGCATTCAAATAAAGAGCTTTTAAATTTGTTTTTCTTTACCATTTTTTCCTGCTTTGACCCCACTTTTGATGCACCTTTATGTTTATACATTCTGTCCCTTCCTGGCACGCTCTGGTTTTAATTTCCCCCAGTGCTACCCTGCTCTATTGCCTTCTCTTTATTCTTTGACTTTTTACATTTTCGCTCACCTGAATCCAACCCTCCCCCCCACCTCCTCACCCCCCGCTAATTAGTTTAAAGCCCTTTCTATAGCTCTAATTATTTGATTAGCAGGAAGACTTATTGGGAAAAGAAAAAATGAGCTCTACAACTTATCCTGGATTGTGGTAAATTGGAGAACATCGTAATATATGGGGAAGAGAAGGAATGAACACTGTGTCGTTTCTTCTGATATCAAAGGCTCCAATGAGCCACTGAACCAAATACTTCCAAGTATCTATATGATAAATTATAAAACTGGTTTGACAGCTAGTAGGAAAGTAATTTGAGCCCCAACACCTGAATAACTTATGCAAATAAAAGTACATGGAACTTAATTTTATCTACACAATTTGCTTACATGGAAAGACTGAATATATGAAGGTTTTCTTCCGTGAGGATCTACATAACTCAGGTAGGAGGCAAGTTCCAAATTTAACACTTGAAATTACATGACAGTTCTGATGTGAACTATACAAGTGCAATACTCCACCAGTCCTTACAGCCCAACTCAATGCATAACACAAATACAAAACATTCTTTCTTTTCAAATTCCAAGAAATAATGCTTTTACCAGTTCAAGTTCTATACAACCATGCCCAGTGCTGTCAAACTTGATGTCCCCAGCTTGTGCCACCTTGGTTGTCTCAAGGCCTGGCTGAGAGCAATGTAGGATGAGAACTAATCGACTGACTTCTCAGCTGCAAGTGTTGATAATAGTTCTATCAATCGCAGATGAATTGAAACGTTTTTGGTCTGTGACAACATATACAGCTACCTGATATACACTTGTCATGTGTCGGCCGTAAAAAGACCTGCATTTATATAGCACCTTTCACAATATCTCAAAGCACTTTTCAGCCAATCAATTACTTTTGAAGTGTAGTCACTGTTGTAATGCAGGAAACGTAGCAGCCAATTTGCACATAACAAGGTCCCATAAACAGCAAATAGATAATGACCAGATAATTTGTTTTAATGATGTTGATTGAGGGATAAATATTGGCCAGAACACTGGGGAGAACTCCCCTGTTCTTCAAAATAGTACTGCACTGGAATGTCAGCCTAAATTATGTGCTCAAGTGTCTGGAGTGGAACTTGAACCCACGACCTTCTGACTCAGAGGCACGGCTGACACCCATTGTCATAAAAAAATCTCAAAACTGCTATAATAGACACAAAATAACAAAACACAGCTATGATTACAACCTGAAATCTCAGCTCAGATACCGAGTAGAAGTGACTCAATTTCCACTCTTATTTAATCTGAACCCCCTCTACAAGATTACTTATAGACAAATGCTTGGGAGCAAATAATTTTTTGTTAGAAAATGTGCAGTTTGTCACATGTTGAAAGAAATTCTATTTAAAGTATATGAAACTTGCAATACTGTAAACTTCCTGCAAAATAACAAAAAGGATTATATTTCTGCCAATTCTTCGCATCTATCTCACAAAAGATCTTTAAAAGTGTTAAATCTCACTCCATCAGTCCAGATAATATCTCCCCACAACCTCGATCAGAGGCACTTGTGTTAACCACAGGAAGGTATGTGGTGGAGTTTTGGGTGGAAGACACAGCTCACCACATTTTTTTTTAACAGGAAGAGGATTATTAGGTACACAAGGAGACCACAACAGCACTGAGCAGGGCTGACAAATTTTCAGTTCCTTGTAAGACCGTTAACTAAAACCACAGACTTACTTTAATGTACTTTGTGGATGTCTAAGATAATTGCAACACCGTCAAAAGATAAAAGAGATCAAATATAAACAACCTCTGCCCTCCCCAAAATTATTCATCCAAAAAGATGCGTCAAAGAAAAGCGGGATCTGTATTAAGAACAGTATTCAGTTTTATTCATGCTCCTAACTGCTGGTTGCCAAGAGTGACTGGCTTCCACTGTTTGGTTTTCAGTGTGTACCTTCGATTCTTTTTTTTAAATTGACCGTCATAACTTTCAATTTTCATCATTTGGCATCATTTAACTGCAGATAAATTATTTTTCTCTTGTTGCCGACAGACCATGTGGAATAATCAATGTACACAACTGTATTTTAATCTCTTGATTTGGCTGCATTTTCAGCCATTCCAGTATACATTTTCATTTTGGCACCAAGATCATTTTTCAAACTTATTTCTTTCCCCATTTTTATTTTCATGAACTTACCTCCATACAATCTTACTTACCGAGATTGTAGAGGAATAGCTTCTGCTGAGAGAAGCTTTTTCTGCTACTTTGAACAATTTTTTTTGGATCCTGCAGGCCACACACCAACTGCATTGAAAATGCTATTCGGTGGAACAGGAGAACAGTCAAGCAACAAGTTCTGTTGCCCAACTGGGACGAGGAGCAGCCTCTAGTCAAGACAGCACAGCTGAAATTAGCAATTTATTGGAGGTTTGCATGCTTAGTAAGTTCAGAGTTCCCTGCTGTCAATCTTGTGACATTGAGTAACTGTGACAAAAAATATTTTCTTTGTCTAGTTTAACTTAGTAGCTGTCCACTTAAGTTCAACCACAAGAGGGCAAGAGTTTAGGAGCCAGCTACAGTGACTCTTGAACCAAACTTAGGTGAACACTGTTGCAAGTTTGATTTAGTTGACTGAGAAGCCAGACTACTTTTGAATAAACAGACTGTGTAATTTGTTCCACAGTATGTATGACAGTTAGTTGTTGATGAATGTGGTCGATCGTTACTCAAAATCCAGGAAGTACCAGTAATTGTTTTCAGCGAAATTTATGGATCAGTGATTGCTGAAATCTGGAAATCATCTTGGTATTGTGAAGAGAATAGTCTAACCATGTATCAGCTCCTGCAATGGAAAAAAAATACAGGAAGATAAACACTGCGTATATAAAAGTATTCTCCAAGTCACATATCATTCTGACTTGGACATTTATTACTGTTCCATCATCGTCAACGAGTCAGAATCCTGGAATTCCCGACCAAACCCCATTGTGGGAGCACGATCAGCACAAAGTCTGCAGTGGTTCAAGGAGAAAGACCACTACCACCTTCTGAGGGCAATTAGGGGTGGATAATAAATGTGGCCTTGGCTGCCTCACCCACATCCCAAGAACAAACATAGAAAACAAGAGATGAACATTAGACTGCAACACCTTATATTGTTTGATTTTCAATGAGCTGGGTGGAAGATTTCCTCTTGTAACTATGCATACATACTTATATCACAGTCTGTCTGTTATTCATTTGTTCATCTCAACAACAACAACTTGCATTTATATAGTGCCTTTAATGTAGAAAGCGACTGACAAGACATTGGTGAAGGATGGTGTGGTAGACCATGTCAAAGGCAGCAAAAAAGTTGAGGACAAAGAGATACTGCACCACAATCACAGAGGATGTTGTTTGTGACTCCGATAAGGTCATTTTATGCATGTGGCAAGTGCACAAAACTGATTGGAGACTCAAACGGAATAGCGGGAAAGATGGGCCATGAATCGGCATGAAAGCAATATCTTTGGAGCCTAAAGTAAGTACAGGTAGTCATTCTACCACACTCGCAAATGTAAGTGACCATTTCGATTTTTCATTTAGCCAGAATTCAATTGAGCATGACTGCTAACTTGACTGGAAAGTCAACAGAATAAAAATTCACACGGAAGACCGATTCCCGAAAAAATTTTAAATTCAGAAAGCTGAAGTCATTGGCACAGAATTATTCCTCTTCCCTGCAAGGTATACTTAAAAGTCAAACAATTCTATCTCTTAAAACATTCCTTCCCATCATTAACCATACGTTGGCTGCAGAAATATGCCATTTGTGCAACTTCACCATTTTTAGTTACATTCCATCAAAGAACGAAGGAGTAAGAGTAGACAGTAGCCTTAGCAAAGCAACAACATGTTTCTTTGTTGAATATAGTAACATAATAGTCAACAACGCATATAACCAACACCATCTTGCACTCTAAACATTTTATATAAACAGATGTCTGCTCACATCTGTTTGACAGCATTTTTAAAATTGTGCTTAGCCTCAGTACACCCAACCCCAGTGATTCAGTTAGCAAATGGCCGCATATAGTTTCACCACTATTCCTGGCCAGAATGGAGATGATTGGGTAATTTCCCTGTCAATCACACCTGAAGACTCCACCCCTAACTCATTGGCTGGCACAGTGGTGTCAACAGACATTCTGAACCAATACTGTGGGGTTGCTTCAAATAACTCAGGAGATTAACTGATATCGTGAAGGGTTTGGAGGACTTTTGCAGCTCTGACCCATTCCTTGTCCTCCTCTCGGAAATTGGGACCTCGTGGTCATTTAAGCAATGGTGCTACTTATTCTCAGGAGCGTCGAAGTCAACTGTGTCTCAGTGGGTATCACTCTCACCTCTGAGTCAGAAGGTTATGGGCTCAAGTCCCAGGGACTTGAGCACAAAAATCTAGGCTGACACTCCCATTGTGGTGCTGAGGGAGCGCCGCACTGTCGGAAGTATCATCTTTCGGATGAGATATTAAACCGAGGCCCCGACTGCTCTCTCAAGTGAATGTAAAAGATCCCATGGCACTATTTCAAAGAAGAGATGGGGAGTTATTCCAGGTGTCCTGGCCAATATTTATCCCTCAATCAACATAACAAAAACAGATTATCTGGTCATTATCACATTGCTGTTTGTGAAAGTTTGCTGTGCGCAAATTGGCTGCCGCGTTTCCTACATTACAACAGTGACTACACTCCAAAAGTACTTTATTGGCTGTAAAGCCATTTGAGTCGTCCGGTGGTCATGAAAGGCACTATATAAATCCAAGTCTTTTTTTCAAAGAATATGAAGAACTGTGATGTCAGATCAATCTTATGTAATGTCCAGTTTTAAAATATGATGTTTGCAGCTTGCAGTGGTGGCTGAACTCCATGGAAGCAGTGCTACGATTAAGTTGAGCTCTTCAGCAACAGTTTGGCCACATCTCTGTAAGGGAACTCCAGTGCAGTGACTAAAACTGCGCCAAAACACAGGAACTACTGAAATAGAAACATAGCAAGATACAAAGTAGAAGGAGGCCATTTCGGCCCATCGTGTCCACGCAGCTGACAAAGAGCCACAAGGCCCTTGGTCAGCAGCCCTGAAGGTTACATATAAACCTATGAACAATGACGGAAAGGCAAAGAACATCCAGCCCAACCAGTCCGCCTCACACAACTGCGACACCCTTTATACTGAAACATTCTACACTCCACCCCAACGGAGCCATGTGATATCCTCGGAGAGGCAAAAACCAGGTAAAAACCCAGGCCAATTTAGAGAGAAAAAATCTGGGAAAATTCCTCTCCGACCCATCCAGGCGATCGAAACTAGATCACCCTGGCCGTATTCAATTCCCTGCAGCACTTACTGCGTCGGCCAACAAAAGGTCATCCACTCTAATCCCAATTACCAGCTCTGGGTCGATAAACCTGCAGGTTACTGCACTTTAAGTGCACATCCAACCAGCTCTTAAAAGTGGTGAGGGTTTCTGCATCCACCACTCTTCCAGGCAGCGAGTTCCAGATCCCCACAACCCTCTGCGTAAAGAAGCTCCCGCTCAAATCCTCTCGAAACCTTACACCACCCACCTTAAAACTATGCCTCCTCCACCAATGGAAACTGTCCACTATGTCCAGGCCCTTCAATATTTTGTACACCATCATCATCATAGGCAGTCCCACGAACGAGGATGACTTGCTTCCACAGGTGTTTCAATGAAGGAGATAGAAACATAGAAAATAGGTGCAGGAGTAGGCCATTCAGCCCTTCGAGCCTGCACCACCATTCAATAAGATCATGGCTGATCGTTCACCTCAGTACCCCTTTCCTGCTTTCTCTCCATACCCCTTGATCCCTTTAGCCGTAAGGGCCATATCTAACTCCCTCTTGAATATATCCAATGAACTGGCATCAACAACTCTCTGCGATAGGGAATTCCACAGGTTAACAACTCTCTGAGTAAAGAAGTTTCTCCTCATCTCAGTCCTAAATGGCTTAACCCTTATCCTTAGACTATGTTTCCTGGTTCTGGACTTCCCCAACATCGGGAACATTCTTCCTGCATCTAACCTGTCCAGTTCCGTCAGAATTTTATATGTTTCTATGAGATCCCCTCTCATCCTTCTAAACGCCAGTGAATACAGGCCCAGTCGATCCAGTCTCTCCTCATATGTCAGTCCAGCCATCCCTGGAATCAGTCTGGTGAACCTTCGCTGCACTCCCTCAATAGCAAGAATGTCCTTCCTCAGATTAGGAGACCAAAACTGAACACAATATTCCAGGTGAGGCCTCACTAAGGCCTTGTACAACTGCAGTAAGACCTCCCTGCTCCTATACTCAAATCCCTAGCTATGAAGGCCAACATACTATTTGCCTTCTTCACCGTCTGCTGTACCTGCATGCCAACTTTCAATGCCTGATGTACCATGATACCCAGGTCTCGTTGCACCTCCCCTTTTCCTAATCTGCTACCATTCAGATAATATTTTGCCTTCGCGTTTTTGCCACCAAAGTGGATAACCTTACATTTATCCACATTATACTGCATCTGCCACGCGTTTGCCCACTCACCTAACTTGTCCAGGTCACCCTGCAGTTTTTTAGCGTCCTCCTCACAACTCACACCGCCACTCAGCTTAGTGTCATCTGCAAACTTGGGAATATTACACTCATCTAAATCATTAATATATATTGTAAATAGCTGGGGTCCCAGCACGGGGCCCTGCGACCATTCTGAAAAGGACCCGTTTATCCCATCTCTCTGCTTCCTGTCTGCCAACCAATTCTCTATCCACGTCAGTACATTACCCCCAATACCATGTGCTTTAATTTTGCACACCAATCTCTTGTGTGGGACCTTGTCAAAAGCCTTTTGAAAGTCCAAAGACTGGTTCTCTCTTGTCCACTCTACTAGTTACATTCTCAAAAAATTCTAGAAGATTTGTCAAGCAGGATTTCCCTTTCATAAATCCATGCTGACTTGTACCGATCTCATCACTGCTTTCCAAATGTGCTGCTATTTCATCTTTAATAATTGATTCCAACATTTTCCCCACTACTGATGTCAGGCTAACCGGTCTATAATTACCCGTTTTCTCTCCCTCCTTTCTTAAAAATTGGTGTTACATTAGCTACCCTCCAGTTCATAGGAACCAATCCAGAGTCGATAGACTGTTGGAAAATGATCACCAATGCATCCACTATTTCTAGGGCTACTTCCTTAAGTACTCTGGGATGCAGTCTATCAGGCCCCGGAGATTTATCGGCCTTCAATCCCATCAATTTCCTTAACACAATTTCCCGCCCAATAAGGATTTCCTTCTGTTCTTCCTTCTCACTAGACCCTCGGTCCCCTAGTATTTCCAGAAGGTTATTTGTGTCTTCCTTCGTGAAGACAGAACCAAAGTATTTGTTTAACTGGTCCGCCATTTCTTTGTTTCCCATTATAAATTCACCTGAATCTGACTGCAAGGGACCTACATTTGTCTTAACTAATCTTTTTCTCTTCACATATCTATAGAAGCTTTTGCAGTCGGTTTTTATGTTCCCAGCAAGCTTCCTCTCATACTCTATTTTCCCCTTCGTAATTAAACCCTTTGTCCTCCTCTGCTGTATTACAAAATTCTCCCAGTCCTCAGGTTTGCTGCTTTTTCTGACCAATTTATATGCCTCTTCCTTGGATTTAACACTATCCTTAATTTCCCTTGTTAGCCACGGTTGAGCCACCTTCCCCGTTTTATTTTTACTTCAGACAGGGATGTCCAATTGCTGAAGTTCATCTATGTGATCGTTAAATGTTTGCCATTGCCTATCCACCGTCTACCCTTTAAGTATCACTCTATTGTATCCAATTCACGTCTCATACCATCAAAGTTACCTTTCCTTAAGTTCAGGACCCTAGTCTCTGAATTAACTGTGTCACTCTCCATCTTAATAAAGAATTCTATCATATTATGGTTCCTCTTCCCCAAGGTGCCTCGCACAACAAGATTGCTAATTAGTCCTTTCTCATTACACATCACCCAGTCTAGGATGGCCAGCCCTCTAGTTGGTTCCTCGACATATTGGTCTAGAAAACCCTAATACACTCCAGGAAATCTTCCTCCACCGCATTGCTACCAGTTTGGTTAGCCCAATCAATATGTAGGTTAAAGTCGCCCATGATAACTGCTGTACCTTTATTGCACGCATCCCTAATTTCTTGTTTGATGCCGATGTTCCAATCCTGAATTCCAATTGAGGGTTTGGAAGATGTCTGTGCGTGAATTTTTTTAAACATGTGGTGATCGTTGCACACCAGCCACCACACGGGCTTGACAGAGCTAAGTCTTGGTCCAGTGGCAAGGGTTAACCAAGACGACTGGGGACCTGCTCTGCTGCACGGATCTAGCGCGCACACATATCGCAGTGTGGGCTGGCCCGTGCTCCTCTGGGTCCTCGGCTCTTCTGGGCCCCGTACCCTCTTTTGTCGCACCTCCGCCACGATCTCTCGCCGCTCATCTGCCCCGACCTGTCCACTACAAGATGCACTGCAGCAACTCACCAAGGCTTCTTCGACAGCACTCTCCAACCCGTGACCTCTACTGCCTAGAAGGACAAGGGCAGCAGGTGCAAGGGAACACCACCCCCTCCAAGTTATAAACCATCCTGACTTGGAAATATATCGCCAGTCTTTCATCGGCACTGGGTCAAAATCCTGTGACTGTTTCCCTAACAGCATAGTGGGAGTACGATCATCACATAGACTGCATAGGTTCAAGAAGGCAGCTCACTGCCATCTTCTCAAGGGCAATTAGTGATGGGCAATAAATGCTGGCCTTGTCAACAATATCCAGATCCATGAATGAATTAAAAAAAGGCTGTAGATGCTAAAACAATTGGGGGCCGAAATTGCCCAGCGCTGGAAACGCGGCGCACCAACCGTGTTTCGACTGTTTTTACCGGCGTGGTTGATGGGGTGGCTTCTTGAGCAAAATTCCACTCTTTGGCTTTTTTTCTGCGGACCTTAAGTCGGTCATAATGGGGGCGGATGTGCGGCGGTGAGTAGAAGTTCACACATTGGAGCGGCAGAGGTTGGGGGCGGGCGGAGTGACCACCGCTGTCAGTCATCAGCGTAGCGCTGATTACATCATCACGGTGCCGCATCACCATGTTATAGAAACATAGAAACATAGAAAATAGGTGCAGGAGCAGGCCATTCAGCCCTTCTAGACCTGCACCGCCATTCAATGAGTTCATGGCTGAACATGAAACTTCAGTACCCCCTTCCTGCTTTCTCGCCATACCCCTTGATCCCCCGAGTAGTAAGGACTTCATCTAACTCCCTTTTGAATATATTTAGTGAATTGGCCTCAACTACTTTGTGGTAGAGAATTCCACAGGTTCACCACTCTCTGGGTGAAGAAGTTTCTCCTCATCTCGGTCCTAAATGGCTTACCCCTTATCCTTAGACTGTGACCCCTGGTTCTGGACTTCCCCAACATTGGGAACATTCTTCCTGCATCTAACCTGTCTAAACCCGTCAGAATTTTAAACGTTTCTATGAGGTCCCCTCTCATTCTTCTGAACTCCAGTGAATACAAGCCCAGTTGATCCAGTCTTTCTTGATAGGTCAGTCCCACCATCCCGGGAATCAGTCTGGTGAATCTTCGCTGCACTCCCTCAATAGCAAGAATGTCCTTCCTCAAGTTAGGAGACCAAAACTGTACACAATACTCCAGGTGTGGTCTCACCAAGGCCCTGTACAACTGTAGCAACACCTCCCTGCCCCTGTACTCAAATCCCCTCGCTATGAAGGCCAACATGCCATTTGCTTTCTTAACCGCCTGCTGTACCTGCATGCCAACCTTCAATGACTGATGTACCATGACACCCAGGTCTCGTTGCACCTTCCCTTTTCCTAATCTGTCACCATTCAGATAATAGTCTGTCTCTCTGTTTTTACCACCAAAGTGGATAACCTCACATTTATCCACATTATACTTCATCTGCCATTCATTTGCCCACTCACCTAACCTATCCAAGTCACTCTGCAGCCTCATAGCATCCTCCTCGCAGCTCACACTGCCACCCAACTTAGTATCATCCGCAAATTTGGAGATACTACATTTAATCCCCTCGTCTAAATCATTAATGTACAATGTCACTCCCCTTCAGTTAAAGGGGAGATCGGTGCGATTCTTTAAGTTCGGTCCACTGGGCCACCGGGGAGGGTTTCGGCTGGGCCAGCAGCCTGGCACTCAAGGGGGTGGCAGGCTGCCTGTAGGCATAATTGTCGGCCCGACATGGCAGTTGGCCGACAAAAGAAAAAGGCGGCCTTAGCAGTAGGTCCTCCCCTTTAATGGCAGCCGCGCCGCCATTTTGCAAGTACTCTAAGCACAGTGCATCAGCAGAAAAAGCTGCTGGTGGCACTGAGCGGCGGCAGCAATATTTTACCGAAGGAATTTCGCGATCAGGGGGCGGGGGGAGAGGGGGGGGGGGAGAACATCAGTGGTGCGCACTCTGATGGCGCACCTAGGACAGATCAGCAGCAGCGGAGTGGTAGTGGGGGGAGCGGGTCACCGCAGGAATACCATAGGCACGAAATTTTCAAAATGGCAGCCATTCCACAAAAAATCGGCGGCTATTGCACTCCGCAGCATGGCTGCCGATTTCCGGCGGTAACAGGCCTTAAGGAAAGGGGCAATTTCGGCCCCTTGGAACTTTCAAGCTTGAGATGGATAGATTTTTGCTAGGTAAAGGTATCAAGGGATATGGTGCAATGGCGGGTAAATGGAGTTGTACAGATCAGTCATGATCTAATTGAATGGCAGAGCAAGCCCGAGAGGCTGAATCACCTACTCATGTTCTGAATACATCATTCTCTGGTCAGGACTTTTGCCACACATTTAATTGTTCAAATGTCCAAAAAGAGTAGTAGCTATCCATAATTACACCCTCAGTTCAAAAGCATCGCCCTCAATAAAAAACTTAGCGATGTCTTCCTACACGCGAGGAGCACTACAAAAATGCAAGCAGTTGTAATACACCAGTAAGCAAACTATCAAATAGAGTCAATGGCTCCAAGTTTCCACATGATTTGCTCCTGATTTTTAGGAGCAACTGGTGTAGAACGGAGTATCTTAGAAATCGGAATTCTCCACATTTAGTTTTCTGCAGTTCTAGTCAGGTAGAACAGTTTCACTTTGGAACAGAATTTTTTTTTCAAAAGGGGGCGTGTCCGGCCACTGACGCCTGATTTGAAAGTTTCCACAGTGAAAACGTACTCCAAACTAACTTAGAATGGAGCAAGTGAAGATTTTTGTACGCTTGAAAAAACCTTGTCTACACTTTAAAAAAATCAGGCGCAGGTTACAAATTAGGCGTAGTGAACGAGGTTGGGGGGGGGGAGGGGGGGGAAGGGAAGTCATTAAATTCGACAATCAATCCTTAGTTATACTTATACAAATATTATACAAATAAATCCAACCTGAATAAAAATTTATAAGGAAAGAAAAGATTAAATAAACCATGTTCCTACCTGTGTGAAAGTGCTTCAGGCAGGCCTTTCAGGCAGCGGTGTGGCGTCAGTGTCTCTCGACGGCAGGGGCAGACAGCAAGCAGCCTTCGAGCTGAGCTGCGGTGCTTGAGGCAGGCCTTCATTCCCGCAAAGATGCAGCACCCGGACGGACTTGAGGCCATTCGGCCATGGGATTGCAGTGGCGTCAGTGGCTGGCCGGGAGCCGAAGAATCAGGAGCGGACGTGAGGCCATTCGGCCATGGGATTTCAGCGGCGTCAGTGGCTGGTCGGGAGCAGCAGCAGCCTTCGAGCTGAGCTGCGGTGCTTGAGGCAGGGGTGTGGCGTCAGTGTCTCTCGACGGCAGGGGCAGGCAGCAAGCAGCCTTCGAGCTGAGCTGCGGTGCTTGAGGCAGGCCTTCATTCCCCGCGAAGATGCAGCACCCGGACGGACTTGAGGCCATTCGGCCATGGGATTGCTGCGGCGTCAGTGGCTGGCCGGGAGCAGCAGCAGCCTTCAAGCTGTGAGGGGGACTGACTGCGGCCATTTGGACAGGGAGAGGCAGCCACATCGACATCTTTATATTTAAATTTGCAGAATGGGTGCACCACATATTATGCAATGGTTTGCTTCCTCATGCAAGAAATTCTTCGTTCTTGGTGGAAGTTGATCCATTGCAAAGTTGAATTGGCACTTTTATTTCTCCAAACACACAGTCCTTAATTTGCAGGCACCGGTTCTGCAAGTTTAGCAGTGAAAAGCTGAACTCACTGATTTCAGTAGGTGATTTATTCAGCAGTGCTGCTAAAAGCATTCCCTCACACACAGAAATATCAAGAAAATTAAAATACAAGCCTTTGCAGGGGTCCAAGAAACAAATCCTCACTTTTTCTGCAGCACTTTTAAAAATGGCCGAGTGCCAATGTTTACTTCAGACTGCGCGTGCGCAAACGCTCCAACGCGCTCGCGCAGGGTTGCCGGCACCAAGAAGCCTCATTTAAATTGTACCCGCCCCCTCCTACTTACAAAATCGGCGCGAGTGGTAGGCTCCTCCCCCCTGTGCGCCGCGCCAAGCAGACATCGAGCTCCTTGAATACTGCATTTTTTTTCAGGCGCCATTTTCAGCGCGAAAAACAGGCGCCCAGCTCTAAGGTGCGCCTTTTTCGCCGCGTGTGGAAACTTGGGGCCTTTGAACTTACTAATTTTGTACTCAACCTAGCGATGCATCCAAGTATTTGATTAACCTTGTTATAATAGGCACAATGACTGGAAAGTTTCAGTCAATCATCTCACCTACTCCTTTTCCGTCTTTGCTTTTGGGTATTTGTGCTGTATCCATGCTTTGTGTTTCCTGTTTCAATATGCATTAGCTTATATTAATCCATTTTAAAATCCATCTATCATTGTTTAACTCCTCTATCTGATTTATCCAGATCTCTGCAAAGCCTATCAATGTCCTCTGCAATAGTTACTTACAGCTTAGTGCCATCAATACGTTTATAATAATACAACCTTCCTCTCACTCCATATTGTTTATAGGTGTACAATATCAATGCTCATCAAAAGTGTGCTACTGTATCCAACTGCAAGTCACATTAAGTGCAGTGTCTTTTGGCTGACACAATTTCATTTAAGAAAAACAAGACATCTTAGCAAACAATCACCAACTTCTTGGATTTAACTGCACTTTTGAGGTCTCCTCTCAACCTTCTCTGTTCCAATGAGAACAAACCCAGCTTATCCAATCTGTCCTCATAACTAAGATTCTCCATTCCAGGCAGCATCCTAGTAAATCTAGGAAATAAGACATCAGCATTTCAATAATTACTTGTTAATTGGGGATGAATTTAAATGCTGTCAAATAGGTAATCCATTTGTCAACACAACTGTCCGAGAATACCGCTGAATCAAATTCAGGGGGCTGGGTGGGGGGCAGTGGAGCAAAACGGGTCGTATCAGATCGGTCGCCCATTATACGGAGCGCCTGATATTCAGTTCCAGGCATTTTGTGCCACCGGCAGAGGTGAATTTCTAGCCCAGAATGTTTAAACTGCTTCTTCAGCCGCAAGCTCTCTAAGTGAAGACTCCCACATCAACACAAATCTGCCGGATTTTTATTTAGACTGGTAGTGAAGAAGACTATCCAGTGAGCCTTCCCGTCTATCAGTTATCTTACTGGGGCCTGTCATTGCACACGGACAGCTCGTACCGCTGTCGTGATGTCGTAATGCACACGACTGCTCTCTGGTCAAAATATTGCGGCTGACCTGCATGTTCACAGAATGCTGGGCAATGCAATGCAGACAGTTGATTGGAAGACCAATGGCACACTAGAAAACTAAATGTGTGAGAACAACTTAATTAGCTCACTCTACTATGACTAAACATTAGTTTCTCAATACCTTAGTCAAGATAACAGTGTGCTTAGACAAGTGTTCAAGTGAACGTATGGCAAGAGGGAGTCTCAACATTTTTATTCACAAAATTACACGAAACCAAAATCTACTGATTAAATCAAACACTTCAGGGTATGAATTCTGATAAAAGCAGAAAGGTTAGGACCGAAGTTGGACAATCGGGCATAGCATATACTTAAAACAATACTTTGCACTTTGGAATTTCATCAGAACGCGACTGCCGAGAAGGAATCATAAAATCATACAGCACACAGAAGGAGGCCATTTGGCCCATTGTGTATGTGCCAGCTCATTGAAGAGCTATCCAATCTGTCCCATTTCCCTGCTCTTTCCCCATAGCCCTGTAAATTTCTCCAGTATAAGTCCAATTCTCTTTTGAAAGTTACTATTGATTCTGCTTCCGACACCCCTTCAGGCAATGTATCCTAGATCGTTAGCAACTCGATGCGTAAAAATGTTTTTCCTTATCTGCCCTAGTTTTTTTGCCAATTATGTTAAATCTGTGCGCACTGGTTACAAACCCTCCTACCAATGGAAACAATTTATTCCGATCTACTTTATCAAAATGCCCTCATGATTTTGAACACCTCTATTAAATCTTCCCTTAACCTTCTCTACTAGCTTCTCTGGTCTCTCCACATAAGTGAAGTCCTTCATCCCTGGTACCATTCTAGTACATCTCCTTGCACCCTCGACAAGGCCTTGCCGTCCTTCCTGAAGTGTGGTGCCCAGAATTGGACACAATACTCTTCTCTAGGAGTGTAGAAGAGCATGACAACAGCAGCACCAGGCGTACCTGAAAATGAGGTGCCAACCTGGTGAAGCTACAACACAGGACTATATACATGCTAAACAGCGGAAGCAGCACGCTATAGACAAAGCTAAGCGATTCCACAACTAATGGATCAAATCAAAGCTCTGCAGTCCTACTACATCCAGTGAGGGTAGACAATTAAACAACTAACGGGAAGAAGCAGTTCCATGAACATCCCCGTCCTCAAAGATAGCGGAACCCAGCATGTGAGTGCAAAAGACAAGGCTGAAGTGTTCACAACCATTTTCAGCGAGAAATGCTAGTGGATGATCCATCTCGGCCTCCACTGGAAGTCCCCACCACGGGTGCCAGTCTTTAGCCAATTCGATTCACTCCACGTGAGATCAAGAAATGGCTGAGTGCACTGGAGACAGCAAAGACTATGGGCATGGGCCCCGACAGGGCTGAAGACTTGTGCTCCAGAACTAGCTGCGCCACTAGCCAAGCTGTTCCAGTACAGCTACAACACTGGCATCTACCCGGCAATGTGAAAAATTGCCCAGATATATCCTTTCCACAAAAAGCAGGACAAGTCCAATCTGGCCAATTATCGCCCCATCAGCCTACTCTCAATCATCAGCAAAGTCAATCGTGCTTTCAATCGGCACTTAACAATAACCTGCTTACCGATGCTCAGTTTGGGTTCCACCAAGACCATTCGGCTCCAGGTCTCAGCCTTGATCCAAACACGAATAAAAGAGCTGAAATTCCAGAGGTGAGGCAAGAGTGACTGCCCGAGAAATCAAGGCAGATTTGATCGAGTGTGGCATCAACGAGCTCTAGTAAAATTGAAGTCAGTGGGGATCAGGGGGAAAACTCTCCACTGGCTGGAGTCATACCTAGCACAAAGGAAGATGCGATGTTCTTTAACCCCAAAAGAATTGCAATACAAGTGCAAATGGCTGTTGTTCAAGAATGGCCATTTAGATGAGTTACGAAGGGCTGCAGGCACCTGTGGAACTACCCTCCAGCACGAATCACTGCCTTACAATGAGATGTGGAGAAAAGGAGGTGAAAAAAGAAAAATACATATTTAAGAGATTCGACATAAGGAAAGAAATTAAAGATGGGGAGTATCCCAGCAGTTACTAAAATACCTCAAAGACATGACTTCTCACAATTCATGTTTTCATTCTATGTTGCTATTACCAAAGTTTCAAAGTTTGTTGCAAGTTTAAGGTGATCGGAAACAAAGCTACAAAAAGTATTCCTCCAGCCTTTCCCTATACTTCAAGGTATATTCTCATGGCTTAATTTCAAGGCCAATATCAGTGCATAAAATTTTAGACACATATAAAAACTCTTTGCTTACCACTTTAACTTGGGCGTTAATCTAGTTAAATAATGTGTGTCATATGAAATGTTCTCACCTCCATTAAAATAATGAGCAAAGTAAGCTTTTGGATGCTAATATTCACATTGCATCATTTCAAGACCATTGTTAAGGCAGAATGGGAAATGTTTTATTCTGTACTGGCCCATGTTCGATCTGATCTGGGGGTGCTTGATACTGACACTGGCTGCCCAAATTGAAAAAATGTTCTGTTCCCCAGCAATGATACCGCAGATTCTAATAACCATGTAATTTTATTTAAAAAATTTATTCTCAACTATTTTGTTAATAAAGTGCTGATAGTTATTCCATGCACTTTTCACTATTTTCAGTGTTGATAGTGTACCTTGAATTGTATAGCAATAAGTTGTACAGTCAGTTGCCATGGTGAGAGACAAGATGCTAAGGGGTGTGGGGAGCCGCCATGAGGATATTCAATTGGTATGTTGCGTCAGCTGCACTGAACAAGTTTTTATTGTGGTACTAGAACTGCAGAAATCACAGAGTAATTAGGCTCATGTTACCATGGTTACTGCTGCCACTGGATGATGTTGAGAGCAAGTTCACAAAGGTCTGATTTCTTTCCCAATGCCAGTGGCTCACAGCAGTGCAATGCCAGTCAAGTTATTATCTCATCCACATGGAAGAAAAATTTGTATTCCAAGTATATGATAAATAGTTATCACATTATTAGACACAGAAATCAGAGAAACTACTATTATTTTCAGTAAGTAAGCAGAATACCGGAATTCCTATATCCATAAACTAATGTTCAATTTTAGAATCAGTTAACGCAAGCAAATCAAGCAATTTGACATTTTTTTCCTCCCATTAACCATTCCTCTGGTGCACTTTCCAATTATAGGGCACTGGGTAATTTTTCGATAGTCCGCTCGACCCCCAAGAGCACTTCGGACAGCCAAGTTTAGACAAAGCTCTGTTGTTCCTGGTCAGTCCTTCCATTTCTTCAGTGGTGGAACCAGTTGGCCCACTACTATAGAGCAACCCTGTGAAGCAACAGACACTCACTCTGACCTTAGCTAGCAATTAACAAACTGGTGTAGAATTACAAGGTTCTAATGGGGCGTGTGAAGCCTGAACTATTGCACATATAGCAAAGCTCACATTTTATATATTTTACCACAGTACAGTGCGACCACCTACACAGAACTTCTTGCTGAGAAAAAAAAATCACAAACCAATTACTTTCCCCCTGCAAATAAACACTGCCGAGACTAGGCTCCTTTTAAATAAGGCTGGAGGAGTCTGTATTTGAAACTGTCTGGGGCTGATAATAGTTTCAATCCCTCATCTTCACAGCTGAAACTTTGTGAAAGACTAGCAAGTCACTGAAATACAACAAACTTTCAATCTTTGAGAATAGAAACATTGGAGAGAAAAAAAGACATGCTGTTACACACTAGTAGCCAAACTTATGGGCAGACATTAAACATGCTGGGAATATGAAGCTCATTAATCACTGGCTCTCATCTGGCTGTTTACACATGAAAAAAATGCATTCCTTTTCATTAAAAACGTTTAAAATAACAAAAATGACTCACTAATTGACAGAGTCTCCATTTATTAAGCCTATATATAACTCTTGTAAGGCACATGCTTGCAATAAAAAAATTGCGTATCCATTTATTTAATAAGCATGAAAACATTTCCGTATCTACATTTTATCTATTTAGTTTTATCCCTATCCCTTCAGTGGGCCCAAATTTTTCCAGGAGTTGCTCTGTTATTTTTGGAGCAACTTGATTTTTATGGAATATCTTTAAAAAATCCCCATTCGGCACATTTAATTTGCGCCAGTGTAAGTGAGTTTGGATTTTTTTTAGTTTTGTTTTTTTTTCCAAAAGGGGGCGTTACCAGCCACCTACGCCTGTTTTGGCCATTTAAGCCAGTTTGGATAGCTAAGAGTTGCTCCAAACTAACTTAGGCCAGCGTATGTGGCCACTTGTGGCCGCGCACAGAAAACCTTGCGGAGAGTTAAGGATCAGCGCAGGTAGCCAGAGATTTGGGGGGGGGGGGGAGGTGCGGAAAGGACCTTGCAAAGCACTAAACACCTTCACAACAACGAATACAGATCTTGTACTATAACTTTTGCATAATTTACACATTCCACTATATAAAGCTTCATAAAATATGTTCTTTTTAATATCATTTATATCAGAAGACAAAGGGTTTCATAAAACCATTTATGAATCAAATATTTTGCTAGCAGGACTATTTTAATGCAAGTTGTTATCTTGTGTCATCACACCATCATGAGATAGTGATCGTGGGTGGTGCAATGATAGGAATAATACAACTGGTCTTGTTGTCATTGGATTAGGAAGCGGAAAATCAACCGGGGTTCCAGCTCCTGGTCGCTATCCATTGAGCCTGCTGGAACTGTTCTATGTGTAGAGGTCAGGTGAAAAGTGGAACAGGCTGTGAAGTCCCTCGTGGTCACATAGCCTGCCTTTCTCAGATTGTCCAGGCTCGGGCTTACACATGAATGAATGATGGTCACTTGCACAACGTACCTGAGGGTGCCCACACACTTAGTCCCCAATAAGGCACCCATGGATGCCGAGGGAATGTTCCCAACAGGGTATCTACAGGCATCCATGCAGTTGTTAACTAAGAATTGGTGGGATTTTAAAAAAATTGATCTAAGTCATGATTACTACCAAAACAAAAGCCACAACCAGATATTTGCTGGTACTGAGACACCAAACCTAAGGAAAGTTTTCTCTGGTCATTCTCACCTCTTAACAGTCAGTTGCATTGTGCCATTGACAGAGACTTTTTAAAATCATTTAAAGAAGCTCTCCTCCTTCCACCACCCACCCCACCCCCCCCAATCAAAAGTCTCCCCGCACCAACCTGTTTCTTGTAGCCCTCAGCGAGGGTAGGCAGCGGCCGGCCTGTGTGGCAGGCCACTCGGCACAGGATAAGGGCTGACGTGTTGAGTCCCACGCTGCAGGCACGCATCATCATAACCATGGGAGGAGCTACTGCGCATGCGGACAGCTGCCGGCACTCTTTTAGATGCAGGGCCCTAGCTCCGCCCCCCAATGAACTCGCCACACCGCGCCAAGCCCCGGGAGAGTCGGCACCGTTTTGAGCGCAGGAATTCGACGCACCTCACGTAAGTGCGCCAAAAAAAATGGAGGGCCAAATTTGGGCCCAGTGTATCTATTCTCAGTCTCAGTCCAGGACGAGGATGATGAAGAACATGTAAATGAAGTCTGCTGCTTTTGATCCTTCAGCATACACCAAAGAAAGCAGCACAGACAGCAGATATTGGGGCCTATCCCACTACAATTTCATCTCCACCTTAAAATGCCAGTTTCAGTTTTGTAACTCATCCACTTGCTTAGTTATACTAAACAAATAAGATTATAAATGATTTGCATCTAAATTGCAAGTACAACAATTCTGACTAACAAAATTCAATATGGACAGGATACTTTTGACAATATACAGTTGATTTTAAAGAACTGAGAACAGGCAAAAACGTTAGTGAAGAATGCAAATGCTCAAATACATCTTTAATGAAGGGTGAAATATCAAAACCTCAAAATACTGTTTTAATGAATCCAATGCCCTCGCCTCACCCACCCACCCTCGAAATTCATTCAGCTGTTCTTCATTCTCTATATAAAGAATTTGTCCTAAATTTGCCCATCACAACTTAACCTGCTACCTTGGCACATTCATAAATCTCGTTTCAAGATTACTTTCTCTGTCCCGCTAAATATCCTACAGATCTGGTCGGTCCACTCCGAGATATGTTTTCTACACGGAAAAGCTCTGGTTTATTCTCATTCCTCATAGTTCAACCCCATCATAATTGGCATCGGCCTCAATGAACGTCTCTGCACTATCGCTAGGGCCTGGGTACTGTATTTGTCTTTAGACTAAATAAAGAGGCACATTAAAGATTTAAGTTAGATTAAAAAAAAGATAAGAATGCAATTTAGCTCAATTTGAAACTACATCTGTTATGTGTACTCTTTTATCTATTTATATTAAAAATCTTGCCTGAAAGTATTACTTTTACGTCCTGTATTTCATTTTTCTGTCATACTTATCTATTGATTTTAAAAAACTGATCCCTACGAGTCCTCCTACCTCCACCTCCAATGCAGGTAGGGCTGTGGTGGTATTATCCACTTTACTTTCTGCAAACATCCTGCAACCTCCTTTAAGCATTTCCTACCTCTCCTCATTGAGAAAATAAATAATTAACAACTTAAAGCTAGTTACTGGTCACAGCTGGGAATGTGGCTTTTGGAATTTCTTTACAAACTCACAACATTGCACCGTGGAAGCCTCTTACTTAAAATTTATACAGGTACTGCACTTGCACCACAATTTCTGACATACAGGCCTAGAATTTCCTCCATGGGTGCAACTTGGAAGTTAGACCTGAAAATGTGCCCATTCTGCCGATGCCAGGTTACACTCCAATGTCCTGCGAATCTTAATAGAATACTCCTGAATGTAAAATGGGCATAAATCAGGAGAAATAATTGTGGCCTGAGTAACGTGCAGAACACACAGCGTCCATTTCTTCTTTAAGTATGAAAATTAAAGCTTCAACTCATTTAGTATGCAATTTAGGCACCGCATGTGTAAGAACCTGCAATTGGAGCCGCTTTCCAATTTTTAATGTCGATTATACTGATGCCATGAAAATGCATTCAAAGAAATAGAAATCACAGTGTCGCTCTCGGTGAGAATAAATTTTTAAAAACACTCAATGTGCATTAAAACAGCAGAAAAATGACTCTTTCTTGCTGCGTCGAAAAATCTGATTGTAATTTTAAGATAATCTCTGAACAGGCGCAATTACAGGAAACTCGTGTATAAGGCTCTATAATTTGGGGGCAGGGCCATTATTGGCGGCTATACGTTTGGACAGCAGGATCTATAGACGACCGTAAAAGATTGAGACAATCTGGGGGTATTGTACTTATGCACATAACTCGCTTATTTGATTTGTGTCCCGATTGCGCCCAGTTACATGCGCAAATACACAGGAAATTGAAGGCCAGTCAGCAATTACGGTAAAGACACAGTATATACTTTAACTGAGAAGCTGCCATACTCACTGGTGGGGAAGCCATTTTGTAAAACTTCAAGGGGACAGGGGGACCGATGGAAGATTCCCTTCTCCTCCTCTGCCTCCCCTCCCGCCTGCCAAATCTGCATGGAACAACTACCCCATCACCTGCCTCTATCTTGAACTTTAAAAAATATATAAAATTCAGTGTTAAGTAAACAAACATAGAATAATCAAGGCTACTGATTTACAATTCCCCTAAAAATGTGGACTTAATTAAATAATCTGCACCTTAAAATACGACTACTCCCGTAACATTTGGTAATAAAAATGCAATTTCTCTTAGCCAAACACCATAGATCAGTGGCTGATAATATATTCAATGTTACATTGCATAAAGCAGCATATCTCTGACTCATCGCTTGCAATACTGCTATTATTATATTAAAAGTCCTGCATGTATAACCTGCTGTCACACTTCAGTGTAGTGCATTTCCATCACTGTTGATCATAAGCAAATGTATTCCAGGCAAAATAAAATTCGACCACAATTGACTGCATTATTCTTCCCACATGACTGACTCCCAGCCTTGATTTCCACTCTCTGAAGAGTTGCAGCAGACTACGGGGATAAGTAGAAACATAGGTGGGTAGGTTTAAACCTTTTTAAACAATAAGTCTTACAATGAGGATAGTTAATGTGTGCACTGAGCTCTCTTTCTCACAGATGCAAAGCAATGCTGTGAGTTTCAGCTACTTCTCTCCAAAATCATGCTGGTTCCATACTGTCTTCAACTTAATTGACCTGTTAATTAAACAATCCCAGAGTTCTCATCTGCAACCTGATTCATCAGTGAACCCACCATTCATTTCAAGAACACAGAACTAAGTAATCGCACCTTTTAGCCTTAAAGAAACACGTAATTACATTCTATTGCTCCTGTTTTATAAAACACATCCTATAGCTTACCATGAGCAGCATTGTGGAACACAGAAAAAAGTGTTCAGCACCACATCCACATTAAAACTGGCAACTATATAGCAATTTGTCAGAAATTACTATACAATGAAATTACTATACAATGCTGGCTATTTTGAATAAATCACAAGTTTGGCATCCATGGAAAAGTGGTCTTGCATCTTTTGTGGTACATCCCTTGGACCGCCAGGCCACTTTTTAACCCTATATGAATTAATTTAAACAACTGCCATTTCTATAGCTTTTAACATAGAAAGATATCCCAAGGCAGTTCATAGAGGCATAATCAACAAAATGGATGGCGAGCCAAAGGAGATATTAGGAGGAATGACTAAAAGCTTGGTCAAAGAAGTGGGCTTTAAGGAGGGTCTTGAAGCAGGAGCGGGACGTGTAGAGGTGCAGCGGTTTTGGGAGGAAATGCCAGATTATTTGGCCTAAGCAGCTGACACGGCCACCAATGGAAGGATGTACAAGGGGTTTACAGAATGCAGCCAATGCTAACTGCATTCTCTTAAATGCTGGAAGAGAGCTCTGCATATGCATGCAGCCAAGGGCAGGGCAACTGGAGATCTAGCCAGGCAGTGTAAACTGGGAAATGGAGTTGAGGTAGATGTAATGTATGTACCTGTGAGGATGATCACAGGTTTGTAGAGCTGTTGAAAACAAAAACAAAAAAAAGGCACTTGTAAACTGTTTGGAATGTCGTCGTCCCCCCCCCTCCCCTTTAATAAGGGAGCACTTGATTTAATGTTTATTTATTGTTTTGCAACAAAAAGAGTTGTAGAGCTGTTGACAACAAAATAGTTGTAGAGCTGTTGAGTTGGGAGTGGCTTAGCCAGTCATGTGATGTTCACAAGACTCAATAAAACCCCAGCCAGTTGGGTTTGGGGGATTCACGATGGGGCAGGTGGTTACGAGCCTGGTGGATGAGCTGGTAATGTGTAGTGTGATAGTTAAACCATTGCTCATAAACCAACTAGTTCTTAATAGCAATGTGTTGCTATGAATTCTTCAGCAAAGAACCCATGAAGCAAATACATTACAATAGAGATCAGCTATGTTCTAACTGAATGGCAGAACAGGCTTGAGGGGCGAAATGGCAAACTTCTGTTCCAAAGTAACTGACATTACAGAGCTCGTCACCAGCCTCCCTGCTCTGCAGAAACTCCTGGCCCACAATTCAAGTTGTGACTGTGCTAAGACAGCTTAGGGGCACCAAAAACTGAAAATGTTTTCCCTATTGCCTAAATAGAAGGCACAAAAAAAAAATCAAAAAAATAAATACTGAATAGATTACATATACAAATTTCTTGTAGACTTGAGCCATTTTTTTTAGTGATTATAGCGAAACACTTGCATGCAAAATCCTTTAAAAAAAGTTAAGTGAACAAATTAGGGTGTAAGGCAGACAGAAAAAACAAAACAAAAGATGAAGAAAGGAAGACAACATACACAGTTCAATCACTGCCAGGAAAATTAATTCCTATTTCAAAATGATTGCACCTTGTGATCTTGACTATCAATCTACAAATCACAAATATCAACGAGGAAATTCCTTTGGCCCATCATTGCTCATCCATCGAGAAGTACAATTCCACCTATCACAGCATCCATTTTATAATTAGTAATTTGAACTGCACTACCCAATCCAGAAGATTTTTTAAAAAGCTAAAAAGGTTTTTATAAAATAGATCATTATAGAACTACCACTTGCATTTATATATGGTGTCTTTAACATAGGAAAATATCCCAAGGCACTTCACGGGGAGCTTAATCATTCAAAACTTGACAGAGCCAAAGGGACATAGAGGAAGAACTTGTATTTCTATAGTGTCTTTCATGACCATATGACATCCCATGTGTTTAACAGCCAATTATGTACTTTTGAATTTTAGGCATTGGCAAACAATGTAGGGTGATAGGTGAACATGGGAATAATGGGCGAGCAAAACTTGGTGAGGATTAGGATACAAGCAGCAGAGTTTTGCACGAGTTCAAGTTTGTGGAGGAAGGAAGATGGGAAGCTGACCAGAAGAGTACTGGAATAGTCGAGTCTGGAGGTAACAAAAGCACAGATGAAGGTTTCAGCAACAGCTGGGCTAATGCAAGGGTGGAGACAGGCGTTGTTATGGAAGTGGAATTAGGCTGTCTTTGTGATGAAGAGACTATGAGTCCGAAAGCTCAGTTCAGAGTCAAATAAGACGCTGAGCAATGTCCCCAGAAGCAGCACTGCCTCCTGCACAGCTTACCTCCCCCAATATGCGTGCGGTCCATTTAAATTTTTGCACATGTGCACCCATCTACAATATAAAAGCCGGTGAGCAGCCTGCACGGGACCTCTTAGACAACTGCATAGCCATATGCATGCGCACCTTAGGAGGAACTTTGCTGTGTGCATATTGGCTGCCGCATTTCCGACAGCATAAGTGACTACATTTCCAAAGGTTGTGAACAGGCATTTCAGCCTGAGACAGTGGCCAGGAAAGGTTTTGGAAGTGGTGGTGAGGGAACAGAGTTTGTGGCAGGGGCTGAAGATAATGGCTTTGGTCTTCCCAATGTTTAATTGGGAGAAAATGTGCCTCATCCAAGAGTCTGACAACACAGAGGCAATGGAGGGGTTGAGAGAAGGTGGTGGTGAGATAGAGGGGGGTGCCATCAGTGTACATGTGGAACATGATGGTGTTCTCTGATGATGGCGCCGAGGGGCAGCATGTAGATGAGAGCAAGGAGGGGCCAAGGATAGATCCTTGGGGGACTCCAGAGGTAGTTATGTGGGGGTGGGAAGAGAAGCTATTGCCGGTGATTCTCTAGCTACAGTTGAATAGGTAACGTGAGCAAGCCCACTCAGCTGGACAATGGGGGTGAGGTGTTGGAGGAAGATGGAGTGGTCTGTAATATATTTATGCTTGGGGTCACCTGACACCAGAGGGCGCCACTGTCGGATATCATGCAGGTAATACAGGAAGTCAACACTTGTACTTCCGAAGTGGGAATAAGAGAGATCGGGTACACACCCGAGGCAGTTTATAAAAACAGGACTCTTGTGTTATTACATTGGCGATGAGGATGGGATCATCATCTCATGCTATTGCTTTTACACACATGTCAGTGCTGAGGGCCAGGACGTGTTGGCATTCATCACCGACCTACGACATCTTGCTGAGACATGTAAGTTCGGGAACATGCTGGAAGACATGTTGAGAGATTTTTTTCGTGATAGGCATCAACCATGATGTGATTCTTCGGAAGTTATTGGCCGAAGAGAAACTGGACTTGAAAAAGGCCATCGCGATTGCCCAGGCATGCATGACGACTGATGAGATCTTGAGGCAGATATCATCCAAAGCTCGTAGCTCCATGGCAGGCTTGTCAGGTACTGTAAACAAGATTGTGTCGTCTTCTGGCAAAGCCGCTCATGGCAGGGCCAAGTCAACTGTTTACGTGACACCTGTAGCTGCTCTGAGCCCAACAACTGGTACGAAGCCGAGTCCACCCTGTTGGCGTTGTGGGGGCAATCATTGGCCTCATCAGTGTCGGTTTAAACAATACTCTTGTAATGGCTGTTCAAAAGTGGGACATCTCCAGAAAATGTGCCCACAACTGAGCAAGCATACTGCTGCTGCTCATCATATTGTTGATGATGACCAGTCCGGTGCTGACTTTGATACACAACCTGAGGAGGAAGTGTATAGTTTGTATTCGTTCTCATCAAAGAGCCAGCCAATAACTGTTAATGTGAAGCTGAATGGCGTGCCTGTATCAATGGAGCTGGACACGGGTGTAAGTCAGTCGATCATGAGCCAAGTGACATTTGACAAGCTGTGGGACACTGAGGCTGTGAAGCCTAAGCTGAGTCCATTCAAGGCCAAGATGCGTAATTATTCGAAGGAACTCATTCCTGTGATTGGCAATGCAGTAGTCAAGGTGTCGTATGATGGTATGATCCAAGATCTACCATTATGGATCGTATCAGGTAATGGTCCAACGCTGTTCGGTCGGAATTGGCTCGAGAACATTAAGCTGAACTGGAGTGATGTCAAAGCGTTGTCCTCAGTGGACGACACTTCTTGTGCTCAAGCGTTGAAGAAGTTTCCTTCTTTGTTTGAGCCTGGCATTGGTAACTTTACTAGAACCAAGGTGCAGATTCACCTGGATTCTGATGCAAGGCCTGTCTATTACAAAGCTCGGTCTATCCCTTATATGATGAGTGGTGAAAATTGAGATTGAGCTTGACGGACTCCAATGTGAAGGCGTCATATCACCTCTCGAGTTCAATGAGTGGGCCAGCCCTATTGTTCCTGTGTTGAAGAGTGATGGCACTGTCAGGATTTGCAGAGACTGCAAGGTTACGATTAATCGATTCTCGAAACAGGTTCAGTACCTGTTACCGAAGGCTGATGATCTATTCGCCATGCTAGCTGGTGGAAAGTCGTTCACTAAGCTAGATCTGATGTCGGCCTACCTGACACAGGAGCTCGTTGATAATTCAAAGAAACTGACCTGCATCAACACCCATAAAGGATTGTTTGTCTACCACAGGTGTCCTTTCAGAATTCGTTCGGCTGCAGCCATATTCCAGAGGAATATGGAGAGTCTACTGAAGTCCGTTCCTAGAACTGTCGTGTTCCAAGATGATATTCTGGTCACAGGTCGCGACACCACTGAACATGTGAACAATCTTGAGGAAGTTCTACATCGTCTGGACAAAGTGGGACTCGGGCTGAAACATTCGAAGTGTGCCTTAATGGCACCTGAAGTTGAATTCCTTGATAGGAAGATTTCTGCTGATGGAATCAGGCCAATAATTCAAAAACCAAGAACATCAAAAATGCACCCAAGCCTCAGAATATGACAGAGCTGCATTCGTTCCTTGGGCTACTCAACTACTTTGGTAATTTCTTACCCAGATTGAGCACTTTATTAGAGCCACTGCGTTTGCTACTCAGAAAAGGTAACAATTAGGTCTGGGGTATGTCTCAAGATGCAGCCTTTGAGAAAGCTAAGAGTTTACTCTTTTCAAACAAGCTGCTTGTTCATTATGATCCGTGTAAGTGTTTTGCATTAAGCCTGTGATGCTTCATCATATGGTTTTGGCTGTATACTCCAACAAGCCAATCAGTGGGGTAAGCTACAACCTGTTGCATATGCTTCGAGAAGTTTATCAAAAGCGGAAAGAGCTTACAGCATGATAGACAAAGAAGCTTTGGCCTGTGTGTATGGTCTAACAAAGATGCATCAGTAACTGTTTGGTCTCCGTTTTGAACTCGAAATGGATCACAAGCCACTCATTTCATTGTTTTCCGAAAACAAAGGTATTAATACCAATGCATCGTCCCATATTCAGAGGTGGGCGTTGATATTGTCTGGCTATAATTACATTATTCATCATAGACCCAGGACTGAGAATTGTGCCGATGCACTTAGTCGTTTGCCTTTGTCTACACTTGATGCAAAAACAGCTCAACCCGCAGAACTAATGTAGGTAAGGGATGCTTTTGAGAGTGATGAAACTCCTGTCACTGCTCAACAAGTTAGGATCTGGACCAGCCATGACCCTATTTTGTCGGTTGTGAAATGTTGTGTCCTCAGTGGTGATTGGTCCGAAATACCTACGGAGATGTGTGAAGAGACCAAACCTTATACCCGTCGCAAGGATAAACTGTCCATTCAGTCAGATTGTTTACTGTGGGGTAATCGTGTCATCATGCCGAAGAAAGGTAGAGAAAAATTTGTACGTGAGCTACATAGCACTCATCCCGATATTATGATGAAAGCCATTGCTAGTTCTCATGTATGGTGGCCTGAAATTGACTCTGATCTGGAATCATGTGTGCATCTGTGTAATACTTGCATGCAGCTAAGTAAAGTACCAGCGGAATCTTCGTTGAGTCTTTGGTTGTGGCCATCTAAACCATGGCCAAGGATCCACATCGATTTTGTGGGTCCATTCCATTGGAAAGATGTTTTTTGTTGTGGTGGAAGCATAGTCAAAGTGGATAGAGTGTATTATTATGTCATCCAGTACATCTACAGCCACTATTGAGAGTCTACGTGTTTGCTACTCATGGTTTACCTGACATTGTTGTGAGCGACAACGGATCTTATTTCACAAGTCTTGAGTTTCAAGAGTTCATGAAACTCAATGGTATTAGACATCTGAAGTCAGCTCCATTCAAACCTGCTTCTAATGGTCAAGCAGAGCGTGCTGTTCAAACTATCAAACACAGTATAAAACGTTTAACTCAGGGTTCACTTCAAACTCGTTTGTCATGTATATTGCTGAGTTATAGGACAAGACCTCATATTGTTACTGGTGTTTCCCCTGCTGAACTACAGGTTAAGAGAAATCTCAAGACCAACCTTTCACTTGTTCATCCTGATTTGAATGATCGTGTTGAAAACAGACGTCAAAGTCAGCAATTGTATCATGATCGTAATGTTGTGTCACGAGATATCTTTGTCAATGATCCAATGTTTCTACCGAATGTGTGCAAACGTAGGCATCGTCCGCGTGCTGTAGCTCAACGACAGAGATTGGGGTGGTCTTGGACCTGGCCTGGAGACGGCGAAGGTTGAACAGCTTCCCACTGGTTCTGCAGTTTAGTTCCACTCCAGCGGGGAGCTTGTTGACTGTGAGGTGGAGCATGGCAGCGAGGAAGATTGAGAAGAGGGTTCGGGCGATTTCGCAGCCCTGTTTGACCCTGGTCCGGACGTGGATTGGGTCTGTAATGGATCCACCTCCAGTGCACCAGTGCAGCCTTCGGCCGCCTGAGGAAAAGAGTGTTCGAAGACCAGGCCCTCAAATCTACCACCAAAGCTCATGGTCTACATGGCTGTAGTAATACCTGCCCTCCTGTATGGCTCAGAAGCATGGACGATGTAGAGAAGATACCTCAAGTTGCTGGAGATATATCACCAACGATGTCTCCGCAGATCCTACAATTCCCCTGGGAGGACAGGCACACCAACATTAGTGTCCTCGTCCAGGCTAACATTCCCAGCGTTGAAATAGTGACCATACTCGATCAACTTCGCCGGGCAGGCCACATAGTTCGCATGCCAGACACGAGACTCCCAAAGCAAGTGCACTTTGCGGAGCTCCTTCACGGCAAACGAGCCAAAGGTGCGCAGCGGAAACATTACAAGGATACCCTCAAAGCCTCCCTGATAAAGTGCGACATCATCACTGACACCTGGGAATCCCTGGCCAAAGACCGCCCTAAGTGGAGAAAGTGCATCCGGGAGGGCGTTGAGCACTTCAAGTCTCAACGGCAAGAGCGTGAACAGGTCAAGCGCAGGCAGCGGAAGGAGCGTGCGGCAAACCAGTCCCACCCACCCCTTCCAGCCCCACAGGTGTTGCAAATAGACACGACATTGCAAAAAAATGTCCCAGGCTCTGAATGTTGAACCTTCAATAAGCATGCCGGGAGAAATGAGCAATAGTGCGCCCATCCTGAGAATTTCTGTGGTCACTCAAAAAAATATATATAGATTTCTGATGTCACTGGAAATACCAAATGGATTTACAATATAGATTTTCTGTGATTTTATAGAGTCTGTGGCTCTCGTATTGGACTGTTCAGTCACCAAAGAACTCACTTCAGGAGTGGAAGCAAGTCTTCCTCGATCCCGAGGGATTGCCTATGATGATGATGATGATGATGTTTGTACTGAACTATGATCGAGATGCAAACTGGATCGCTAGTACTGTTACAGCTAAGGAGAGTAACAGAGTGTTCATTGTCGTGCTCGATAATGGCCAAACACGCAGAAAACATGTTGACGAAGTAAAACTGCGGCACACAGATGAACTGGAACGATTGGATCTTCCTCAAATCAGTGACCCACCAACTATCGTTCATTCACCAGAGGCCTCTTGTCATTCCTGAACATAGAAACATAGAAAATAGGTGCAGGAGCAGGCTATTCATCCTTCTAGCCTGCACCGCCATTCAATGAGTTCATGGCTGAACATGAAACTTCAGTACCCACTTCCTGCTTTCACGCCATACCCCTTGATCCCCCGAGTAGTAAGGACTTCATCTAACTCCCTTTTGAATATATTTAGTGAATTGGCCTCAACTACTTTCTGTGGTAGAGAATTCCACAGGTTCACCACTCTCTGGGTGAAGAAGTTTCTCCTTATCTCGGTCCTAAATGGCTTACCCCTTATCCTTAGACTGTGACCCCTGGTTCTGGACTTCCCCAACATTGGGAACATTCTTCCTGCATCTAACCTGTCCAAACTCGTCAGAATTTTAAACGTTTCTATGAGGTCCCCTCTCACTCTTCTGAACTCCAGTGAATACAAGCCCAGTTGATCCAGTCTTTCTTGATAGGTCAGTCCCACCATCCCGGGAATCAGTCTGGTGAATCTTCGCTGCACTCCCTCAATAGCAAGAATGTCCTTCCTCAAGTTAGGAGACCAAAACTGTACACAATACTCCAGGTGTGGCCTCACCAAGGCCCTGTACAACTGTAGCAACACCTCCCTGCCCCTGTACTCAAATCCCCTCGCTATGAAGGCCAACATGCCATTTGCTTTCTTAACCGCCTGCTGTACCTGCATGCCAACCTTCAATGACTGATGTACCATGACACCCAGGTCTCGTTGCACCTTCCCTTTTCCTAATCTGTCACCATTCAGATAATAGTCTGTCTCTCTGTTTTTACCACCAAAGTGGATAACCTCACATTTATCCACATTATACTTCATCTGCCACGCATTTGCCCACTCACCTAACCTATCCAAGTCACTCTGCAGCCTCATAGCATCCTCCTCGCAGCTCACACTGCCATCCAACTTAGTGTCATCCGCAAATTTGGAGATACTACATTTAATCCCCTCGTCTAAATCATTAATGTACAATGTAAACAACTGGGGCCCCAGCACAGAACCCTGCGGTACCCCACTAGTCACTGCCTGCCATTCCGAAAAGTACCCATTTACTCCTACTCTTTGCTTCCTGTCTGACAACCAGTTCTCAATCCACGTCAGCACACTACCCCCAATCACATGTGCTTTAACTTTGCACATTAATCTCCTGTGTGGGACCTTGTCGAAAGCCTTCTGAAAGTCCAAATATACCACATCAACTGGTACTCCTTTGTTCACTTTATTGGAAACATCCTCAAAAAATTCCAGAAGATTTGTCAAGCATGATCTCCCTTTCACAAATCCATGCTGACTTGGACCTATCATGTCACCATTTTCCAAATGCGCTGCTATGACATCCTTAATAATTGATTCCATCATTTTACCCACTACTGAGGTCAGGCTGACCGGTCTATAATTCCCTGCTTTCTCTCTCCCTCCTTTTTTAAAAAGTGGGGTTACATTGGCTACCCTCCACTCGATAGGAACTGATGCAGAGTCAATGGAATGTTGGAAAATGACTGTCAATGCATCCGCTATTTCCAAGGCCACCTCCTTAAGTACTCTGGGATGTAGTCCATCAGGCCCTGGGGATTTATCGGCCTTCAATCCCATCAATTTCCCCAACACAATTTCCCGACTAATAAAGATTTCCCTCAGTTTCTCCTCCTTACTAGACCCTCTGACCACTTTTATATCCGGAAGGTTGTTTGTGTCCTCCTTAGTGAATACTGAACCAAAGTACTTGTTCAATTGGTCTGCCATTTCTTTGTTCCCCGTTATGACTTCCCCTGATTCTGATTGCAGGGGACCTACGTTTGTCTTTACTAACCTTTTTCTCTTTACATACCTATAGAAACTTTTGCAATCCGCCTTAATGTTCCCTGCAAGCTTCTTCTCGTACTCCATTTTCCCTGCCTAATCAAACCCTTTGTCCTCCTCTGCTGAGTTCTAAATTTCTCCCAGTCCCCAGGTTCGCTGCTATTTCTGGCCAATTTGTATGCCATTTCCTTGGCTTTAATACTATCCCTGATTTCTCTTGATAGCCACGGTTGAGCCACCTTCCCTTTTTTATTTTTACGCCAGACAGGAATGTACAATTTTGTAATTCATCCATGCGGTCTCTAAATGTCTGCCATTGCCCATCCACAGTCAACCCCTTAAGTATCATTAGCCAATCTATCTTAGCCAATTCATGCCTCATACCTTCAAAGTTACCCTTCTTTAAGTTCTGGACCATGGTCTCTGAATTAACTGTTTCATTCTCCATCCTAATGCAGAATTCCACCATATTATGGTCACTCTTCCCCAAGGGGCCTCGCACAATGAGATTGCTAATTAATCCTCTCTCATTACACAACACCCAGTCTAAGATGGCCTCCCCCCTAGTTGGTTCCTCGACATATTGGTCTAGAAAACCATCCCTTATGCACTCCAGGAAATCCTCCTCCACCGTATTGCTTCCAGTTTGGCTGGCCCAATCTATGTGCATATTAAAGTCACCCATTATAACTGCTGCACCTTTATTGCATGCACTCCTAATTTCCTGTTTGATGCCCTCCCCAACATCACTACTACTGTTTGGAGGTCTGTACACAACTTCCACTAACGATTTTTGCCCTTTAGTGTTCTGCAGCTCTACCCATATAGATTCCACATCATCCAAGCTAATGTCTTTCCTAACTATTGCATTAATCTCCTCTTTAACCAGCAATGCTACCCCACCTCCTTTTCCTTTTATTCTATCCTTCCTGAATGTTGAATACCCTTGGATGTTGAGTTCCCAGCCCTGATCATCCTGGAGCCACGTCTCCGTAATCCCAATCACATCATATTTGTTAACATCTATTTGCACAGTTAATTCATCCACCTTATTGCGGATACTCCTTGCATTAAGACACAAAGCCTTCAGGCTTGCTTTTTTAACACCCTTTGTCCTTTTAGAATTTTGCTGTACAGTGGCCCTTTTTGTTCTTTGCCTTGGGTTTCTCTGCCCTCCACTTTTCCTCATCTCCTTTCTGTCTTTTGCTTTTGCCTCCTTTTTGTCTCCCTCTGTCTCCCTGCATAGGTTCCCATCCCCCTGCAATATTAGTTTAACTCCTCCCCAACAGCACTAGCAAACACTCCCCCTAGGACATTGGTTCCGGTCCTGCCCAGGTGCAGACCGTCCGGTTTGTACTGGTCCCACCTCCCCCAGAACCGGTTCCAATGCCCCAAGAATTTGAATCCCTCCCTGCTGCACCACTGCTCAAGCCATGTATTCATCTGCGCTATCCTGCGATTCCTACTCTGACTAGCACGTGGCACTGGTAGCAATCCCGAGATTACTACTTTTGAGGTCCTACTTTTTAATTTAGCTCCTAGCTCCTTAAATTCTTTTCGTAGGACCTCATCGCTTTTTTTACCTATGTCGTTGGTACCAATGTGCACCACGACAACTGGCTGTTCTCCCTCCCATTTCAGAATGTCCTGCACCCGCTCCGAGACATCCTTGACCCTTGCACCAGGGAGGCAACATACCATCCTGGAGTCTCGGTTGCGTCCGCAGAAACGCCTATCTATTCCCCTCACCATCGAATCCCCTATCACTATCGCGCTCCCAATCTTTTTCCTGCCCTCCTTTGCAGCAGAGCCACCTACAGTGCCATGAACTTGGCTGCTGCTGCCCTCCCCTGATGAGTCATCCTCCCCAACAGTACTCAAAGCAGTGTATCTGTTTTGCAGGGGGATGACCACAGGGGACCCCTGCACTATCTTTCTTGCACTGCTCTTCCTGCTGGTCTTCCATTCCCTATCTGGCTGTGGACCCTTTTCCTGCGGTAAGACCAACTCACTACAAGTGATACTCATGTCATTCTCAGCATCGTGGATGCTCCAGAGTGAATCCACCCTCAGCTCCAATTCCGCAACGCGGACCGTCAAGAGCTCGAGGCGGATACACTTCCCACACACGTAGCGCCCAGGGACACCGGAAATGTCCCCGAGTTCCCACATGGTACAGGAGGAGCATATCACATGGCCGAGCTCTCCTGCCATGTCTTAACCTTAGATACCCTTAAATTGGTAATAACAATGTTACAGTTCACTTACTGATATAAAAAAGAAAAGAAAAGCTACTCACCAATCACCAGCCAATCACTTACCCCATTGGCTATGACGTCACTTTTTGATTACTTTCTACTTCTATTTTGCTTTATCTCCCGCTGTAGCTGCCTTTTGATAGGCTGCCCCCGCGTCTCACCAACTGCCGCTGGCTCTCGATCACCCGCTGGGCTTTTACAGGCTGCTCCCGGGTCTCACCAACTGCCGCTGTCTCTCGATCTCCCGCTGGGCTTTTATAGGCCGCTCCCGCCTCTCACCAACTGCCGCTGGCTCTCGATCTCCTGCTGGGCTTTTTATAGGTCGTTCCCCTCTCACCAACTGCCGCTGGCTCTCGATCTCCCGCTGGGCCTTTTATAGGTCGCTCCCCTCTCACCAACTGCCGCTGGCTCTCGATCTCCCGCTGGGCCTTTTATAGGTCGCTCCCCTCTCACCAACTGCCGCTGGCTCTCGATCCCGGACCTTCAGTCTCTGATGTTGTTATTACCACTCCCACCAGAACTGTTACTCAACCTCCAGTCACAACTGACTTAGAACCTTCACCTGGAACTAATGTTGAACTGAGACTCGTGAGTAGAAAGCCCCAGATCGTCTTGTATTGTAAAGTGACTGATACTAAGATCTTGAAATGGTCAAACCTGCAGAGAGATAGAGAAGGATGAGGAGGGGTGGTGCACAATCACAGAGGGTGTTTTTTGTGAATCTAGTTAGTGTCATTTCAGCGTTGTGGCATGAGGTAAACCAGTTTGGATAGGTTCAAACATGGAGTTGCAGAAAAGGTGAGCACAAATTTACAAGGACAGTCAAACACTAAAAGATGCACTCTAAAAAAATTATTCATTGTGTGAAGACATTTGAGATGTTGAGATGTAATAAGGAAGTATATAAATTCAGCTGTTATTATAAATTCCTGAAATTCATATAGGCAAAAATTTACTGAACCCCAAATCAGGCACAAAATACCCCCAACATGACATGGTTTACAACAGTCTACATATCTTCTTAGCTGTAATCACACCATCTACACCTCCCATGATCAGGGACTGCATTGGGACTACTGCCAAAAATTGTTCTTCCATTTTTATTGGCTGATAATTCAAATGCTCCATATTTTAATTAGATCAAAACAATGTTTCAAAATTCCCAACTTGACAGCAAACCATGCCAGTCTGCAATCTCAGAGTCCAATTAGATTTGTTGGCAGAGAGTGTGATGGAATATGAAAATGATTATGAAATAGGTTTAAAATGGGAACTGTCTTTCCTCAGGAGACCACCAACTGAGGCTGTATGTGAGAACACAGACCAGATTGTTTAACTTGCTAATTCATCATTCAGGGCTGGTGATACATTGTGCACATTTAGCAATTCTGAAATATACGGGACCTGGACGAGGTCTGGTCTAATGTTTTTCATAAAGTGTTGTAAGAGAAATTTGGCATTAGGGGTACCAGCAGGACAAGAGTTAAAGTGCTGGTTCCTGCATAAGGAGGTAAAGGCTTTTCTTCTCACGCCTTGTATCTCTTCTCACGCCTTGTACATTCCAGCTCCAAGGCTCCAGAAGGTACTGTTATGGGTTGGGATACCAGATAGTATTCCAACATGGAATGTCAATAGGAGAGAACCTAAACAGGCGGTGAGAAGAGACCAGAGACTTCATCGCACCAAAGGAAATGTATAACAAATCCCAACGTAATGATACCATTCTGGGAACGGTCTAAGATGGTCACGAGATCATGGCCTGTCAGTCAGAGCTCATGACCTGTCAATCCGGAGTAGTACTGATAAGGTAGTCCAATTAGGGAAGTAGCGCTGATAAGGTAGTCCAATTCGAGATCTAGGGAGGTCTTGTCCGGGAACAGAGGGGTTTTTGAAATGTATAAAAGTTGTATGATTGTGGTGTTCGGGGAGCATCCCCACTCACAGGCGGCTGTGATGCGGGTTGTTCCCAGACGTTCGTAATAAAGATCGTTATACTTTGCCATCCGTCTCTGTCTGCTAACTTCGAGAATTGCTACGTGGGCTGGGGCGAGCGTCGACCCTCTATATCAGTGGGCCCGCTCGTGGGAAAAGAAGCCTTCCCTCTCTCCCCCAACAGTGTCATGTCCAAGATGCTGGATTATGTCTTTAAAATTGGCTTGACTCACAGCTCTGAGCTTGGAGCTCTTAGGCTGTAAATATGTAATCAATTGGCCATTTCTTTAACTGAAAAATATATCCAAGTCATTAAGTCATTTCCTATACGAGATATATTTGCAAGTCTACCTCATCTCAAACTACCGCGATATCAAATTTTATTTAACAGTTTCATTTTTCTCTGTAGGTCTCTCGAAATATATACCATTTCTCGCCAGGTGACCTGCTCTCAGGAATCTGTCAATTCTGAATGTACCCAGTTAGCAAAAGATCCCATGCCATTACTTGAAGAAGATCAGTTCTCCCATATCCTGGCCACATTTATCCCTCAACCAAAGAGATTATCTTATATTTTATTTAATTGCTCTTTGTGGGACCTTGCTGTGTGCATATTGGCTGCCGCATTCCCGACAGCACAAGTGACTGCATTTCCAAAGTACTTTGAAATTGGCTGTAAAGCATTTTGAGATGCCTCAAGGTCGTGAAAGGCACTATATAACTGCAAGTCTTTCTTTTTAATTCAATTACAGGGAACTGTCCTTTGCATCCCAGAGTGGCTTCACTGTAAAGTCAGGTAAGGGGAAGAGATTTTACATCAGTGTATAGTGTAGATGAACAAAGGGACCTTGGAGTGCTTTCAGATCCCTGAAAGTAGCAGGCCAGGTGGATAAGGTGGTTAAGAAGGCATATGGAATGCTTGCCTTTACTGGCCGAGGCATAGAATATAAGAGCAGGAAAGTTATGCTTAAATTGTATAATACTTTGATTAGGCCACAGCTGGAGTAATGCAGTTATGGTCGCCGTATTATAGGAAGGACGTGATTGCACTAGAGAGGGTGCAGAGGAGATTTACTAGGATGCTGCCTGGAATGGAGAATCTTAAGTTATGAGGACAGATTAGATAGGCTGGGTTTGTTCTCATCGGAACAGAGGAGGTTGAGAGGAGACCTCATTGAGATGTACAAAATATTGAGGGGCCTGGACATAGTGCCATTGGTGGAGGGGTCTATTACGAGGGGGCGTAGTTTTAAGGTGGTTGGTGGAGGGTTTAGAGGGGATTTGAGGAGGGGGGGGAGCTTCTTTACGCAGAGGGTTGTGGGGATTTGAAACTCACTGCCTGGAAGAGTGGTGGATGCAGAAACCCTCACCACTTTTAAGAGATGGTTGGATGGGCACTTGAAGTGCCGTAACCTGCAGGGTTAGGGTTAGGGCTAGAGCTGGTAATTGGGATTAGACTGGATGAACTTTTGTTGGTTGGTGCAGAGAGAATGGGAAGTACTACAGGGAATAGAATACGGCCAGGGTGATCTCCTGGACCAGTTTCGATCGTCTGGATGGGTCGGAGAGGAATTTCCCCAGATTTTTTTCTCCCTAAATTGGCCTGGGTTTTTATCTGGTTTTTGCCTCTCCCAGGAGATCACATGGCTCCGGTTGGGGTGGAGTGTAGATGTTTTCAGTCTAAGGGGTGTCGCAGTTGTGTGAGGCAGACTGGTTGGGCTCGGTGCTCTTTGCTTTTCCGTTCATAGGTTTATATGTAACCTTTAGGGTTGCTGATCAAGGGCCGTGCGGCTCTTTGTCAGCTGGCGCGGACACGATGGGCCGAAATGGCCTCCTTCTGCGCTGTCAATTTCTATGTTTCTATAAACCTTTACTGTGGTTTCCAGGGTTGGGTGATATTTGAGCAATCCTCCAGCTGGTTTGAAATGCAAAACTTCATGATGTCACAGGAAGAAGAGTTATATTCAGGTTGTCTATGTCAAGCAGCTTGAATGCATTCAACATGATAGCAAGAAAGGCATAAATAAGGTATCTCCCTTTGTAACATTAAAGATAATGGGATAATTCAGTAAGAACATCGTTTCTCCTTCAATATTATTAAACTATAACAAGGGTAAGGAACTGTTGAAAAAAAAATCAAGTCAGGTTAAAAATGATTTTTTTTAAAACAATGAAAATTGTATCATAGCGCATCAATTAAGTGCTTTATTGAAGAAACTCTTTGTAATATGCTTCTCAGGAGACTAAGAGTCTCAAAGCCTAAAGGCAGATGAAACATAAAAAGCAGGTTCATCATTACAAAAAGTGATGTCAGAGAGTATGACATAAATCAAGTGATACCTTGTGTTATAACTTTAGCAGGTGCCAAAGGCATAATAATCATGTTTCACCTTCTATTGTTACAGACTGAAACGCAAAAAGTAAACTGGTAATCCAAGTCTTTAAAAAAAAAGTTCCATTAATATCTCCTTGTTCAAAATGAATAATACAGGACCTCAATAGCAATGTTGCTTACTGATAGGCATCTGGATCAATGACTTGGCTTGTCTGACAGCATCAGAAAGCCTGGACAGAGCCCTTCAATATATTTGGAAGACAATAGATGTTTTGTTAGTGTACTGTACTGTACCTATGCTTCAGTTCCAACAGTTAAACCCACTCAGTGCACTTCAGTGGACAATTTGGCATTCATTTCCATTGCATAATTTGTCTGTTTGTAATATGCGTCAAGTCTTAAGTCACAGACAAAAGATGGATCCCTGCAGCTTACTACAATTAGTTTAGCAGTACAGGTACTACTCTAAACTGCAAATGGGCATTTGACCCAGCGTAGCTCACAGTAATGAAAAGCCTTCTCACCTCTTTGCAGCTTGGATCATTTTTAACCAGCTCCTAACACACCATGTATAAATGAGCTTTTTTTAAAAAGTTGAATTTGCCAGTATCTCACGTTGTCGAAAATGGTGGCATTTCGCAAAAACCAGCTGAAAAGTGAAACAGCAAAGTTCCTCATTTGTCGATACAGTACAATCAACTTAGTTAGCTTGAAATATCAAACAGCAGGCCAGAAAGATAAACCTTTGCCCAAAATGCACCCCATTTGCTATCAGGATTCTTCATGTTTTGTGAGACAGTTTCAACCATATTCTATCCATAGCCCTTACTCTGATTTCTTCCCAAGCACTTGTTTAAATATAGTATTCTTCTTGAAATCTGCCTAAGCTCAACTCTAGGCAAGACAAGTACAATGCAACAATTAGTGTCACTGCAACAAATAGACAAAATCCTTGGGTTACAAAAGCAAAATACTGTGGATGCTGGAAATCTGAAATAAAAACAGAAAATGTTGAAAGTACTCAGCAGGTCAGGCAGCATCTATGGAGAGAGAAACAGAGTTAACGTTTAGGTCGATGAACCTTTGGCAGAACTAGGGTAATCTTTGGGCTCGTTAGCTAAAAATGTTGCAGTGGACCTTGTCCAACAGTATTAAAAATTAATGTCAGAACAAAAGAATTCTCCACTTACTGTATGATCTGGCTGTCAAGAAAGGTAAGCTTTTGTTAAACTCCACACACAAATGATTTCAAATGGAAGTTCTGCAAGATTACATTACATTTGCTGCGGGAAATGTAAACAGGCAATGCAAGACTTGGTTAGCCTTACTCATCAGAGCTGGGAAAACTATAGAGTGCTTTTACTGAAGAGCAGCATGTTACCATTCCAGGGACTAGAGCACACATATCTAGGCCAACACTCTTAAGTGCAGCACTGTCGGAGGTGCCGTCTTTTAGATGAGGTGTTAAATCAAGGTCCCATCTTCTCTCTCAGGCAGACATAAAAGATCCAATGGCACTATTTCAAAGAGTAGGGGAGTTATCCCTGGTATCCTGGCCAATATTTATCCCTCAATCTGCATAACAAAAACAGATTATCTGGTCATTATCACATTGCTGTTTGTGGGAGCTTGCTTCTGCACAAATTGGCTGCCGTTTTTCCCACATTACAACAGTGACTACACTCCAAAAGTACTTCATTGGCTGTAAAGCGCTTTGAGACGTCTGGTGATCGTGAAAGACGCTATATAAATGCAAGTCTTTCCTTCTTTCTATTGCCAGGGTAGTAAGTGGTCAATTAGTGACAATTTTAGTTGGAATATTTTTCACTTTTTATTTTAAATTGAGTTACTGCAACAAGACCTTGACATTTCCATCTTATGACTGTTTATTCGCATCTATTGTAGAGTGGTTTATATCATACATTGAAACCAAAGAATCACAGTCACAAAAATAACTTGTCAAGACCGTGAAGGTTGTGCTAACAATTTAAAAACCTGCGCATATGTTGAGAAAAATCACAATCTTCAGTTATCCCGCATACCTTCAAATAAATTGGAAGCCTTAGATGCCGAGAAGTGCTTCTTTCTCCAGACAGAAGCTTTAGGCAGATGAGAATTTTTGAATTCGAGACAAGTAGCATTGTAACCCTATCATCCATCAGTTACTGAATTGTCACAACATTTAAGTGATCTTACCCAGGAGATCAGTTTGCGAGGAGGAAAAGAAGATCATCAATAATATTTCAGAAATTACTTACTCAACTTCCAAAACACAGCCAGGTACATCATTGCACTCTTGTTTTGTGACCGTGCTCTGTTTTTCTGTTATTTATTCAGAAAGGAAGGTCCTTGTGGCAAGTGGGTTTTAATGGCTGACAATTCCTGGTCATAACACAGTTTTTAACCTGTACAATATTCACCAGAAAGACACAATAACAAGTTTCCTACAATTTGAAAGATGTCTGACCTCAAAGAGAACTAACCTGTAAATCAGTGGCATTTCAGTTTCAACTAGAAATATTGATTTTGGCAGATTAGTCATTTATAAAATAGTTAAACAAATAAGGTTTAAGATCTATGTAAAATAGCAGCATTCCTTGCACAATTGTTTTGTACATGCGTTAGTCTTGGCTCAACGGTAGCACTCTCGCCTGAATCAAAAGGTTGTGAGTTCAAGCCCCACTCCACAGATTTGAACACATAATCTAGGCTGACACTTCAGTGCAGTACTTAGGGAGCACCCCACTGTCAGAGGTACTGTCTTTCGCATGAAACATTAATCAGAGTCCCCAAGTATCCACTCAGCCTGATGTAAAAGAACCCTTGACCCTATTCGAAGAGCAGGGAAATTCTTCAAATGTCCCGGTCAACATTTATCATTGAACCAACACCATTAAAAGATTATCTGATCCAGTAGCATTTCCTTACTTCCAACAGTGACTACTTTCAGATGCGCTTCATTGGCTCTGAAGCGTTTGGGATGTCCAAGGATGTGAAAGGCACTATATAAATGTAAGTTCTTTCTTTAAGTATAAGACCATTTGCAAAGAGGTATAATGCAAAATAGATCCAGCATGCCAATTTTAAAGGACCTCGTGCTTCACCTGGCCACACGTTGACAAATCAGGTATGGTTCCACAGCTGCAAGTCACTCCCTGCTACCTCGCCCAAGTAGTCATTCCTAATGTGTATACCAGGACAGTGCACGTCGGCAAGCTACTCAACTGGAGACTCCTTCACGATCCTGGCTTATTTAATGGCCAGGAATGGTGCTTCCACTGGATGACAATCAGAAGCAGAACTCTCACTGACTTTCCCATCCGAGACCATTGAGGCAAATTGTGAAGCCCCTACCACTGCCCTGGCTGAGATCATTCAATTCAAACCCACAACCTTCCTGCTCGATACAGATCAGTTATTCATAATGTTAACTAGCTAACCCATTTCAGATGTGCTTAATCTGCACTAGACAAATTCAACAAACTGCCTTTCTTATGCAAGTTCTCCCAATCAGCCTGTTCCCATGTACTCTGTAGTTTCCTACCTGGCTCCCATCAGACAAATAATTCATCATGTTCCTGTACACATTCACAGATGAAGCAGAAAAATATGCAAAAATGAAACAGCTCATAGTTTACTAGTCAAATAGATGCAATATATTCATTGATCCATCATGGTATTTGATTGGCACCATTGTAAAGATCCTAAGAACAAAAATACAAGAACTCTAGACAATTTTTTGGTTTATTTCAAATGTGAAACTTGAGCACTTTTTATTTCTCTAAAAGATAGAATCCTGGTCAGTATGGGAACATTGAAATTAAATCAACACTTACTAATATGGTAAGTGTTGACCTGTTAAAATTTTGAACTGGTTAAATGCAAGTTGAAATGACTGTGAATGTGAGATTTTCATGATTTTGTTTAGGTCAGCTAATACAGTGCAATGATTTATAAGCCATACTTGGCTCATACATTTCATAAAAGGAAACAGAAACCATAATATAAGGTTGCAATTTCTACAACAAAACTTACACAATGGGTGTTGTGTCATTTTAATGGTCGTTTGAGCCTTTTATGCAGAGATCTGTGACAATTCCAGTTATAAGACTGTTGCAGCCCAATGTGTATATAACTTCTTGCACAGAATTTAGTCTATTTATCCTTCATTTCCAGGAGCAAATGGGAGCCAAATCACTTGGAGTGGGAGTGGTGTTGCTGCGATATCAACCAATTTGGGTGATTTGAAACAAAACTTTTCTTTACTCCCCAAGGGCCCAAGTTTCCCCAGGAGTTGCTCCTTTTTTTTGGTGCAACTTGATTTTTCTGGACTATCTTTTTAGTTGCAATTCTGGCCATTTAATTTGCGCCAGTGTAAGTGAGTTAGTTAGGTTTTTTAAGTTCAGTTTTTTTTTCAAAAAGGGCATTCCCAGCCACTTATCCCTGTTTTAGGCGTTTGGCCAGCAAATAGTTTCTCCAAACTAACTTAGGCCAGCGTATGTTGCCACTTCTGTCCGCACAAAAAAACTTTACCTAGAGTTATGGAATCGGCGCAAGTAACTACATTTAAAGCACCAAGCAGCACCAAACAAAGCTCAAAAAGTAATAAGCAATTAATGAATTAAAAATTTAAAAAAGGAACCCTGCACCTAAAGCACCAAAATCAATCAGTAAATAACAAATAAAAAATTGAAGTCCTACCTGAGGGAACGCAGCAGGCCGCCAATGAGCATTCGGTCAGGGCTAGGGACGGTGTGCTTCGGGCCCCTCCCACACAGCCTGCAGCGCGTACTCACAGATTCGGCCTGCCAGGAGCTACTGCACATGCGCGCAGACTCTAGCGCGCATGTGCAGAGGTCTCGGCACTGTTTTCAGCACCGGGACCTGGCTCCATCCCCAATCCATTTGGCCATGCTGTGCCACGACCGAAGAGAGGCCGGGGAGCGGCCGGAATACCGACGTCTTTTTTCGGCGCGCTTAGAGGCGGACAAAAGCGGCACACCTCGGGTGAGGACGGCAAAAAAACAGGTTAGGGAAACTCTAGCCCTAGATCTTGAACTGATGGGAGCAAATAAATCTTTTTCTTTACCCTCATTCTGTTTTCTTCTTTATTTCGTTTCCAGCTTGTATTTTTTAATCCTTTTCTCTAGCACCTTTTTTCCCCACCCGCATCATGTAGCAATCACACTGCCCGATGGGGAAGGAAGTCGACCACTAAGGAATGGACTGCTATAGAAAATAATTGGTTTGCGACTGAAATATATACAGACTTTTAAGAGCTCTTATAAAACCATCGGAGTGGGTCAGCAATTGCCCCAGAGGCGCACACGAATGCCTCGATGATTATGTGCCAGCAACACAGTACGCCAAACATGAAGGACGGCATCACTAGAAATATTTTAGTTGATGTTAAGATTCTGCCACAATCTGCCAACTGGCTTGGAGCAGTTAGGTAGCTTGCCCTCTAATGCCAGATTATTAGAAAATTTCACACGGTAGATAAATTTCATCTGTAACAAAAGGGTAAAATTGATAGATCAAAAACTTGCATTTATATTGCACATCATCATGTCACTCAGAAACATCCTAACACTTTACATGCAAATTAATTACCTTTAAGTGCAGAGTCAGAAGGTTGTGGGTTCAAGTCCCACTCCAGAGACTTGAGCATATAAATCTAGGCTGACACTCCAGTGCAGTACTGAGGAAGCGCTGTACTGTCAGAGGTGCCGTCTTTCAATTTAGACGTTAAACCGAGGCCCTATCTGTTCTCTCAGGTGGACGGAAAAAAACCTGCGGCATTATTTCGAAGAGCAAGGGAGTTCTCCTCGGTGTCCTGGGACAAATATTTATCACTCAATCAATCAATATCACTAAAACAGATTATCTGGTCATGACCACATTGCTGTGTGTGGGAGCTGCCACGTTTCCCACAATACCGCAGCGACTACACTTCAAAAAGTACTTCATTGACTGTAAAGTGCTTTGGGACATCCGGTGGTCATGAAATACAAGTCTGTCATTGTTTTGTCTATTATGTGATAGCAGGAGTGTCTCAACGAATGTGGAAAGATTTGGCATTAGAATTTACATGTTCGAGCGGAATACAATAGGATTATTTGTTTAACATCTAGTAGTGAGAGAACAATTATTGCACTATCATTATACCCCATGTACTCTGGCAAAATTCTAGAGATGTGGCTCAGATGATGTACTACTTTGGCACTGTCTGGGATTCTTCTTTTGTGTAGCAGTGGTGTCGATCATTTTCAGGCTAATCGAGGAAGAATAGATATAGATCTAGAAATATGCATCTTGGTCACATGCATACTGTTACGGCACAGCACATGATTGCAGAACGTTCTTTCCAACTCTACCAATGGTGCAATACACCAAGCCATACAGACCATCAGGTTTAATCCTCAGTCTGCGGTGAGTTCATTGATCTCACCCTGGGTGCTACAACGAGCCTTTGTGGACGGATGCTACATTTAGCCATAGTGCTCCGAGGGCCGAGAAAGAAGAAAAAAAAGAATCAACCCTGATTCCTGCTTTCAATTGCTATTGATTGCTGCTGGAAAGTGCACATATGTGGACTTTGGCAAGAACAAGATTCGACTTGGCTGTGATGCACTGCGTGACTGACTTGCCTGCTGACCTCACAAATGAAGAATGGCCATTTGACAAAATACGCGAGGGCTGCCAGCAACTGTGGAACTGTACCCAGCACAAGTGAACAAGTTGAAGAAAAAAGTAGGTCCTTGTGGATAAGAAGCAAAGAAACTCATCGTATTGGCACAGAAAGCTAAATTACTGGCATATGCTTCTCAATGGGAAAACCAGCCGTGAAAAATTATTAATTTGGAATGATCATGTAAAAGGTGGAGAAATCTGTTCATATATGAAGTATTGGAGAAAAACTGATTGAGGAAAAATCATACAAAATGATGTCCATTTGTTAGTGTGACTGGAGAAAAGGAATGGGCAGATTGATCAGATTCGAGAAATAACTATTTTTCTTAGTTTCTGTTGGTTTGTTTTGTTTTATTATTTATTTATGTGTTTTTCCCTTCTCCTTCCTTTATTATTTGTTTCTAGTTAGTGTGTGTGTGGTTGGAATGTTATCAAATCTTTCAGTTCTTGAAGTCAATACTTTATGTAGATATTATGGCCCCAAGTTTCCACACGATAAAAAACGGGCGCCCCTCCAAGCTGGGCACCCGTTTTTCGCGCGGAAAACGGCGCCGGAAAAAATCGCGCGATTCTGGAGCGCCCTGCAGCTCCATGTCTGCTTGGCGCGGCACCCAGGGGGGCGGAGCCTACCACTCGCGCCGATTTTGTAAGTGGGAGGGGGCGGGTACCATTTAAATTAGTTTTTTTCCCGCCGGCAACCCTGCGCGTGCACGTTGGAGCGTTCGTGCACGCGCAGTGTGAAGGAAACATTGGCACTCGGCCATTTTTGTAGTTCTTTGTAGCTGTTTAATTTTTGAACATTTTTTAATAAAAGCACATTGCCATCAGCACATCAGCACTGAGGCTTCTTGCAGCAGTGAGAAGGCTGCAGGAAGCCTCAGAAGTTGAGGCAGCCGTTTCCCGACGGCCTCGCCCCCCTGCTGTCGGGAATGGCTGCAGCCTTCTCACTGTCTCCTTCCCCCCCCCCCCCGCCCGCCGTCGGGAACGGCTTCCTCCCCCCTCCGCTGCGTTCGGTCGGTTGGGCCCACACTCCCTCCCTCCCTCCCCCCCCCCCCCCAGCCCGCCGTCTGGAACGGCTTCCTTCCCCCCCCCGCTGCGTTTGGTCGGTCGGGCCCGCACTCCCTCCCTCCCCCCCCCCCCCCAGCCCGCCGTCTGGAACGGCTTCCTCCCCCCCCGCTGCATTCGGTCGGTCAGGCCCGCACTCCCTCCCTCCCCCCCCGCCCGCCCGCCGTCTGGAACGGCCTCCCCCCCCTCCCGCCGTCGGAAACGGCTTCCTCCTCCCCCCCTGCTGTCGAACAAACGGCTGCCTCAACTTGTGAGGCTTCCTGCAGCATTCTCCCTGACTGAAGCACTTTCACACAGGTAGGAAGATGGTTTATTTAATCTTTTCTTTGCTTAGAAATTTTTATTCAGGTTGGATTTATTTGTATAATATTTGTATAAGTATAAATAAGGATTTATTATAGAATTTAATGACTTCCCTTCCCCCACCCCCCCACCTCGTTCTGGACACCTAATTTGTAACCTGCGCCTGATTTTTTAATGTGTAGACAAGGTTTTTTCAGTTCTACAAAAATCTTCACTTGTTCCATTCTAAGTTAGTTTGGAGTACGTTTTCACTGTGGAAACTTTGAAATCAGGCGTCGGTGGCCGGACACGCCCCCTTTTGAAGAAAAAATTCTGTTCCAAAGTGAAACTGTTCTAACTGACTAGAACTGCAGAAAAAAAAATGTGGAGAATTGCGATTTCTAAGATAGTCCGTTCTCCACCAGTTGCTCCTAAAAATCAGGTGCAAATCATGTGGAAACTTGGGCCCTAAGAGTCAGGCTATTTTGGCCAACGTGATTATTTTGAATGTTAAATGGAAAAGCAATAAAATATAAAACAACAAAAATAATTTAACAGTACCCTGTACTTTGCTTTACACAAACAATCTGCTCCTCTTCAAACCAGGCAGTCCAAAATTACACATCCACTAGTAGATTTCCTGAGACATTGCTCTCGGATAGTCCAGGAACTGGATGTGCGTTATCATTTTAACAACTTGCAGCTGTATTACACCTTTAATGTAGAAGTTTCCCACTGAGGGGTGGGGAAAATTTTTTTTAAATACCACAATCCCATTGCAGCCAAAACGTGGTAGCGGGTCAGCCAATGTTGTAATATAATTAGAAATATTACATGCCTTAATGATATTGAAATATCAGAGACATATTTATTATATTCACCTACCAATTTATACCAGAAGTATCCCAATGCATTCCAGCAAAAACCTACTTCAACTGTTCAAAGTAAGTAATGGACACAACCAGAGTTAGCATCATCAGAAATATACTCAGTTTTTAACTCCCTGTCTCTTCCCTTAAAATCAAAATCTCTATATTTAGGATTCTTGCTTTCTTTTTAAAATACGATACATTGCTGACCATTTTACCCAACACAAACTTCATTTGTTCTGTGCTTATGCACAGTACCAATTTTGTTCCAAGAGTAAAATACTCACAAACAACTCTGCCAAACCGTGATCTATAAACAATTTTGGATGGTTTGGGCCTGCGAGCAACTACTTGATACTATAAGTTATCTTAAAACATCAATATTCCGTGTAAGGCTATCAAAACCATATGAAAACGGTGGACAATCGGCTGATTTGATAGCATACAAACTTAAGTTTCATTGCATATTAACTGCTTCTCACCAAGTTATTTTTGTTAAAACTCTAAAAGGTGTGGCATAAAAATAGAAGTACACCCCCCTTGAGCAAAACACAACTACGACAGATAATTCACTTACAACTAAAAACATCATGTTATTCGGCAAGTTATTAGCAGGAACAAATTAATACGTATTTTCCACTTCCCAATGACAGATGTCCAAGAAAACTTCCGTAATCATATTTAATCAAACTGAACTATTTAAATCCCAAAAAAGAGAAAATATCACAATTGGGTTTCAATAGACAAAGTTACTTATCAAAATCAGGTTACCCACAGATACAGAAAGATGCAGCAAGAAGGTATAGTAGTAAGTAAAACTCCAAGAACCATGCTTTAAGGCAATCTATAAACCGTTCATGAATTCCATATAAATATTAAAATTAGAATGAAGCCAATGTACAATAAAAATTATACTATTTACAACCAACAAACTGACTTTCTTCTCACTGGTTATTTCAATTGATACAGTTCCATAAAGTAATTAAATTCATCACGGAAGAGAAATTACAAAAGTTCACAGGAAATTAAGTGAGGAAAGGTGAAAAAGTGAACTGTGTGCCAGATGTTTCACTGTTTGAAAGTCAGTTTCACTGTAAAATATGTTACAATCTTTGATATTAAAATGAAGCAATTTGAGAAGCCCAGTGGGCTCAATTTTCCTCGGTCATTTGCGCCGCTTTTTTTGGTGTAAGTTTTTAAATTAAAGTTTCCCCAAGGAGTCTGCATCAGCGTTAGTTACGATTTTTTTAGGTACGTTTTTTTTACCTCATGTCTGCGCCAGTTGTTAATCATTTTTCAAAGTTTGCCCAAATTTTTTTTATCCTAGGTCAGCGTATCTGGCCACTCCCGAAAAACCTTCGGATGAGTTAAGAGAAAGCAGCACACATTGAAAATTCAGCGCAGAAAGACACCATTGTTTTTCATCGAAGTTTTGGAGGGAGTCAAGAATACTTTAAATATGTCTAATAAAGATTACATTATTTTAACCTTACAACGGAGTAGATGGAAGTTTGATGGAATTCTGAAGTTTTCATCTTTTTTTAAATTCACACGCCACCACCGAATGTCTTCAAACAGGGCTGGAGGGTCGGCTGGCAGAAGCGGTCCCGCACCCGGACACAGGGAATCGGCTGCAAAACAAGCCCGGGGGGAGGAGGTGGCGATTGGAAGACTGCACTAAGCAGCAAATGAGCCCGGGGGGTTTGGGGTGGAAGGTGCTGTTGAACGCAATCGGAACAAATCACAAGACTGCAATGAGGCCGGGGGGGGGGGGGCGTTGGGGGTGAAAGAGAGAAGTTGACAGAAGTTGGAAAAGTAGCTAGCCCACCTCAGCTGATTGCTGCGCAGTCTGAAGAAGGAGTGAAGGAGTGACCTCTTCCCATGTATTTAGTGAAACTAATCCAATATCCATTTCAAAACTGGAAGAAACGAAGGATCCAGAAGGAATAATTAAGTTTAATGCTGTTGAATGCGATTGGAACAAATCACAAGACTGCAATCAGCTCAGGGGTGGGGGAGAGGGGAGGTCTTCCCGATTACTGCACTTGCTCAGACCTGGGTGTGGTCCATATAGACCTTGGGGGGAGAGAACAACGTACCTGTCCTGCCTTCCTTCCTGCCGTTTTGCAAAGGTAAAATTTAAGCATTTCTGCGAGCCTTCTGCATTATGGTGCTGCAGAGGAGACAACTGAGTCGGTCATCACATGAGAAACCTCAGAGCCGGTAGGGTGCTGGGCAGGTGGCCTTAGCCATGTTGGGTATATCGAGACAGGCGTTCGTATCTGCACCTGAGTGATGCAGACTGTGTCAGAAGACAGCGTTTCCACAAAAAAATTGTAACTGAGATCTGAGAGTTGGTGAAAGCAGACCTACAACCTAGAAGCGTCAGGAGGACCGTTTTGTCAGTTGAAGTGAAGGTTACAGCTGCACTTTCGTTCTATGCCTCCGGATCGTTTCAAGCTACAACTGAGGATGTGTGCGCCATTTCTCAATATGCAACACATGTTTGCATTCGGCAGATGGCAGCTGCATTATATGCCCGGAGGAATGACAACATAAAGTTCTCCATGACCGCCCAGGCAATGCTGGCCTGGTGACAGGGCTGTGGGCTTCTCCAGGATTGCTGGCTTCCCACAGGTATAGGGCTGCTGAATTGCCTCGCGAATACCTTTGGAGGAGTCCGAGATATACAAGAACAGAAAAGGCTTTCACTCCATTAATGTACAGCTCGTGTGTGATGATATGCATCGCATCATGTCAGTCGATACAAGATACCCTGGCAGCACCCATGATGCGTTCATCCTACTCGAGAGCATTATACCTGCCATGTTTCAGCAGCAGCCATAAGGGCAGAGATGGCTACTGGGAGACAAAGGGTACAGCCTCACCACCTGGCTCATGACGCCCCTACACGTAACCCGGACGGAAGCTGACCAGGAATACATAGAAACGTAGAAAATAGGTGCAGGAGCAGGCCATTCGGCCCTTCGAGCCTGCACCACCATTCAATAAGATCATGGCTGATCATTCACCTCAGTACCCCTTTCCTGCTTTCTCTCCATACCCTTGATCCCTTTAGCCGTAAGGGCCATATCTAACACTCCCTTGAATATATCTAACGAACTGGCATTAACAACTCTCTGCGGTAGAGAATTCCACAGGTTAACAACTCTGAGTGAAGAAGTTTCTCCTCATCTCCTTACCCCTTATCCTTAGACTGTGACCCCTGGTTCTGGACTTCCCCAACATTGGGAACATTCTTCCTGCATCTAACTTGTCTAAACCTGTCAGAATTTTAGATGTTTCCAGAAGATCCCCTCTCATTCTTCTAAGCTCCAGTGAATACAGGCCCACTCGATCCAGTCTCTCCTCATATGTCAGTCCTGCCATCCCGGGAAGCAGTCTGGTGAACTTTCACTGCACTCCCTCAATAGCAAGAACGTCCTTCCTCAAATTAGGAGACCAAAACTAAATACAATATTCCAGGTGAGGCCTCACCAAGGCCCTGTACAACTGCAGTAAGACCTCCCTGCTCCTATACTCAAATCCCCTAGCTATGAAGTCCAACATACCATTTGCCTTCTTCACTGCCTGCTGTACCTGCATGCTATCTTTCAATGACTGATGTACAATGACACCCAGGTCTCATTGCACATCCCTTTTTCCTAATCTGCCGCCATTCAGATAATATTGTGTCTTAATGTTTTTGCCACCAAAGTGGATAACCTCACATTTATCCACATTATACTGCATCTGCCATGCATTTGCCTGTTCACCCAACCTGTCCAAGTCACCCTGCAGCCTCTTAGCGTCCTCCTCACAGCTCACACTGCCACCCAGTTTAGTGTCATCTGCAAACGTGGAGATATTACACTCAATTCCTTCATCTCAATCATTAATGTATACTGTAAAGAGCTGCTCCCAGCATTGAGCCCTGCGGCACCCCAAAAGTCACTGCCTGCCATTCTGAAAAGGACCAGTTTATCCTGACTCTCTGCTTCCTGTCTGCCAACCAGTTCTCTATCCACGTCAGTACATTACCCCCAATACCATGTGCTATGATTTTGCACATCAATCTCTTGTGTGGGACCTTGTCAAAAGCCTTTTGAAAGTCCAAATACACTACATCCACTGGTTCTCCCTTGTCCACTCTACTAGTTACATCCCCAAAAAACTCTAGAAGATTTGTCACGCATGATTTCACTTTCATAAATCCATGCTTGCTTGGACCGATCCTGTCATTGCTTTCCAAATGCACTATTACATCTAATAATTAATTCCAGCATTTTCCCCACCACCCATGTCAGGCGAACCGGTCTATAATTCCGTGTTTTCTCTCCCTCCTTTTTTAAAAAGTGGTGTTACATTAGCTACCCTCCAATTCATAGCTACTGATCCAGAGTCCATGGAATTTTGGAAAATGACCACCAATGCATCTACTATTTCTAGGGCCACTTCCTTAAGTACTCTGGGATGCAGACTATCAGGCCCTGGGGATTTATCGGCCTTCAGTCCCATCAATTTCCCTAACATTTTCTGACTAATAAGGATTTCCCTCAGTTCCTCCTTCCCGCTAGACCCTCAGTCCCCTAGTATTTTCGGGAGGTTATTTGTGTCTTCCTTAGTGAAGACAGAACTAAAGTATTTGTTCAATTGGTCTGCCATTTCCTTGTTCCCCATGATGAATTCACCTGATTCTGACTGCAAGGAACCTACATTTGTCTTCACTAATCTTTTTCTCTTCACATAGCTATAGAAGCTTTTGCAGTCAGTTTTAATGTTCCCGACAAGCTTACTCTCATACTCTATTTTCCCCCTCCTAATTAAACCCTCTGTCCTCCTCTGCTGAATTCTAAATTTCTCCCAATCCTCAGGTTTGCAGAGAGGACCACTGGCATCTTGAAACAGCGTTTCTGATGCCTGGACCATTCCGGAGGCTACTTGCTATACTCCCAAGATTGTTGGTCAGTTCACTTTTGTGTGCTGCATGCTGCATAACTTAGCCATCATGAGGCAGCAGCAGCTGGTAGTCGAAGACCTACCTGCAGTGAGAGTGGCTGATAATAACGATGAGGAAGATGCAGATGACGAGAAAGCCATGCAAGTACCTGAACCCGGAGCACGATGGCAGAGGAGGGCGGGTCATCGTGCTCCTTTAACAATTGCTCGAGCCTTGCGCCAGCAGCTCATCCGTGAATGCTTTGCTGCCTGAAGGCTCAGCGACAACTATTCCACATGGACCATGTTTACTGTTTGTACCTGTTCCGTAATGTTGTGTTGTGTTAATGGAACAAATGACGGGAATGATTCTTGTTTACTTCAAAAGTTGTGTTAATAATGGAATAATATAAAAGATCCAGTTTTAATTTAAAATAAATTTTATTCAAAAGTTTTAACAGTTCTTTGTACTTAACTTTAATAAAATGATTCTTGTATCAAACTTTAAAGTTTTCAGTTAAGATCACTTACAAACTTTCAAACTTGTAAATTTACATAACTTACAAAAATCTTTTAATTTGAGAACAGTTACAACAGTAACATTAATAACAGTAGCAGCGGCGGCAGCAAAGAAAGTCTGCACCCATCTCTCCTCCACCTTATTCTAAGAGCGCCACTGCACTTTGTCTTGATGATTCCACCACCTCTGACTGCAGGCGCAGTGTTTGTGTTTATTCTTTCTAACAATTCAGTTAGTGCGCAACTGTTGGGGGGAGGGGGGGGTGGTGGGCGGGGGAGCAGACAGCAATTTGAAGGGCCTGACTTGGGGCTCTTCAGAGGCTTGTCTGGGGATTGGAGTGGGAGTTGATTCTGTCAATGGGCGCGGGAATCTGGGCGTGTTCCCTTACATGTCCTCCCTCATGCGCCCGGAGAGAGTGTCTCAACAACCTCCAACATTCCCTCCCTCATGTTGAGCAAATGTGTCTCAACTACCTGCAACATTCCCTCCCCAATGTTCACTGAGAGTGTCTGAACTATCTGTGACATTCCCTCCCTCATAGTCACCGACAGCGCATCAGCTACCTGTGACAGTCCCTCCCTCATGTGCACTGACATGGTTTCAGCTCAGAGATATTCCCTCACTCATGGTCCTGGACATCGTTCCCATTTCTCATGAGAGTGCCGTTATTTCTCCCGACAGTCCAGATACCTCATCACCCATGGTCAATGCTCTCCACACTCATTGCCATCATGTGAACCACATCTGTTAGATCCTGCACCTCAGGAGAGCCTGGTCGAGCCCTCCTTCCCCTGGGTGTGGCTTACAGCATCCTAGTGGGACCCGCAGCCTGGGATGGTGGGGCCCTGGGTGTGCCTCGCTGCACCCCACCACTGGGACTACAGCCTGGGATGGTGGGGCCCTAGGTGTGCCTCGCTGCACCCCACTGGAATGCCCAGGTTCGGATGGTGGGAAACCATGAAATGTCCTACCAACACTCAAACCACTACCGCAGGGGGCTGGCACCTCAATGGGCGCCATCAAAAGTGAGTTCAACAGTGGGGGGCTTCATCCATCCCCTCCCCCCCATGTTCTTGCTCTGGAAGGTGGAATTGGAAGATGTTCTCCTCTTCAGGTTCGTCCTCGTCTGAATCTTCTTCTGCATCATCAGGGTTGGCCTCAAGTTCTGCAAAATATAACAGAACAGACAAATGGTTCGCAGCAGAGGAGAGAGCAGGGTGGCATGAGAAGGCTTACAGTGCAGGCAGCAGGCTGATTTGAAGGACCACGATGAATGATAGCATATTACATCAACCCAAGCGTAGCTGACAGAGACATCCCTATGAACCGAAGCAAGGCTAGCCCGCACAGTACTTAACATTTAGCAAAGCCAGACTGTGGAATTTGCAGGACTTACCCTCTCCCTCAAGTGTGAGCCCAGCTTGTGCAGTGGTGGTTGCTTTTCTCCAGGCAAGACCCATCAAAGCAGCGACCCTCTCTTCCAAGGGTGTCAGTGGGTGCAGATTTGCCGGGCCTCTTCCTGTTCAGAGTTCTTTTCCTTTTGTTATGTGCCACTTTCCTCTGCAAAGATGAAAATACAACTATTTAGAGAGGGTGTCTTTCAACTGGGTGGACATATACAACTGGTCATATTTACATTACAATTGCAATTGCATTGAATAAATGAAAGTATTACTTACACTAACTACTTGACCAAGGTCCTGCCACTTCTTTTTGCCCTGGCCTCCAGATCTCGGGGTGGTCACCATTGCACGGTAATCTTCTACAAGTTGGTACCAGCGTTTCTTCATTTCTTCGGGTGGAACTTTTGTGTGACCTCTGCTGGTGTCCAGCTCCTGCCATCTGGCCTCAATCACAGTAACGAGGGCCTCCATTTCATCCTGTAAGAAATTCTTGATCCTTGCACAGCGTGCGTTGCATCTTGTATTGCAGCTCTGATTTTTCCAATGTTCTCACGCAGCACTTAACATTCTCACACACACAACTGGCTCTTTAAAAATGGCCAATTGCAGACCGGGAGCTGTACTGCGCATGAATTGGAATCACGTCAAAACATCCATTTTTTTTCTCGCACATGTGCAGAAGGTGCGGCATCATTTTTCCGACTGGACAGGCTGCGCGGCGCCAAATTCGAAAAATACAGCGGGGAAACTTGGGACAAATATTTTTGGAGTATTTCTGGCCTAGAAAAACAGGCGTAACTCTGACAATATGCCAAAAAACAGCCTTGGACAAAATTGAGCCCAAAATGTTGTCTTCCCACGCCGAGCTGGGAAGAATATGATTATTCCTGGGAGTGGAGCAGGAGAGAAAAGGGAGGTCTATATTGCTTCTCAAAACCACAAAATGAATTTTCTTATAACAGAGAAAAAAAATCTTTGCAACCCTCAAACTGTGCCTCACAGCCAACAGAAAGTCCTTTGTACAACAAAAGTAGTGGACATTGATTGGCCTGAGTTTTTCAGCAAGCCACTTACTCAAATGTCTGCAGTCCTGTTTAATTGCAAAACATCTTAACCCATTGTTGTTTTTCACTTTTGAAAGTTCTCTCTCAAGAAGAGTGGAGTGAGGATAGGGATAAGGTGCATCTACACAGCGACGATTGTCAAAGGACTGTATGTTAAGACACAGTAAACTATGGGTAATCCTGGATTCAACAAAAGAGGAATAGAAAAATTAGAGAGGGAGATATGAAGCGAAAAGCAGAGAGGACAGAAAAAAAAATCATGTCGGAGGGGATCAGTGAGAGATAAGATAGATGTTTTTATTATCCATGAGCAGCACCACAGAAGGTTAATTAGATATTTTTAGTTAAGTCATTGCATTGTACAGTACAGAAGGCCATTTGGCCCATCATTTCTGTGCCATTTCTTGGAAAAAGTTATCCAATTAGTTCCAATCCCCTGCTCTTTCCCCATAACAACTATGAAGCAATGAATTTAAGGAGCTAGGAGCTAAATTAAAAAGTAGGACCTCAAAAGTAGTAATCTCGGGATTGCTACCAGTGCCATGTGCTAGTCAGAGTAGGAATCGCAGGATAGCACAGATGAATACGTGGCTTGAGCAGTGGTGCAGCAGGGAGGGATTCAAATTCTGGGGCATTGGAACCGGTTCTGGGGGAGGTGGGACCAGTACAAACCGGACGGTCTGCACCTGGGCAGGGCCGGAACCAATGTCCTAGGGGGAGTGTCTGCTAGTGCTGTTGGGGAGGAGTTAAACTAATATGGCAGGGGGATGGGAACCAATGCAGGGAGACAGAGGGAGACAAAAAGGAGGCAAAAGCAAAAGACAGAAAGGAGATGAGGAAAAGTGGAGGGCAGAGAAACCCAAGGCAAAGAACAAAAAGGGCCACTGTACAGCAAAATTCTAAAAGGACAAAGAGTGTTAAAAAAACAAGCCTGAAGGCTTTGTGTCTTAATGCAAGGAGTATCCGCAATAAGGTGGATGAATTAACTGTGCAAATAGATGTTAACAAATATGATGTGATTGGGATTACGGAGACGTGGCTCCAGGATGATCAGGGCTGGGAACTCAACATCCAGGGGTATTCAACATTCAAGAAGGATAGAATAAAAGGAAAAGGAGATGGGGTAGCATTGCTGGTTAAAGAGGAGATTAATGCAATAGTTAGGAAAGACATTAGCTTGGATGATGTGGAATCTATATGGGTAGAGCTGCAGAACACCAAAGGGCAAAAAACGTTAGTGGGAGTTGTGTACAGACCTCCAAACAGTAGTAGTGATGTTGGGGAGGGCTTCAAACAGGAAATTAGGAGTGCATGCAATAAAGGTACAGCAGTTATAATGGGTGACTTTAATATGCACGTAGATTGGGCTAGCCAAACTGGAAGCAATACGGTGGAGGAGGATTTCCTGGAGTGCATAAGGGATGGTTTTCTAGACCAATATGTCGAGGAACCAACTAGGGGGGAGGCCATCTTAGACTGGGTGTTGTGTAATGAGAGAGGATTAATTAGCAATCTCATTGTGCGAGGCCCCTTGGGGAAGAGTGACCATAATATGGTGGAATTCTGCATTAGGATGGAGAATGAAACAGTTAATTCAGAGACCATGGTCCAGAACTTAAAGAAGGGTAACTTTGAAGGCATGAGGCATGAATTGGCTAGGATAGATTGGCGAATGATACTTAAGGGGTTGACTGTGGATGGGCAATGGCAGACATTTAGAGACCGCATGGATGAATTACAACAATTGTACATTCCTGTCTGGCGTAAAAATAAAAAAGGGAAGGTGGCTCAACCGTGGCTATCTAGGGAAATCAGGGATAGTATTAAAGCCAAGGAAGTGGCATACAAATTGGCCAGAAATAGCAGCGAACCCGGGGACTGGGAGAAATTTAGAACTCAGCAGAGGAGGACAAAGGGTTTGATTAGGGCAGGGAAAATGGAGTACGAGAAGAAGCTTGCAGGGAACATTAAGGCGGATTGCAAAAGTTTCTATAGGTATGCAAAGAGAAAAAGGTTAGTAAAGACAAACGTAGGTCCCCTGCAGTCAGAATCAGGGGAAGTTATAACGGGGAACAAAGAAATGGCAGACCAATTGAACAAGTACTTTGGTTCAGTATTCACTAAGGAGGACACAAACGACCTTCCAGATATAAAAGGGGTCAGAGGGTCTAGTAAGGAGGAGGAACTGAGGGAAATCTTTATTAGTCGGGAAATTGTGTTGGGGAAATTGATGGGATTGAAGGCCGATAAATCCCCAGGGCCTGATGGACTGCATCCCAGAGTATTTAAGGGGGTGGCCTTGGAAATAGCGGATGCATTGACAGTCATTTTCCAACATTCCATTGACTCTGGATCAGTTCCTATCGAGTGGAGGGTAGCCAATGTAACCCCACTTTTTAAAAAAGGAGGGAGAGAGAAAGCAGGGAATTATAGACCGGTCAGCCTGACCTCAGTAGTGGGTAAAATGATGGAATCAATTATTAAGGATGTCATAGCAGCGCATTTGGAAAATGGTGACATGATAGGTCCAAGTCAGCATGGATTTGTGAAAGGGAAATCATAGAAACATAGAAACATAGAAAATAGGTGCAGGAGTAGGCCATTCGGCCCTTCGAGCCAGCACCACCATTCAATAAGATCATGGCTGATCATTCACCTTAGTACCCCTTTCCTGCTTTCTCTCCATACCTCTTGATCCCTTTAGCCGTAAGGGCCATATCTAACGGCTCTTGAATATATCCAATGAACTGGCATCAACAATTCTCTGCGGGAGGGAATTCCACAGGTTAACAACTCTCTGAGTGAAGAAGTTTCTCCTCATCTCAGTCCTGAATGGCTTACCCCTTATCCTTAGACTATGTCCCCTAGTTCTGGACTGCCCCAACATCGGGAACATTCTTCCTGCATCTAACCTGTCCACTCTCATCAGAATTTTATATGTTTCTATGAGATCCCCTCTCATCCTTCTAAACTCCAGTGAATACAGGCCCAGTCGATCCAGTCTCTCCTCATATATCAGTCCTGCCATCCCGGGAATCAGTCTGGTGAACCTTCGCTGCACTCCCTCAATAGCAAGTACGTCCTTCCTCAGATTAGGAGACCAAAACTAAACACAATATTCCAGGTGAGGCCTCACCAAGGCCCTGTACAACTGCAGTAATACCTCCCTGCTCCTATATTCAAATCCCCTAGCTATGAAGGCCAACATACCATTTGCCTTCTTCACCGCCTGCTGTACCTGCATGCCAACTTTCAATGACTGATGTACCATGACACCCAGGTCTCGTTGCACCTCCCTTTTTAATAATCTGCCGCCATTCAGACAATATTCTGTCTTTGTGTTTTTGCCATCAAAATGGATAACCTCACATTTATCCACATTATACTGCATCTGCCATGCATTTGCCCACTCACCTAACCTGTCCAAGTCACCCTGCAGCCTCTTAGCGTCCTCCTCACAGCTCACACCGCCACCCAGCTTAGTGTCATCTGCAAACTTGGAGATATTACACTCAATTCCTTCATCTAAATCCTTTATCCAAGCAGGTTACACAGCTTTCTTGATACAGCATGCTAAAGTGCAATTTTAATACATACACAGTCAAGGTTTTCTGAACACTTTTGTTGTAGACAAGACTGTGATACATATGTAAATCATGCTTGACAAATCTTCTGGAATTTTTTTGAGGATGTTTCCAGTAAAGTGGACAAAGGAGAACCAGTTGATGTGGTATATTTGGACTTTCAGAAGGCTTTCGACAAGGTCCCACACAAGAGATTAATGTGCAAAGTTAAAGCACATGGGATTGGGGGTAGTGTGCTGATGTGGATTGAGAACTGGTTGTCAGACAGGAAGCAAAGAGTAGGAGTAAATGGGTACTTTTCAGAATGGCAGGCAGTGACTAGTGGGGTACCGCAAGGTTCTGTGCTGGGGCCCCAGCTGTTTACATTGTACATTAATGATTTAGACGAGGGGATTAAATGTAGTATCTCCAAATTTGCGGATGACACTAAGTTGGGTGGCAGTGTGAGCTGCGAGGAGGATGCTATGAGGCTGCAGAGTGACTTGGATAGGTTCGGTGAGTGGGCAAATGCATGGCAGATGAAGTATAATGTGGATAAATGTGAGGTTATCCACTTTGGTGGTAAAAACAGAGAGACAGACTATTATCTGAATGGTGACAGATTAGGAAAATGGAAGGTGCAACGAGACCTGGGTGTCATGGTACATCAGTCATTGAAGGTTGGCATTCAGGTACAGCAGGCGGTTAAGAAAGCAAATGGCATGTTGGCCTTCATAGCGAGGGGATTTGAGTACAGGGGCAGGAAGGTGTTGCTACAGTTGTACAGGGCCTTGGTGAGGCCACACCTGGAGTATTGTGTACAGTTTTGGTCTCCTAACTTGAGGAAGGATATTCTTGCTATTGAGGGAGTGCAGCGAAGTTTCACCAGACTGATTCCCGGGATGGTGGGACTGACCTATCAAGAAAGACTGGATCAACTGGGCTTGTATTCACTGGAGTTCAGAAGAACGAGAGGGGACCTCATAGAAACGTTTAAAATTCTGACGGGTTTAGACAGGTTAGATGCAGGAAGAATGTTCCCAATGTTGGGGAAGTCCAGAACCAGGGGTCACAGTCTGAGGATAAGGGGTAAGCCATTTAGGACCGAGATGAGGAGAAACTTCTTCACCCAGAGAGTGGTGAACCTGTGGAATTCTCTACCACAGAAAGTAGTTGAGGCCAATTCACTAAATATATTCAAAAGGGAGTTAGATGAAGTCCTCACTACTCGGGGGATCAAGGGGTATGGCGAGAAAGCAGGAAGGGGGTACTGAAGTTTCATGTTCAGCCATGATCTCATTGAATGGCGGTGCAGGTTAGAAGGGCTGAATGGCCTGCTCCTGCACCTATTTTCTATGTTTCTATGTATTGAGTTCATACATGGGCTGAAATTTATAGATCTCAGTCTATTATTTATCCCTCCATCAACATAACAAAAACAGATTATCAGGTCATTATCACATTGCTGTTTGTGGGAGTTTGATGTGCGCAAGTTGGCTGCTGCGTTGCCAAATTACAACAGTGATTGCACTTCAAAAGTACTTCATTGGCTGTAAAGCGCTTTGAGACATCGGTGGTCGTGAATGGCGCTATATAAATGCAAGTATTTCTTTTTCTTCTTTCACAACTTTCACAATTGGTACACACTCATTCTAAACTTGCACGATTTGTACACACACTCATTTTAAACTTGCACGCTTGGTACACACACACACACACACATTGTAACCAATCTGTTTTTAACAGTGGCTGCGCTTTGAGTTCCATCTTTTTCAAGGTTCCTAAAACTAGCCAAATGTGTGTTTCACCATACCACACACCTGGTTACAATATGTGCTGAATTCTTGGCTCTCATGGACTGCATTATAACAAGAGTGAAGTGCAATTTGGATTCGATCTGAAAAGCTCCAAACACACCATGATCATTTCATCTGGTCAATTTGAATCAAATTAAATTCTCCTAAACTGGATTGATGACAGAGCAGCTGCCATACAAAATAAATTGTCCAAGCCCCCATTGGGCTTTTTAGTGCAGAAGTTCCCCATCAGATCATTATGTGCCATAACAGAACTGCAACATTTTGTTTTTGCTTTCAGGAGGTTACTTTGTTACACCAACAAGAGCAGAAAATTTTAGGGTTCAAGACAATGGGCGTAAAATTGAGCCCATGAATTCCAGAATCAGAAATTCATTGCTATAATTCTAATAAATTGATTCTGAATTGTGTCAAATATTTCAGAAATGACTCCTAAATTTCAAACCTTTAAATTCCAAAGGCTGCATTATGTACTGCAGGTTTGAACAGAACAAAAATGTTTAGTAAAACACAGTGTAAGCCTGTTAGTTCCAAAAAATAAGCATGTGCCAGTCTTTTAGAAATGGGCGCTAAGACTCCGACTGAACAAAAGGATCCTTTTTAAGGAAGTACCTGTATTTGAAATTTTCCCGTCTCACCAATAATTCCCAGTTCACACTGGCACATAGAAACCAGAGGGCTGGAAATTTACCCACACAATCCAATTTCTAATTGTTAGTAAAGGCAACGTCGATGAATCGGTCCCGGATCATCCCGGACGTGGCTTGGTAGGTGGTCCACTCACAAATTTTGGAAAACCAGTTAAAATGCTGGTTGCTTTCTCTTCCTGTTCTGACGAAAGGTCATTGACTTGTAACTTTAACTCTGCTCCTCTCTCCACAGATGCTGCCTGACCTGCTGAGTATTTCCAGCATTTTCTGTTTTTATTTCAGATTTCCAGCATCCGCCGTACTTTGCTTTCTCTAAATGGTTTGCAAATCATTTCCAATGTTGATTCTCTTTTCCTCCAATCATTTTTCCCCCTACCCTTCTGAAGGAGTTTGGTGGGATTCAGTTCCATGGGAACTAGTCAGCCTCCAGTACCTCATCAAACGGCACATTAGTTACACGTGAGCTTTGGCAGCTGTACGGGCAGGCTATTCAACCACACAACATCTTTTCTGTAATACTGTAATCATACCTCCGCTTACGTAGCGCCTTATTAAACTGAAATAACTCACACGTTTCACACAATGAAATAGTTTAAAGTGCAGTAACTTGTGAACATTAGCAACATTCTACAGTCGCTGAGATCAATAACCAGTTAATCTAACTGGAACATGCACAAAGGATCTCAGTTTACTGTCTCAACTGAAGAATGATAGCTTCATCAATGCAGCATTCCCTCAATGCTACACTAAAATGTCAGCCTAAATTACTAGCTAAAACACACAGGAATGATTTATAAAAACATGGCTTTACATAGATGGCGGTGAGAATGTGGAATTATCCACCAAAAAGTTGTTAAAGCAAAGCTCATTTCTTTTAATTGCAAATTGGATTGTTGCTTGACAAAGAGGAATATAAAAGGTGCATAAGGAATAGGCAGAACACTGATATTTCAACTCAAAGGCTCATATGGAGAAAAACACAAGCAAAGACATGATGAACCAAATGGCCTGTTTATGTGCTGTCACATTCTATGATTATTTATGCAAGATGCTAAAATATATTCAAAACGTTGGGCATTTTTTGTATGAGATTTTACAACAGATATCAATAGAAGTAAAATCATTACCAAAATAGCTTGGTGTGTTCCTCAAGTTAAGATAGTTTGAAGATAATTACTCATTTTGAAGCAATTTATTAAAACTGTAAATACAGCTGTTACAGAACTCATTCATAAAGCACAAAAAAGTATATTACATTAAAAAAAAATTCAAATCCACATATACAACCAACAGAACAGAGTACAGCAGCCTCACAGGCTATGGGTGGAATGATAACCAGTGTGTTTGCACTTAACCTTCCTGATTAAACTCAGTCGCACAATAGCAACTTGTGTACTTTAATAGTGTAATTTCACAAAGTTTATTCCTTACACTGAAACAGCCAAATTTCTGAGCAAAATTGGTTTATCTAAACTGACACGGTGATACTGAAAACCTGGATAATAAGGCTGATCCCAAATAGAACATATGGTTCATGAACATTAGATTATGGGTCGATACAAAGGAGAATTTAGCCAGCTACAAAAGTTGTAAAATACACCGGGATTCTATTATGCTTCAGAATCCTCTATTCTTCACTGTCAGAAGTACCAAGAGATCAAATGAATCACAGGTTTGGTGGCACAGCGGACTTGAGCACCTAGCAGCAATGAGATGAAGATGTGGCGAGCTCTCCCTCCCAGCTCAAATCTGGGGAAGTCCCGAGCCAAGAGGTCATGCCTCGTCACAAATGAGAGTGGGGTGGAAAGGAGAGGGATAGTCACTATGTGGCCACTCTTTCCACCACCTGTGCCTTGTGCAGCCAACAGTTGTGAAGCCTAGGCATCATCACCCACCCTCTTGTCGTAATCAAGAGGAAACCAGGGAAACTAAAAGGGAGAGAGGAATTTTGTACTTTCAAGGAAGACGAAGCAAGAACATAGGCCCCAAGTTTCCACATGATTTACTCCTGATTTTTAGGAGCAACTGGTGTAGAACGGAGTATCTTAGAAATGGGAATTCTCATCATTTAGTTTGCTCCAGTTCTAGTCAGTTAGAACAGTTTCACTTTGGAACAGAATTTTTTTTTCAAAAGGGGGCGTGTCCGACCACTTAAGCCTGTTTTCAAAGTTTCGTCAGTGAAAACTTACTCCAAACTAACTTAGAATGGAGTAAGTGAAGATTTTTGTATGCTCGAAAAAACCTTGTCTACACTTTAGAAAATCAGGCGTAGGTTACAAATCAGGCTTAGGGAATGGGGGGGGGGTTTAAAGGGAAGTTTACAAACATTAAACACTTCAGTTTTACAAATAAAGAGCCATCATCAATAATAAATGATAAATACATCAATAAATCAACCAATAAATCAATCAAAAAAAATTTATAAGAAATAATTTTTTTTTAAATCAATAAATAAAACATTTTCTACTTACCGACTGCAGCACCGGGAGCCTCACAACAGCGTGCTGGGATGCCGCCCCACCCCCAGTGTGTCTCTGTCAGTGTCTCTGTCTGTATGTGTGCCTCTCATTCTCTGTCTGTCAGTGTCTGTGTTTCTGACAGCGAGGGGAGGGGGAGGAGGGTGGTAGAGGGAGGGATGGGAGAGGGAGGGATGGGAGAGAAGGGGGAGGGACGGGGGAGGGATGGGGAGGAAAGGAGATAGCGGAGATGGGTGGGGGGGGAAAGGGAGATGGGTGGGGGGGGAAAGGGAGATGGGTGGGGGGGAAAGTGAGATGGGTGGGGGGGGAAAGGGAGATGGGTGGGGGGGGAAAGGGAGATGGGTGGGGGGGGAAAGGGAGATGGGTGGGGGGGGGAAAGGGAGATGGGTGGGGGGGGAAAGGGAGATGGGTGGGGGGGGAAAGGGAGATGGGTGGGGGGGGAAAGGGAGATGGGTGGGGGGGGAAAGGGAGATGGGTGGGGGGGGAAAGGGAGATGGGTGGGGGGGGAAAGGGAGATGGGTGGGGGGGGAAAGGGAGATGGGTGGGGGGGGAAAGGGAGATGGGTGGGGGGGGAAAGGGAGATGGGTGGGGGGGGAAAGGGAGATGGGTGGGGGGGGAAAGGGAGATGGGTGGGGGGGGAAAGGGAGATGGGTGGGGGGGGAAAGGGAGATGGGTGGGGGGGGAAAGGGAGATGGGTGGGGGGGGAAAGGGAGATGGGTGGGGGGGGAAAGGGAGATGGGTGGGGGGGGAAAGGGAGATGGGTGGGGGGGGAAGGGAGATGGGTGGGGGGGGAAAGGGAGATGGGTGGGGGGGGAAAGGGAGATGGGTGGGGGGGGAAAGGGAGATGGGTGGGGGGGGAAAGGGAGATGGGTGGGGGGGAAAGGGAGATGGGTGGGGGGGGAAAGGGAGATGGGTGGGGGGGGAAAGGGAGATGGGTGGGGGGGGAAAGGGAGATGGGTGGGGGGGGAAAGGGAGATGGGTGGGGGGGGAAAGGGAGATGGGTGGGGGGGGAAAGGGAGATGGGTGGGGGGGGGAAAGGGAGATGGGTGGGGGGGGAAAGGGAGATGGGTGGGGGGGGAAAGGGAGATGGGTGGGGGGGGAAAGGGAGATGGGTGGGGGGGGAAAGGGAGATGGGTGGGGGGGGAAAGGGAGATGGGTGGGGGGGGAAAGGGAGATGGGTGGGGGGGGAAAGGGAGATGGGTGGGGGGGGAAAGGGAGATGGGTGGGGGGGGAAAGGGAGATGGGTGGGGGGGGAAAGGGAGATGGGTGGGGGGGGAAAGGGAGATGGGTGGGGGGGGAAAGGGAGATGGGTGGGGGGGGAAAGGGAGATGGGTGGGGGGGGAAAGGGAGATGGGTGGGGGGGGAAAGGGAGATGGGTGGGGGGGGAAAGGGAGATGGGTGGGGGGGGAAAGGGAGATGGGTGGGGGGGGAAAGGGAGATGGGTGGGGGGGGAAAGGGAGATGGGTGGGGGGGGAAAGGGAGATGGGTGGGGGGGGAAAGGGAGATGGGTGGGGGGGGAAAGGGAGATGGGTGGGGGGGGAAAGGGAGATGGGTGGGGGGGGAAAGGGAGATGGGTGGGGGGGGAAAGGGAGATGGGTGGGGGGGGAAAGGGAGATGGGTGGGGGGGGAAAGGGAGATGGGTGGGGGGGGAAAGGGAGATGGGTGGGGGGGGAAAGGGAGATGGGTGGGGGGGGAAAGGGAGATGGGTGGGGGGGGAAAGGGAGATGGGTGGGGGGGGGAAAGGGAGATGGGTGGGGGGGAAAGGGAGATGGGTGGGGGGGGAAAGGGAGATGGGTGGGGGGGGAAAGGGAGATGGGTGGGGGGGACAGGGAGATGGGTGGGGGGGGAAAGGGAGATGGGTGGGGGGGGAAAGGAGATGGGGGGGGGGACAGGGAGATGGGTGGGGGGGAAAGGGAGATGGGTGGGGGGAAAGGGAGATGGGTGGGGGGGAAAGGGAGATGGGTGGGGGGGGGGGAAAGGGAGATGGGTGGGGGGGGGAAAGGGAGATGGGTGGGGGGGAAAGGGAGATGGGTGGGGGGGAAAGGGAGCTGGGTGGGGGGGGAAAGGGAGATGGGTGGGGGGGGAAAGGGAGATGGGTGGGGGGGGAAAGGGAGATGGGTGGGGGGGAAAGGGAGAGGGTGGGGGAAAGGGAGATGGGTGGGGGAAAGGGAGAGGTGGGGTGGGGGAAAGGGAGATGGGTGGGGGGGGAAAGGGAGATGGGTGGGGGGGGAAAGGGAGATGGGTGGGGGGGAAAGGGAGATGGGTGGGGGGGAAAGGGAGATGGGTGGGGGGGGAAAGGGAGATGGGTGGGGGGGGAAAGGGAGATGGGTGGGGGGGAAAGGGAGATGGGGGAGGGGGGGAAAGGGAGATGGGTGGGGGGGGAAAGGGAGATGGGTGGGGGGGAAAGGGAGATGGGTGGGGGGGGGCAAGGGAGATGGGTGGGGGGGAAAGGGAGATGGGTGGGGGGGGAAAGGGGGATGGGTGGGGGGGGAAAGGGAGATGGGTGGGGGGGGAAAGGGAGATGGGGGGGTGGAAAGGTGAGCATGGGTGGGGG